>NW_027104048.1:414351-724848 GCF_902728285.1 Clytia hemisphaerica
TGAAAATAACAATCGTAAATGAATAGAAAATATGTGGTCAGCGGTTTGTTATCTTTCCTTCTCTACTCTTATATTTCTTTGGTGTAATGGAAATATAATATCAAAATATGTTATTTAGAAGACTTAAACCACAAATCATCAACCCCAAATATTGACAACAAATGACACTTAAATTATGTAAATAATGTCGTTATCTCAAAGTATGAGGTTTTGTCCACCAATTAACATCAAAATATTTTTCACGCATAATAGGGTGCTGACGCTGAAAGTGGATATATATTGACAGGTTTTGAAAACAATAAATACTCCAAGAGAGCTGTTTTAGAGATATGAAAATAAAAATAGTGACGTCATTTTATCAAAAATACAATGCAGGGGATAAAAATATTGAAACATTTATAAAATATAATCCCATTGATGCTATTCTTATCAATTCTAGACTTTCTAGATTTTTATTTTTTTTTTCACGAACCACTTCTCGGAACCTTGGGAACCTTGGAACCTACACTTTCTAAATTTTTATATTTTTTTTCACGAACCACTTCTCGGAACCTTTGGAGCCTACACTTTCTAGATTTTTATTACAGTTTATTTCATGAACCACTTCTCGCAACCTTGGGAACCTACACTTTCTAGATTTTTATATATTTTTTTTTCACGACGGAAGACCATCTTCTACATAGAAACATTATACATCCATCGTATGCACGCCGCATAGCCAATCATATTTACGGAAGCACCTAGAATAACGGTTTCTCATCTCCCCGGATAGCTTATAAAACTTATTATGGGCTGTTATGGGACGTAACGGGTACAAAGCATCTTGTAAAAAAACTCATCTCAACCCAGCTTTTGATGTAGAAGTAAAAGGTATGTTGGACAGGGTGCATTGTTGGCAGCACCATGAATTTTCCTCGGCTTGAAGACTTAGATACTCACTAGTTGATGTGTGATTGCATTTGATATGTACCCAATGATCGCAGATGTCACATTGAATGACCCTGGGCCCTATGGTTTTTCGCAACTGCTCGATGACATACATTGCAGGGATATTTGACAGACATAGTAGATGGATGGGAAAAGTGGAAAAGGTATTGGATATAGTAGAGAAAGAGGAAAGAAATTTGCAGAGTATATGCTTTAAAAATTGGGAGGTTTGGGAACCAGGAGGTTCAGGCAAAATTTACAGAGAAAAAAATTAAGGATGAAACTTGAACTTACATTGTTCTTTGCAAGAAGGAGCTGAGAGAATTTGTTTCGATTAGGATTTGATAGAGACTACGAGAATAATGGCTAGGACTAAGAAACTATAAAAGTCAAAAATAATAACCTAGAACACAGTGTGTTCAACATATTTGTCAGTTTCATTGTTCTTAACCACCAAGATGGCTGGGTATTTGACATACATTTTTGCTTGAAAACCAGAGTCTCTCAGTGATGTGAGTTTTTTAAAAGCATTTTTCCTACGATTGTTGGTATGACTGCTGAACAAATTGTCTTCAAATACGGATGGGTACTTACCCTTTGTGAGTAGGTTTTTGTTATAGTTTATAACCACAGACTTTAAGTATACCGACACTTTCCACGATATCAATTTCACATAAATCGGTCTTGGGCGACGAGTATTGTTGTTTTTATCGTCAGCTGAATTTTCCTGGTTTTCCTTGTTGGTATTACGGGATGATGATCTGTGTGCACGGTCGATTGCGTTGAGAATCTCTGGATTTCGATTCCATTTTGTGAAGCAGACTGGCAAGAACTTTTTGAGTTTTACTATAATTTTCGTTGTCCTCTTCGTATATTCCACGAAATGAGAGGGTGCATCGCCCGGGGGGGGGGCACTTAGGCAAAAATAGGTACGGGGACGTGCCGCTGGTCAGGGTACTTTTTTCAGTGTTGTAGAATTACTGACAGGGTATCTAAAATTGCAAAATCCTGATCTGACAGGGGTCATGATGTGTGTCTGACAGGGTCTGTTTTTGCCGTTTTTGCATGTAGAGTTCTTTTGCAAATCGTTGTGACGCGGCGGTGAGCAGACCCCTGCGAGGGGCAAACAGCTTTTTGCAAATACTTATCGCACGGCCAACACAGGCGCTTTGCTTATCTGGTACCAGATGTGGAAATATGCTACAACACGCTTTGCTCTGAAGGTCTGCTCTGATTGGTCCGCTTCTTTAGAGCTTTAGCGTGGGTGGCCGCCACCGGAATCGGAATCCCGGAATACGCCATCGGAATATCAGATAAGCGCTTTGCTGCTGTTTCCGAAAGCTCAAAAACTGGACAAAACAGCTGTTTCTGGCTGAAAAACACTGAAAGACACTGTTTTTAAGAATTAATATCTCGAGTTAGGTAAAGAAAGTTTTTTTGATTCCCCTACCCCTTAGCTTTCCAAAAATGTATAACAAGTGCTTTGACTAAAAAAATCGAGTGACCTCAAAAAAACGAACAAATTTCCCCCAACTATAATGAAAACGTTTGAAAATTCGTTAAAAAACGTCTATAGGCCAAAGTTGATATTTTCAATTTTTGCCTGTCGAAGGTTGGAGCTTGGGGTACGCCCAGCCAGTACATTACAGGCAAAATTCAAAAATATCGATTTTGGCTAATATACTTCTTAAAAAGGATTTTCAGACTTTTCTTAATAATATTTTATGTGCACTTTTAAACTTTTAAAAGCCAATGCCAATTAAAAGATTGATGAAATCAGATCACATGTTAATTTGCTACTGTTACTGATTGCTGGTTAAGTGTTTGATATATGTTTTTGTAAATCAGGGTTTAGATGCAATTGGTTTGTTTTGGTCCTAATCCAGACTCTTGAGTTCTTCAGTGCAGACTGCTGTTTTTTGCTGCTTTTATATTGAATTCCATTGTTTTTGAATTTCTGAAAAATAAAGTCCTCGTTCTCTATACTTTTCTAAAATCGATGAAAAGTATAGCAAAGATCCTGAGTCCTTACGTCTCTTTTAAGTAGAGTGGTATACTTTATATAATCAAAGAAATGATCCCACTTTCGATAAAATAAGTCTTCTCTTGTTAAAACATTAATCCACGCTAAGTTTTCAAAAGCTCAACAGCAAAAAATATTACACAGATTCAGTCTAAAACTACCTCATTTTCCTCCCTTTTCCCTTCTTTTCGCTGAAATTGATCGACGCTAAATTTTCTGAAATAGCAATACACCGTTTAGGAGTGTCGACTGCGCACGCGTCAATCCAATTTTCCATTGTTTTGATTTTAGCGACCACAGAAAATTCACTCTCCTCCGTAAAAAAACGGTAGGTAAACATATGGTTCTCATAAGGAAACATAGCAGAAAAACGGTAGGTAAAGAACTCCTTTTAATCATAACTTCTTTTCCTCTTAATGAATTTTTGTGAAATTTTCAGGAGAGACTTATAAAATTATCATTGATATCATGTTCAAATATCTAAATCATTCTCTTTAAAGGAGAGAAAAAAATTCACAATGTTTACATTCCTCTAACCTTTCACAGTACTAAAGTGCGCATTTTTACCTACCATTTTTACCGGCCTCTGCAATGGAGTACCGTGAAGATAGCGAGACTCCTAAACGGTGTATTTACAACTAAAATTTCTGTGTTTCTTCTGTACACTGAAACAACTGTTTTCTGGGTTCACCGCATGTTAAAATTCTTTCATAAAACAATTGTTTGATTGTTATTGCCGATTTTCGAAACAACTTCGAATAATCTTTGACAGTAGGATTCTAAGTTTGAGACCCGTTCTTCCAATCTTTCAACTCTATGGTTTTGTTTTTCATTTTCACAACTGTCAAAAAACTTTTTGAGTGATGATTGCTATCACAGATCGGATTGGGGTTCCAGTGTAGTTGGTCGGTTTACCAGCATAGTTTGTTGGGGTACCAGCACAGTTGGTTGATGGAGTTTCCGCATAGTTTGTACTGGGACCCGCATAGTTTAAAGATTGATACAGTGTATTTAAAGATTCCATTAAAATGTTGGATGTGCTTTTGTTGGATGTGCTTTTACTGGATGATGGATTGCATCCGACCAGGTTATGGATATTGAATTGTTGTTTTTGAGTTGTGGTTTGAATGGTGTTGTTGAAATGTAAATATGAATTTTACGTGATACTTGAGACCAAAACTAGCTTAATAAAATTTAATACCTTAGATGTTCCGAAAAACCTATTGCAGGCAAGAAAGTTTTGCAATCGCCGAACGAAAAGTGGCTCAAAAGTGACAAATACTTTATTTAAAGGGATAGTCAGATGCTGTAAGATCTTTGGCCTACTGAAGATTCCTTCCTGAGTAAAAGCTCCAAATCTTTGAAACTTCAAGTGCCTAAGAAAATAAGAAAAAGCTAGAATCAATGGTTCAATGAGGCCAATGGGAAATCTTTTACATGCTACCAAAAATTAAAAAATCAACCCAAAATATCAAAATTTTTAAAATTATTATTCTGAAAAAGTATATCTAACAATATTCTATATTTGTAAATCTAATGTTTAATCTAAGTATTATTTTTCTTTTTTTTTCTTTCAAGTTCTATTATTCTTCTGGAACAGACAAACAAATGCAGTTTTGAAAGATGTTATTTCTATAATTGTATTTATTGATGTTTTTATTTTCAGGTCACTTTATAAAGTGTGGTGTTGATTATACATTATCAAAAATTATAACTTATTATAATAAGTCAGTCTCATTATCTTACCTTTTCCAATTTTTTTGACATCCTTACTCAATGGAGGAGAACCTGCAATCGATTCAAGCTTCCATACCTATCTCACCCATAGAGAATAAAAGTCATAAAAGTTAATTACCAAGTTGGGGAAATTGATTTTGTTATTATTGTTTGGATATTCATTAATGTAATTGATCAAGAATGATTTGAAATTCCCCAACTTGGGAGTTGATGGAGTAATTAACTTTTATGACTTTTAACTATGAGTGAGGGTCAATATAAAGAGCCAAGGTATGGAAGCTTGAATCAGTTCTAGGTTCTCCTCCATCGAGTAAGGATGTCAAATAAAATTGGAAAAAGCAAGATGATCAGACTGTATGTAAATGGATAAAAAATTGTGAAAATTTAACAATTTTTTACAATCTGATTGATGATTTAAATCACAAATAAACAATCTTACAATAGACAAACAATAAATATAAATATACAAATTTAGCGTAGAGAAAACCGGTAAGTGAATTTAAAGAAAGTTGAGAAATAAATGGAGTGCGGATAGATGGAGACCAAAGTCTGGCATCAGGTGTGGCCATGAGTAAGCTTGCCCTGCTACTCTAGAGTCACCCGTCATCTAACCAAAGGTAAGAAAGTGTTGATCAAGCACAATCTAGAAAAGAAAAGATTTAGAAAGAAAGACGCATAATCGAAGTTTGAAAAGTTGGCCCAGAGCCCGGTTCGGCGTGCCGTATCCGAGTGGTCGTACGTTAGAAAAAGAAGAAGGAAATGAGGACTTCAAACAAAAAACACACAAATTTATATCAATACGTGTGAACTTCTTTAACCAATTTTTTTACTAATGTGAGTCGTTAATTCACATATCCTGCAAACAAGTGGAGCGCTACCAGTTACCGCTAGGCAGTTTTGATAGTCTTTAGAGTTTTTATTGATGTTCAACGTTAAATTAATTTTATTTCATAAGAATCTCAGTTGATACAATACTGGATTCTTACAACCTAATCGCCTCCACTCCGTGGAGTGCGCATGCGCAAATTTCGGCTTCATGAAAATGAAGCACGAATTTGCTTCATCCTCTTTCAACTTTAAACGCCAAGGAGAGAAGAGTTTTCTGATTGCGATCAGAACTTTTCTATAACTTATATCGTATAATATCAACAAAATCCAATCAATTTTCTATTTGGAGATGGCTGAAAACGTCGAGGATGTAGTAGTACATCAAGTCGAGCAAGAAGCTCAAAGAGAAGAGGAGCAGATTGCTGTGGAAGAACCTCCAAGAAAAGGTTCAAAATCCAATCGGAAGAAGAGGAAAACGCATGGGAACTTCCTGAGGAAATGCTGGATTATGTCATCAATCAGTTCGAGTCATATATCAAAGAGAAGGACATAAAGGATAGTGTTTTGTCAATAAATCCTGTACCGACCAACATGAGAAAAGTGAGAAAGTTGGACATGTACCTCCATGAGCTCATGAAGGACAGTAAGAAAAAGTCAGAGCTAGATTTGGAGTCTGTGTTTGAAAAACTCCAACAGAAATTGAATGATATTATGGGTCCACTTGGCCGTCTGTGGAAGTCTGTGGACCAGCAGCTGAGAAATGAAGCAGTGGAAGAGGAGATATTAGCCCTTCCAGATGCTGCGGAATTATTGGAACAGTCGGTTTTGCTCATTGGTCAGTGTTCTAATGTGCTGACGTATGAAAGGAGGAGGAACGTCCTATCCTCTATATTATCTGGGGGAACATCCCAGATATCAGCCATGCTGAAGGAAAACAAAGACATTCTGAAGAAGAACGAGGATGGAATGTTGTTCGGAAAAGAATTCAAGGAGCAGATAAAGGAATGTGCGAAGGACAAGAAAAAGTCCAAGGAAGCTTTCGATAATTCCCCCAGGCGAAGTGCAGCTGGTGGATCAGGATTTCGTCGGCCCTTTCGTGAGGGCCCTCCAAGCCAACAAAGAGCCAGCAGGGGCGGCTATGGAGGGCGTTATCAGCCCAAATTTGGGAACAAGACTAAACAACATCAAGGTTCATATGGTAAGAAAACCTTTTCCTTTGTTAAAAAAGCACCCATTTGCAACAAAAGCTTGGAGTACCCGGTACTCATGGACTTGGAGGGATTAACTCAAGTCCATCCAGCAGTAAAAGGGATGTTTCAGACAGGAATCCCAAGGGTGCCTTTAGCAGGAAGATTAAAACATTTCCTAGCGGCCTGGAAAAAATTGACAGGCGACAAAGAAATACTGAACATAGTAAAAGGGCTAGAGTTCCCTTTCTTGTCAGAACCTTTTCAGGAAAAGATACCTCACCAAATAAGATTTACCCCTCAACAGGAGAAGCTGGTTCATCAGGAGCTTCAAGAGATGTTGCAAAAGGGGGCAGTGGTGCCAGTAGTGCACCAAGAAGGGGAATTCTTGAGCAATATTTTTCTAGTTCCCAAAAAGGATGGTCTGACGGTGGTGGGCCAAAGACCAGTGATGAACCTCAAAGATCTAAACAAGTTTTTAGTCTGCGATCATTTCAAAATGGAAAGTCTCACTTGTTTGAAGGATATTCTGGCACATGGAGACTTCATGTGCAAGATAGATTTGAAGGACGCATATTTCAGCGTACCTCTTGCGGAGAGCTCATGCAAATTTGTATGTTTTACTTGGGCAGGAGAGCTCTACGAATTCAGATGTTTATGCTTTGGGCTTGGCCCAGCTCCAAGGTTTTTTACCAAGCTTTTAAAAGTCCCTATAGCTTTGCTGAGACGTTTGGGAATGAAGTTAGTAATATACCTAGACGACATACTAATAATGGGCAGCTCTATAGAGGAAGTAGAGCTGGCCAGGGATACTGTAATTTTTCTGCTACAAAATCTGGGTTTGGTGATCAACCAGAAAAAAATGTGTGATGAGACCTACTCAGGAGATTTTGTTTCTCGGGGTACTAGTAAACTCGATAAGTATGACTTTGTCATTGACTCAAGGAAAGCTGGGCAGGGTGAAGACCTTGTGCACAGAGATGTTAGAAAGTCAAAAGATTTCAGTGTTGGATCTAACTCGTTTGCTGGGGCTCCTCACATCAACAGGTCCAGCCGTACTCCCGACAAAACTTCAAATGAGGCATTTGTAACAAGACCAGATCAGAGCTTTGAAAAGGTCAAAATCATACATGAAAACTTTGGAGTTGTCAAACGAAGCAAGGCTGGAACTGAGTTGGTGGGTGGAGAACCTAGAACTTTACAATGGGAAAGCCAGAATTCAACCTCTAGGCCAAGTTCTGATACAGACAGATGCTTCCAAGAAAGGTTGGGGGTTAGTCTGTCAAGGGTTAAGGACCGGGGGAACATGGTCAAGTCAGGAGGTGGATCTCCACATCAACATTTTGGAACTCATGGCCATACAACAAGGCCTTTTGTCTTTCCACAAGATGAAAAGAAGTCAGTCTTATCATTTGCAGGTGGATGACACAACTGCACTAAATTATCTTTTAAAGATGGGGGGAACAAAGTCTCAGATAATGACAAAGATCTCAAAGGAAATATGGGAATTTTTGTTAGCTCGTCAGATCACGATTACTGCAGAATACCTTCCGGGGATTTTGAACATAGAGGCAGATTGGGAGTCAAGGAACATAAGGGACTCCTCAGAGTGGAAGTTAGCTCCTCAAGTCTTCAGACACCTTTGCCAACTGAGGGGAAAACCCCTCATGGATCTTTTTGCATTTCGCCTGTCACATCAAGTTCCCCTATATTTTTCATGGCGAGCAGACCCTCACAGTGTGGGGGTGGATGCTCTTCAATAACATTGGGCAAAGGACCAACTCCTGTATGCCTTCCCACCATTCTCTTTAATAAGCAGAATGTTGAGGAAAATAAGAATAGAAGGAATAGGCCGGATACTAGTGATAACTCCAGCCTGGCAGTCTCAAGTTTGGTACAACCAACTTCTACACATGTCAGTAGAGAAGCCAATTCTCTTACCATACAGGAGAGATCTTCTAAAGGATGCAAAAGGGCTTTTTCATCCTCTAGTGCAAAACAAAACAATGCAGTTAGTTGCCTGGACAATTACAGGCAAGGTCTCATGGCAAAAGGAATTTCAGGAGATGCAGCCAGCCTTATGGTTGCATCCAGAAGATCAGGTACAAACTCAAATTACTCATCGGCCTGGAATAAGTGGGCTAGCTGGTGTAGTGAGAGGAAGATTGATCCATTTCGAAATGATGTGAAATGGGTTTTAAATTTCCTTGCAGACATGTTCAAAGAAGGTTTTGCTTATAGGACATTGAATTCTTATAGATCTGCTATTTCAGCTTTTCATGAAAAAATTGACACTGTCAAGGTGGGAGAACACCCAGAAGTGTGTTTTCTTATGTCGGGTATTTTTAATAAAAGACCACCTCAACCAAAGTACACCTTCATCTGGGATGTACAAGTAGTAGTTGATTTTATTGGAAAAAATTGGCCAGTAAACCAGAAACTATCTGACAAACAGTTATCTTTAAAGACTGTTATGCTTATGGCATTGACATCAGCTTCTCGGTCATTGGGTCTCCACCATTTAAACCTTTCTTTCATGGGGAAAACAAAGGAATGTGTGACTTTTCATTATGGGGATTTACACAAATCTTGGAAAAAAGGCCAGAAAGCACCAAAAGTGACTTATGCTTCTTATAGTGAAAATGAAGCCTTGTGTGTAGTGAGTACCTTTAATCCTTATATTGAGAGAACAAGTTCTTGGAGGGAAGACCCAAATAAAGGCCTTCTTTTCTTAAGTTACATTAGTCCACACAAACCGGTAGAAAGTAGTTCTATTTCCAGATGGATTAAGGAAGTCTTGGAAGAAGCTGGTATTGACACAAAAATTTTCAAAGCTCATTCAACTCGGTCGGCTTCAACGTCAAAGGCATCTTCTTTAGGTTTATCTGCAAAGGAGATTCTTGACAGAGGGATCTGGACAGGAAAGACTTCCTGGCAAAGGCATTATCGAAAGGAAATCAGTTCTGACTTAAAAAATGCAATTTCTTTTCAGGAAAAGGTTTTAGCGCTTTAAACAGAGGATGAAGCAAATTCGTGCTTCATTTTCATGAAGCCGAAATTTGCACATGCGCACTCCACGGAGTGGAGGCGATTAGGTTGTAAGAATCCAGTATTGTATCAACTGAGATTCTTATGAAATAAAATTGAAGAATTACGTAAGAGCGCGAAGCGCCCGCAATGTAATTCTGATTTTATGAATAAAATCGAAGGCAGATATAATACTGCCCGCCCTACCAACACCCTATATACATTCAATTTAACAGTTTCAAGTTATTTCTTTCAAGGTGGCAAACCGCATTGGAAGAAGAACTGAGAAGAACTGGCGCAGTATGGAACGCATGATATTATAACTTTGTATTATTTTTAAAAAAGAAAAGAAAACATATATGTTACATTTATATTACTTAGAAAAACAAACAACGCCCCTATCGTCTAGCGGTTAAGACACTCTCACTCAGTGAGGGAAACCTGGGTTCAAATCCCAGTAGGGGTACTTCGGTACTTTAGTACTGTATTTTAGTATTATTTATTATTTAATTCTATCTCATCTTATACTCTTGGTCTACCTTTCGGCGATTAGGTTGTAAGAATCCAGTATTATATCTGCCTTCGATTTTATTCATAAAATCAGAATTACATTGCGGGCGCTTCGCGCCCTTACGTAATTCTTCAATTATGTGCATATTTTGCTTGTCTGCCTGGATTTCCAAAGTTTTGAGCTTAGGGTTCACTCACAGACATTATCAAACAAGCTGTACCAGGCTGTTCTAGGTGCACCAGAATCTTTAATCTTAGAATTTTGTATGTTGAGGTAAACGTTTTTTTTATAAGCATAGGGTAAATTTTTGTGAGCCTCATTATGCCTAGCAAAATGAATTTTTTTCGCAAAAACACCAAAATAGAAAAATCAGTCGTTCGTAGGGTGCCTCTTTTGGAAAATTTGGGAAAAAAGTAGAAAATTTGAGAACATTTTGGAATTTCAGTCCCATTCAGGGTCACTTTTTTCGCAAATTTCGAGTCCCACGTAGGGTCCATTTTTCAGATCTCAGCGGAGCACCCCCGTCGGTCGACAAGGGTAGTACCCCCCCCCCGGCTTATGTAATGGTGACATTCACACATCACACATAAATGCTTTGAAATTTTATAAACTGAAGCTCAGCATATGCTTAGGCAATGCTTAGTTTTTTCAAGATTTGAGCCTGGATATGGTTATAAGCGTTATGCTTATGAAAAAAAGTGTAATGTTTGTTTTTCTAAAATTTTTGTGTCTGGACACGCAAGCTGTTAATTTCGACTTTGATAAAAGAAATTTTGACAAGGTTCAGTAGAATTCAGTAAACCTAAAACACAAAGCTCTTATATGTATATAAATGCTAATACCTGGAAAAGCCTAAACAAATCTCGACAAAATTATTAATTAACAATATCTTAATCGGGATCTTAATTTTCTTTTTAGTTCGCTCATGTTTGGAAAGTAATGATGATAAAGAAGCCAGATGAAACAGGTAAAACAATGTTTGTATATTTTGACAAGCGGCCGCGGTAGTGAATTATGTCACTTCGTAGGGTACCCCTTAGATCAGGGCAAATTTTCGATATTATGCTAATAGGCTGTAGAATTTACAAAAAAAAATTGCCTCTCGAATCTCTATAAATTTTCGAGTGAATCGATTTTTAATTAATCGATCAAACTTATCAAAGGAGGACTCTATAACTTTACTTTTTCGAAGTTTGAAAGGTGAAAATTAGGCCGAAAAGTAAGTAGAAAAAGTGAACGGTAGAAATACACTAAGTATTGATCTTATAAGGAAATCTTTTATTTTTGCTGTCACTTTTACTTCAGAATATTTTGCACTTTCGATACTTTCGATACTTCCATGAAGTTTGGAAATCAAAAAATATATGCTTCAATCTAGTCTAGCATGCTATAAAAAGTATTGAGTTAACTTAAAGGGAAACACAAATATATAGACTTGTTTATTCAAACTATTCCGTAAAATTTTCGTATTATCATATTATCATATTACACCTACATTATTGTATTACACGTATTATAAACGACTCAAGTCTAGCTTCAATCAGATTCTGAACTGAAATGGGTGCTAAAAAAATTATTGATGAAGTAAAAGGCTTTGAAAATACTGGCGTTCGGTCATAGTACATTTGGATTTTGAAAAAATAAAAATGTTTCTTGAATTTGGATAAAATTTTGGCAATGTGCTGCTATCATTGGGCTGAATTCGTCATGTTCCTCAAATATAGATTTTCAAAATGCAAATGAAGGGTTTTTCCAGAATTTAATTTGCATTCTAGTCCAAAGTGGATTTCATTTCTTAGAGGGGTTATATTATAAATCAAAGATTTATTTTTTGTTTAGATGACGACACTATGGCGAATAGACCAATAAAAAACTATTCATTATCAGGTATGAGTGCTTCTTTTTGAGTAGCCAATGGCCATCCTACTCTGCCAAATTTTCAAACGGCCGCTTTGACACAAGACACGTATATTGGTTTTTTCTTTTCTTTTTCTTTCTGGAAGTGCTTCTAAGATATCTAAGAACACATTATAATATACAAGATATTGGGCTTATTTGACGAAATTTGACAACTAAACCTTTAATTAAACCTGTCGGAAATTTTATCAGTCTAGTCTCATGTCTGTTTGTTTCTCTACAGAATTGACGGACGAGGACAAGCTCCAAACCAGTAAGGTGTTCCTTAGACTTAAGCGAATTTTGAGTTGCTTCGGACTGATAGAAAAAATGCAAAAAAATTACGAAAGGAAAATTTTTAAAAAGGAAAAGACTACTCAAAACATTACTCAAATTTAGTATCTGTAATTCTTTAAGCGCACTAACCGTTTGCGTGTCTTCTGCCAAAACAAACGCATCATTTTGATTTGCCACTTTTTCTTCCTAAAACAACAAATAGACCCCAAATAAAAATATAATTGTCTAAGTCATTAAAATTAAAGAATCTGATAAAAAAGAAAAAATTTGCAAAAAATCTCCAAGAATCATAAAATAGCACATCATAAAAATCATAGCCTTTAATAGAAAGATATTTCCTGTTCTACCCGAAAATCAAAGCAGTCATCAGAGAAAAGTTGAAGATGAGATCTTACCTGCCCTCTTGGTTTCTTTTGAGCAGTGGCTGACTCCTGTGAAAAGAACGAAACAGATTGGTGTAAACTACATCCTTAATGTGAAGATATTCCTGTAGCTACCTCTACCTCTTTGATTCTTCAGCCTCTCCACTCTTATGGTTTTTCCCCTGGGCCTGCTTCACATACAGATTGCTCTCACCCTCTCTATCTCTCTCCCTCCCACTTTTATCTCCACAGACAGATGAAGACTATTTTGGGCGCACAAATTTTCGTGGGCAGAACTCTCCGCAATGCTTGCGAATTTGAGCCCTTTACCTCCTGAGAGGGTATTTCACGAAAGTTTATGATTGCAAAAATAACTCAAAAGAAATTTACTCAAATTTTCCTCTTTGATGATAACAAGGATAAATTTCAGTGTAGAAATTATGCCAAAGTCCATCAATTGTGGTTGAAGTACATTTGAACAATCAAAACACTGGTTTAAACACTTTGTTTCGAGGAGGTTGAATGAAGAACCAGCAAGTCATGAGCATAATTTTAAAGTAGATCAGATTTTGACTTACATAATTGAGTTGAGATGGTCTTTTACCATGTCGCCTTTGTTGAAAGATATCAACCAGCTTTTTGCGAATAGCATTTTCACACATATCCAAAAATGTTTGCTTTTTGGCAATCTTTTGTACAAAGTTTGTAAAGCTCATCTTTGGATTATATCGGAGTCAAATTTTGGCAGAGTGGGCTCCAATGGCCATCTTTTTGCAGCAGCTTCTCGAAGCCCTCGTTGTCTGAAAAAAGAATTTGTTGGAAGGTCATTTCTCTAAACTAGAATCTAAAACCTATCGCTAGATTTCAAAAAATGTAGTCCTCCAAAACAAAGGAACCGCTAGATACAATCCGTTGTCATGATTACGGCGGATTCTATGCATGTTTTGGATGGGAAATAAGTGGCTTCAATTTCTCTTGCCTGAAAAGGGTTAGAGTTTTGCCTATAGCCCTTCGGGCTTGAAACTCAATGCTTGTAACCCCTGTCAGGTATTAAAAACAGTTAAATACAAAACCTGTTTACTTGCAGTAAGTTCTTTCTTCCTCTCTGGAATCTTTGAGTTGAAGGGGTGAGCTGTTGCTGTGGAGTGTTGATTTTACAATCCCCAACAATTCGATTCCGCAACTGCTCAAAAAGCAGTATCTGCCTGACATCATTTTGAGCAGTTCAATACGGTTATCGTACCAAGCAAAGTGTTTCAATTAAGTTTCTCTGAATCAAAGAAAGAAAACAATCATCATCTAGAGCAGGTTTCAGAAACACTATACACTATAGTTTAATTAGTCAAAAAAACAATTTTTTACCTTAATAAGACAATAACATTTTTCTTCATTTTTTGGAGGCGAGTCAGTATCAGGCAGCAAAACAAAACTAAATACTACCTCAATAATCGCCATCACTTTACCAGTCCGTGGAGCAAGAGAGAAATGAATGACGAATACGTCATGATGGAAGAAATCAAATTTTCAGAATCGTATGCTAGAAAGAAACAACGCGCAAAAGAAACTGGGTATACTGGTATGACTCTATTGGCAAGCCTTTATGATGTATATAGTTTTAATCCATTCACTGATATGGTTCGCGATGTAATGCACTGTGTTCTTTTGAATTGTTGTAAAAAACTCTTCACCAGATATTTCAAAAACCCGGAATTCGATATGGCAAAGTTGCAAGGAAATGTAGATAACTTTCCATTTCCGTTTAAATGCCGAGAGCTTTGTATTTAAAATACTTTGTCTGCGCTGGTGATTTATTTCTCATTCACCCAGTACGCAGGATCGAATTACAAGTTAACAAAATAGTCGAACTCGAGTTGTCTAAGGACGTGATTTTTCGAAAAATTTTGTTTTTCTCCGCGCGCGAGTATAAATAGAGCCTTGTTTCAATTTTTCTCTTTTTTCGCCGTGTAAACTAGCTTTTTAAGATTCGAATGTTTATCATCGAACACACGCGCGTGACTATTTTTCGAATGTTTTATTCGATTTTAATTTGGTATGTGTGAGCAATCTGGACGGTCTTGGAAATGTTTTGTATGGAAATTTCTCGAAGTCCACTTTATTTTTTCAAAAAAGCGAATAGAGGGGTGGGAGATTTTTCTTAGCAGGTCACTCAAAGTTTCTTTGTTTGAAAGATGCCTTTGTATTTAATGGAAGGACCATCATTCAATCTATGGATATGTTCTTCATCTTAATAAACCAAGAGCATTTCTGTTGCAATATTTCATTCAAAATATCTCTCAATAATGAGAAAGAGAAAGGCTTCGTTAACCTCAGTTTTCTGTGTTCAAATTTTTGATATTGGTTCAAATAAGTTTTAGGTGGATCTCTGCAGCTCGATATAGATTTTTTTCGATATTTGGTTGGCTACTCAAGCAAGGAAAAAAAGAAGTAAAAGAAGAAATTCAAGCCACATCACATCAACAAATCAAGACTGTTGGAAAAGGAAGAAATTATTGTAATGGTGCAGTTTGATTTAGAAAGCATTTTGTCGATACAAGAAGGTAAGCAATGCTTTATAAAATATATAGTCTCAGTTTCTTTGCATTTTTTGTTCTTTTGTTTTTCTCGCTCAGTACTCCTACTTCTTTGACTTTGAGGTGGAAAAATGAAAAACCGATTGATTGCTGTCCAGTTCATATCAAAATCCTCCTTTAAAAATTGACAATATTTCAATGGGAAAACTTCCTTCCAGAAATATTGCTAGAAACCAACCAACCACCCCTGTCTCCTCTCTGGCTACCCTCCTCTTTGTAGAATTCTTATCACTTGAGTCTTTCTCAGCGTTCATAACTGTTCACAGGAAGAGATCTGTCAAGCTGAATATTCTTGGATTGATTTTCCTTTGTTTCATTTTTAGGATGCTGCTTATTGAAATATTATTAGTCTTTTACAAACTGAGATGTGACACGATGTGACTTGGTGAGCTTTGAACCCACCTTTATGATTTTCGATAAATATATTTCATAAAATTGTTTGTTTTGTTTTAATTTTGTCTCCATCCCTTACCACAATTATTATTGTATATCTTTGATAATTTTCAGTCTTAGTCTGAGTCCTAAGCTGAATATTTCTTTGCTTGGAAAAAGGATTTTGAGGGGATTTTTTATCAAAAAGTGGAAAGATTCTTTCAAAATTTTCATTCCACCGCCTCCTTTTTTTACGAGATCGTTTTTTCTAAGCCAATCAGAATCGTCGATTTATCGCGAATAAGCCAATCACGGCAAGTTTTCAGCAATTTCGGTCTGGTCTGTAATTTTAACAAATTATTCGAACAAAGCTTCTATTGGTTGGCCAGGTAGGGGGTTTCACTAAATTCAAAACTTCACCAGTTATATTCGATAGGGGAATTCCCATTTGGGTTTTCCTGAAAGCCAGATAAATTGCGGACCCAACCATAGGTCGGGGCGAAATCTACGATGTCGCAAACTTGACCTATGCGGCTTCAAAGTTAAAGTTGAGATTTTTGTGACACTTCTTAGGATTTTTCTGCTTTTCTTTTGAATCTGGAATTAGCCCCTACCTCGGAGGACCTCACAAGAAGTAATGTTGAGTTATTTCAAGAAAAATAAACTTTCAAAAGTTACTCAAACCCGTGCAGTTTTGGAAAAACTACGATTTTAGTACATAACTTTAAATGCATCCCACAGCCTTTCACTTGCATTTATGATGCTAATTTTTCTTTTATATGAAAAAGAAAAAGTTGAAATTTTATTCATAGTTGAAACTGAATGAATAAGAATCGATAATTGATCGAAATCAATCGTAAAAGGGGTTACGCACGGAGAACGAGTCTCGTGTTCGCAAAGCGAAATGATTCTATAGACGCCTCAAGCCCACACTAGTTATGTAAGAAGAGGTGAAGGCTATCAATCCGCTGCTCAAGTCAAAAGAATATCGTACTCTTTTTCCGAAAATCCCAAACCCCAAACAAATTCCGAAAATCCAAAATTTCATAAATCTAAAAATTACAACTTAAAACGGATCAAATCAAAACTCAAAATACTGTGAATCTTGTGATGAGGACGTCATTTTGGCCCTAAATGTCGTCACCGCGAAAGGGTAATAAATTTTTAACTTTACTGAAATAAAATCGATTTCTAATTGATCCGATAGATTCTATCTATCGATGATTACCAATCCAATGAAGACTCAATAAGTAATAGTTATCGCATGACTTTGAGTGCAATACGAGAAATAATTTACGAGCGAGGCGAACCTTTTTATTCAACGTAAAATTTAATAGATTTAGTCTATTTACAGAAAGTTAAAAAAAGAAAAATAACTCGGATAGTTAAAGGAAGCACAATTTCCCGAGTTAGAAAATCAAAAATAACTCGGAAAGCTAAAGAAAGCAAAAATTCCAAAGTTAAAAAATGAAAAATCGAGTGAAAAATAACTTCCGGGTCTCTAGATAATTTCGAATGTTTTTGTTCGAAAATCTTGTTAGATTCGAATTTAAGATTCGAACAAAAACATTCGACTGAAGTTCCCGCTGAAATTATGCACATCAAAATAAAGAAAAAGTTTGTCATCCAGAAGCTTCAAAATAAATGCAGCAGCTTTTTCAGAGATGTGAAATGATTATACATTACTATACACAGAAAAAGAAGATGTATTGTATTTTTTGATTGAGAAGAAATTCTTCATTATTGCGTTTCTCTATCAGATTGATAACACTTTTCGATGTTTTTGTTTCGATGCATAGATGAGAAAATGCATACTGGTTTAAGCCATTAATAGTCTGAAACAACATTTTTGCAACAGAAACTAATTGGGGCGAACTTTTCGACTTTCAACTATCGTCAAGCTGTAAACGTGTCGAATTTTCGAAGTAATGAAGTGTTGATTGTTGAAGAATTGATGCTGAAAAGTCAAAGACACAGTTTTGTGGAGGATTGAGAGAGACACAAGGGATTTTTTACAAAAATCCCTCGTTTGTTACCTGGTTTAATCAAAGACATTGAAATTCCCTTGTTTTGTTAAGGAAAATATTCTTGACAAGTATTAAAGAATTTCAAATTTTTATGGCATGCATTGATAAAAAGAACTGATTGGTTTTCACGAAACGAATGAAAGTGGCGAAAGCTGAATTTATTTGCTTTGGGGATCGTGTCACGTGTATGTCGAGTAGTTTTGTAATAATTTCTATGTATTTCATCAGTTTTAATTTCACTGATTGTGACTTTTTGGAAAGAGAATGGAGTAAGAGCTCATCAAAAAATAGTTTTTTTACGTTTTTCCATTATTTATTCCGAGAGTTCATTTCTTTTCGGCTGTTTTGTTTTGATTTTTTCACGCTGCTTACCCAAATGTTAACCAATTTTTATTTAAAGTCGTCCTAAGGCCTCATAACACCCCTCTCTCATTGCATTCTTGATAAATTTTTCGATCCAAAGAGGGGTTAGCCATTTCCAAACTCCTTTCCAATCTCGAGTTATCGCATTTTTTTGTTTTGATGACGTCATCAACTGAAAATGGCTAAAGATTCAGCCAAATTTAAAAATCGTACTCAAGCCTTATAAACCCTCCCATCTTATTCACCATAAAATCCCCGATAGAATGAGGGGTCAACGACCTCCCAATTCCTTTCCAATCTCGAGTTATCGCATTTTTTGTTTTGATGACGTCATCAGCTGAAAATGGCTAAAAATTCAGCCAGATTTTAGAGTCCTACTTATGCCTTATAAACCTTTCGATTTCATTCCCCATAAAGTTCTCGATCTAATGAGGGGTCAACAACCTCTCAACTCTTCTTCAAACTCGAGATATCGCATGTTTTCTATTTTGATTACGTCATCAGCTGAAAATGGCTAAAAATTCAGCCAAATTTAAAAGTCCTACTAAAGCCTTATAAACCCTCTCATCTCATTCCCCATAAAATTCCCGATAGAATGAGGGGTCAACGAGCTCTCCACTCTTCTTCAAACTCGAGATATCGCATTTTGAAGTTTTTCCCAAACCCGTGACGTCATTGGGTCCCTTTACCCCTAATGTTGTCAACGGTCAATTCGCAAATTTTGAAAATTTTGCGGTCAACAGGTACCTTGTGCCCTAAGGGTCCCAAAAAACTAAAAAACGTCAATTTTTTCCAAGGGAAAATGGGTTTTTAAATTTGCGAAAGATTGACACTGCAACGACTTCTTCTTAAAAAACGCTAATTTTCACGAAATTTTTAAAGTTGAAACATTCCAGAGGCTAAACATGTTGGAATAGCGGCTAGACGAAAAAAAAGGTGAAAAAAAAAAAACTGAATTTCCATTTTTAGTACCCGCATATCATTGAAATTTTGTAAATTTTGCTTACGCGCATGCGTTTGCCAAAAGAGTCGCACTCCGCTCGCTTACGCTCGCTCCGTGCGTAATTAAAGAATGAAGACACCAATTTTTCAATTCACGAAAAACTAGCTATTTTGCAGACCACGGTTTTACGACCCCTTAGCTAAGTCGAGAATGGAGAACCTCTCTCGAATGACCCCTTAATACCAGATAAGTAGTAAGTTACAGCATACATGACGACTACGGGAATGAGTAGCTCTTGAAAGTTTACGCGATTTCTTGATATTACGTTTATTTGTATATCCTCGTATTTTTCCTAAAAATGGTCGTTATTTCAGTACGGAATACAATTCTAGAATGATCGCGTAGAAACATTAGGTGTAAGTTCTCCTTGGCTAATTTCCCAAAAGTGAAGACTTTCAAATGTTTTGATGTAAATTTGATTTCTAGCATCGCTTATCTGCACCAGACGAACGTGTTTTTTCCTGTACCTTGACAAAAGATGTATGCTAGAGATTTGTAATTGTAGATTGATGTCAAATAAAAACGAATTGGCATTTCAGTCAAAATCCCTACACCCAAACAGCCGAAAACCCAAACTCCAAACATACCAAAAAGTCGAAAAGTGGGGTACTTGTCACAGAGTAGAGGGGAAATACCGTGACCTCTATAGTACGGCTACTACAATAATTTGGCCTAATTAGAGTTGATGTCTGATAAACTGAACTGCAGGATCAGGGAACGTTTTGTTGTAGTAGTTATATGCTCCTTATACTCACAGACGATTAGTCTTGGTGATAAAGTCATTTGAAAATAATTTATTTAATCTTTCTTGTAAATATCGATAATATTAGAGGAAACTATATCTTGAATTAAACTAACCTTTTTAAGATAAGATTTAATGCTTTTTGTCTTCAACATTAATTCGTGATGCGTACTGAGTGGTATTTTGGTATAGTTTTCAAGCCTATAACGCCAATGTATCAAAAGTTTATAAGAGAAACCTTTTTTCTTACGATGTAACGAGGGTGGAGGGGTTCTATACTACCCCCTACTACCGGATATCTTATAGACGGGGCTGAATAGTACAGTTCGAATAAAAAATTTAGTTTAAAATGATAGACAGGAGCTTTAATAAGACCCTGTTTAAAAAATATATCGTACCTAAGTGATGGTAATCTTTTTTGTTTCGTACTGAAAAGAAGTAATAAAATTTATAGAAAGAAAGATTTATGGGATGCAGAATGGGAGATAGATGAACTTTAGCAGGAGCTATAGTACTGAATGCCACTAAATGTAACAATGAGAACTTTGATGTATCGCAGTCTGTCAAACATTGGCCTATATAGAGGGACAGGTAGAGCCATTTCTATAACAACCCTCTTTCTGATTTTAAAATTTCTGGGAGTTGATTTGAAGCTAAGTTGTACGAGCCATAAACTGGATCATAATAAATTGCCAAAGTTTGGCCGTTCTATCAAAGGGAAATTATTTCGAGTTTGATTAGAGTCATGAAGACAGAAGTTTATATCTATTCCACATCCCTGTCCTCATCCCACATTTATCAATGTTTTAATATTAAACTAACCTCTGGAAAACGAAAGCTCTGGTCGAGAAAGCCCAAGGTTGGATGACGTTGACCAGAAAACATTCCCAGCATGGATGGTCGTAGAGGTGTGGTAGTGCTCGTGTGCACGTCTTTCTTCAGCTTTGCATGCTTGTATGAACAAATGAAAAAAAAGTTTGATCTTGGAGCAAGCTTTTGCCGAATAAAAATTCATGAGGAAGTTTCTTGCGTATCGTGATATTTTTGACAAGAATTTACAAAAGGATTCACCACCTTTGAACTTTGTAATAGAAGCAAGAAACTGTGAATGTAAGGCTCGTTTAAATAAGATTAGGAATGATGTAATATATTCAATCATAGTGAAAAAGAGTTATACCGGGTGACCCTCGAAAAAGTTCGGTCGGTTTTCGTTGGCTAGTGTCTGAAATAAAAGTAATATAAACTCAATTTTTTTTTAAATAGAGAATGCTCTAACTTAAACTTTGAGCTATTACGTTTTAAATTTGGTTCAGTGGTTCTTCATTTATGAGCTTTTAAAGTCAAAATTCAATTATCGGAAAGTGCAAAAACACGTCAAAAATGAGGTATCAAATTATAATTGTTTTCTTTATCTTTAACATTGTGTTTTTCGAGTGCGCTGTGTTTTACGACCTCGTTAATTAGTGTTGTAGGTAATTAAAGTTTGTAAAATAATAAATTAACAACGAAGTAGATTTATATAAATTCATTGTAAATATTTTTATCAAAAATATTTTGCAAATAGGCAAAATTTGCCTTCTTTATGAAAATGTTGCGTCTTATGAAAGAACAGAGAGTGCGGGGTTGCCTGGAATATGCTAGAAAGTGTATGGTGGTGGTTCTTTTCTGAACGAATAACTTGTTAATAAATTTTGTGAAAGTAAAGAATCTAAAAAAACTTTTAAAATTGAATAAAAATATCTAACATGCTCTTTTCTAACGATTTAACGACCTTGCTTGATTGATTGATAATAAAACAATTTGATACCTCTTTTTTGACGTAATTTCGCTCTTTCCGAAAAGTGACTTTAAAAGCTCATAAGTAGGGAACTTGTGGGTCAAATCTAAAAAGTAATGGCTCAAACTTTCAGTTAGACTTAGACTAACAACTATATCTTTAATTAGAAAAGAACTTTTTCTGGAATGAATTAACAATACTGTATTAATTGTCGTATGAAATCCATGTTCGATAGTACACTCAACCGCTTTTTAGAGCATCCAACAATTTCATCCAACAATCGTCTGACACATGTTGGATTCCGTTTGCCCCGGCCTTAATTAACGTGCAAGAGAAATTAGCGCAAAGGATAATGGTAATGAATCTTAGATAAACACAAAAATTGGTGTGTACTTTTTAGAAAATTGGCGAGCTAATCTAGCAGACAGACTTTAAAAAGGCGAACACAAAAATCGAAATTTCAAGGGAGCTATCTTTTTTAATAAACAACATTAAATTTTCTTACTTTTAATAACATATTTTAATATTTTCCAAAGTTTTTGAAGACAACATATTGTATTTTATTTACTAACGTTATCTCATTTCACTGAAGATAGGTGCCTGTGCACCATGAAACTCTGAGTTTGAAACAAAGATATTGTGTCAACTCTTGATTATGATATTTTCCAAATATACATATATACAGCTAAAAATATAATATCTATTATTTACATTGTGAAAAACGAACAAAAATATATAAACGTGGTACTGTCACTTTCGGTCGAGGTTGTGGACGGCAAAATATGAAATTTGTCGTTCTTTTTTGTCGTTTTTTATGAAATTTGTCAGTCTTTTTGTCTATTTTTAGTAATGTAGGAATCGTAAGATAGAGCCTCTCTTTATTATCCAACTGACACAATGTTTCTTTTAACAACTGATGCAAGAGCAAACATTGACATCAAGCTCGACCAGGTGTGGTATTTAAGATTGAGAATTGCTTCCTTTACAATTATATCATCCTCCTTGTCATGGAATTCTTTCTTAACTATAGTATTGTTGAGCTTGTGTATTTTTAACGTTGAGTCCTCATCAATTTTCTTTGTTAGAAACGGATGACATCGATAGAACTCACGCTGGAGAAACAATTCATTAGAAACAGCAACACATAAATCTCTGGCTAGTTTTTCAGTTCCTATGAGTAGTATGGAGCAGGAGTGAACAAACAATTACCATCGGCAGTAGCCCTAAAATATATGAAATACATCTTAAATTAAAAGGCTAGATGCTCGTATGTAACCAAAAGCCTCATAAGGCATAGAAAATTGAAGATACTTCTCTAACTTGTTTCATTTACTTTGTCAGTGTGTGGAAATATACGAAAAACAGAAAAAAAGCCGTGAAAAAAATGTAGGTTTTCTTTAATTTTGCCCATATTTTTAGTGTGCAATATGCTAATATAGTTAGAATATATTACATAGGCAGCAATCACAAAGGGAATTCCAGTTTGTGGGCCTCAAATATAGCTTTCTCACCATCTTGACCAAACGCTCTCAAAGACACCTTTAAATCAGGATCCTCAGTTGTGATTGCGTGAAATAACGACGAATACTGTTTGGTTGACTTTGTCTTACAAATCGTGACTGGACCAATTCCAGTAACCGGTCGGCCGTACTTCTTTGAAAAGACCATCAGATTGGAATAAGTAGTTATGACCACCCAGAAATCTCCAATGTTAAATGTCATATCACAGCAAAGGACAGACACCTGATAATCTAACGGTGGTGAACAGAATTTAGGAATGTTCTTAACTTGTTCCTTATTGAACAGAATAACCGTCGGCGAGTTGTTCTCAATTAATACCTATAAACGTAAGAAAAGAAAAATATCTACTCTAGACCAGCATTTGTATTATTAGTACTATTTGTACAGAGTACATTGATATTGATATTGTCCTTTTCAGCATACAATAAGATTGATGATTGTTTGGTAGCGTTAAAATGGTTTGATGCAAACAAAGACACTTTATTGGGACAATACTATTGCCCAATGTATTTTAATTTGGATGACAAAAAAAGAGATAAAATTATGTGCTTATTGATTAGAGAAGAGATTTCTGATGAAGAAAAAGAAATGATGAACCATACTTTGGCATTTCAATTTGAACTTAATACTGATCATATTTTTGCGAGAAAAATGTTGGAGCTTGAAATTTTGGTGAACTCCAAAGTTCTTGATTTTAAAGATTGAAATTGTCGTCTGCTTGGTGTCTGTCATCTGTTCATAGTATTTATTTTTGAAATTTTGTATTGTATTTATCTCAATATTATTCTATACCAATAAAATGTCAATTAATTATCATTCAATATGGCAACTTTTCTGATATTAAATTCTGTCCAGCTGTTATTTTTTTGTCTGGCGAGAAGATCAATAGGCTAAATTTGTTGGGCAGGGCACAGAGACTGACGCGTTTGGAACTTTTATGACATGTTCAAACTGAATGAAGAAAAAAAATACAATGTTTTAGTCTCAAAAAAACTTTAGAAAAATGACAAATTTTAGTCTGAGAAAAAAGTGACGAAACTTGATCATCCAAAAATTTAGTTAATAGATGCCTTATTTTATTTTTCCAGTCTTCGAAACTTAAGAATCACTTAAGATGTTTTTAGGGTTCAAATTCGTGAAAAATTAAGAATCACAAGGCTCATCTCTATTTATGTAATTCTTATTGAAAAAACTGTGTATCCATCAACCAAACAAGTGAGAGAAAAACTGTTGACCAAGCAAAAAATATAAACATACAGATTGTGTGGGAAGTCCACATCTCCGTTGAAATCAATCGTTGACCGAGTCTGCGACCAAATCTATTTTAAGAATCTTGTCCACATGTACCTTAAGGGTTCCCGCCAAAATAAGTTCCCTTAAGGTAAAATGTAATAATTCTTAAACTTACAAACTGTTTGACACACTACTGTTAGCTCTCAAAACCTTCCCTATTTAGAAAAAGGCGTCCCTAACAGATTATTTCGAAAAAATAATCGAATTGGACGAGTTCCAGCTGGAAATATGATGACAACACCTGAAGCCGTCAACCATTATGAACAAATCATAAGTGGTAATTTGAAAAGGCCAGAAACGTATGGAATCGACCCACTGTTTGACAATGAAGATTTTCAAGCTCTCCGGGAACGAAGATACTACAGTCTCTTTGTTGATGACCAATCAATATTCAATGCAATCATGCAGAAAAATCCATTAGTATTTGAAAGAGCCTTGTGTTATTTTCAAAATCTTACAATAGAATATCAAAATTTATTATGAAATCATTTGCCTTTAATAAAAGTTTGATTGAGAATTGAAAACGTCGTTGTGTTGGTTGTTTATTTCTCATCATCTTAAAATATTCTTAAGTCATTCTTAGGTTATACACGCTTTTTTTTATAAGAATAGTGTTTTTCCATTTCATCATGAATATTCTTAACTTTTTCGGAAAATACATCCCAAAATATTCTTAAGTCATTCTTAAGTTATACACGCTTTTTTTTATTAGAATAGTGTTTTTCCATTTCAGCCATTGCTAAAGTCTCAAGGCTGCCCGAAAGATTTCGGCCAAATTAGCCTCGTTTTGGCGCTAAAAACTCGTCCTAGGCCCCAAAAATAGAAATTTTCAACAAATGAAAGAAACACCAAGGGTGAAAAATTCTAGCCAAATTGAAGTCTCTAGGCTAGGACAAAGCTTTTTTTTGCGGACAGTCAGACGCACACATAATCATTTTCAGATTCTAGCTCAACTTAAGTTGAGAAAAATCAAAGTGCACATTTATTTTCAAGCAACTCAATTTTTCACTCAAGCGCTTGGTTGGGTTTCTAAGCCTTTAAAGACAAACCCTGAAAAAAATTTGTGACCTTCCTCAAGATTATACCCTTAAATTGCATTTCAGGGAGACTTCGAAAGATTGCCAAAAACTTCAGCCCCACTTTAAGCGCTTGACCCTTAGTAACTCCGTTGCTTATAAAAAATATTTATACTGTATCCAAGTTTTACATCTAAAACCTAATATCAATGAGAAAAAAGGAAATTTTGAGTTCTACATCGATGTTTTTGATGCTGGAAGAAAATGAGTGATTTACAGTTGTAAATGCTGTAAAAAATGGACATTTTGGGTCTGCTAGCAAAGTTTTAGGATGGCAATATCCTTAGCATATTCTAAATTTTTTGGCCAATTTTAGCTCGAATATTCTTATAAAAAAGACACGTAGTCTGTATAGGAGAGAAGAAATAGAAGGTTTTTATGAAAAAATATTTTTGACAAAAACCTGATGGAAGAGGTCTCAATTGAAGAAAAAGGAAGATAAAAGAGTAGGTTTAAATTCTTATAATAAATTGACATTATGCTTGTTTTGGTGATTTTTGGGACCTTAAGAGAGACTGGAGAAGCTCAAAAACCGACCCTTGATATCGAATCAGGCAGAAAATGCCACGTGCCTCTTAAAACTTGAAAGGGAAAAACAAAAGTTAAAAAGAAAATTGTTTTTTACTTTTTCAAAAGATGCTCTTTAGTCAATGTCAATGCATAAAGACTTACAAATATAATCTTACAAATACTAGAAGTATATAAATCTATTCATCGCCAATAATGTCACTGTAGTCGGCTGGGTTTACGGGTTCTGTGTCCGCATAACCGCTGCTACCAGGGTTGCTTTCATTGCTCACGGTTTCATTACCCACCTGCAGAATGCGAATTTGCTCTACAAACTCATCAAATCCTATTAAAACAAAAGTTTTTGATAGACCACGGTCGGTATTGCATTTGGGGCATTTTTTGTTGAATTGCTTCTGTTACCGTTCGTTGGTACATACCTCGCATCCAATGAAAGATAAACATCCACTACAAGCAATCAGAGGGAGCTTTGGTGGGATTCGTTTGCAAATTACACACGAAAATGTGTCTTCAAGGACTTGCAGAAAGCTGAAACTAAATTTATGCCGGAAAGCGAGTTGACGTAGCCTTTTCAGCTCTTTCTTGACCTCTTCAAAGTCTTCGACAAGACTCTCCATTGACTCCTCCAAATAGTTATCATTTTCCAAAACGCGCTTGGGTCGTTTGGTTTTTGAGCTCGTAGATGGCCCTGCACTTCTTTGTTCGTATTGACACTGTGGTATCGCGTAAAACTTCCGACTGCCTACCCTCCAGAAAGAAATTCCTACAAAACAAAAAAAGGAAAATGATTTTTATACACCCAACCTTATGACCTCAGACGTATGCATCGTAGTCAAAACTAAACAAACAAGAGGCTTTTTAAAAAATTTACCATCTTAACAAAAAGAAATCCAGTTTCTAACAAAAGAATGATACCATGCTGGCGCTTTATTTATTCAGATAAATCCAAGACTTTGAAAGTATAAGTATCAGTACAAGAAAAGTTCAAATTTGTCACCTGCAAATTGTTTTTAATAAGAACAATTTTATAAGAACACGAGCCTGGGTTTTGGCAAAAATCTAAGAACAAATTAAGATCAAGTTGAGCCTCAGAAATTTCAGGTGTTATTATGCAAAAAAACTGTCTAAGCTTTTTCTTGAAGAAATTGGTTTATTTTCTCCAAAAAAGATTTAAGCCTACTCGGACCAATTTGTAGAGTTTATAAAATGGACCAAACACTCTTTTTTTTTATTAGAACAATTTTATAAGAACAATGAGGCTCAAAAACGAACTTGAGCCTGCAATTGCGGAGTTTTAAGTACCTTAATGTAGTTGATTTTATACCATCTCGTCAGACAAAAACCCAAGTTATGTAACAACTAGCAATTGTTATAACAAAGGATTTTTATCACTCTTGAAAGGATTACTAACAAAGGCTCTATTCTTTTTTCGGTTTCTAGGGATGTTCCTATAGAGAACGATTCCCAAATTGATACATTTAATGTCACGCTGCGATGTACAGTGAAGGAACATCAATTAAGTCTCTTTTTTGTTCCTTATGGAACATTCTAAGAAACTCTACTCTTGACAATTCACACGAGACATGGTCAATTGATGATAAGATTTGACTCGTTCATCAAAATACGAAACCACCTTGCAAGTAACAATCCGATCACCAATCAATTTTCCCTCAGAAAACAAAGAACAATATGACATTCATGACAATAGGACCCCCTGTTGAGGATATGTTTACTGTTTTCAAAGAGTATAAATGACACAGTTTGAACACTCACTGATCAAGGAAGGCCAATATGGCCCGCCGGAGGGTGCTCTTCGTCGACTGGCATTCTGTCAATGGATCAGCCAATGGAAAACGAAAGTTATCGTTCAATGAAAGTGATAAAGGTAAATTTACATGTGCAGCTAAACTGTGCTTACATTCGGACTTTGAAAGCAAAAGAGGTTTAAGAAAACACATATATAACAAGCACCCTTGGTATTACTATTTTGATGACCAGCCAGAAATTAAAAGGCAAGAAGTCGAACTTAACCAGCCTATTATCCAAAAGAAAGCCTCTACAAGTTCCAAACCTTACTATTCAATCGATGAAGGGATCGGAAAATCGTTTTATAGGTGGTTGACCACTACCTGCGGTGGAGGTAAAAATGACAGAGAAGCTAAACAAGTCGCTAAACGAGCTTTGAAGTTTTTGATGAGCAGTACTGGGGATAACGAATCTCAAACACCCTTAACTTATGAACTGATTGATTGTTGTTTAGGGTCTACAACAATAATATTGACATTTTTGACTGTTTTAGACGAACAATGGAAACTATCTTCTTCAGGGGTACTTAATTATGTTAAAGCTATTTCTGATTTAATGGATTATAGAAAATCATTTGGAATCAATGATAATAAATTGAGGTGTTTTACAATCACAGAAGTTTATTTGAGGAGAGCAAAGGAAAACCTGAGAAAGAAGAAACGCCTTGACGGCACGAGAAACTTTGACCTAGAAACTCTCATTGGTCAAGACAGCTGGGCCACTTTAGAAGAAATGGAGGGAGTCATTCCTTATCATATCTTCATTCAAAGAAATCGTTAACAAGTGCAAAGTACAACAACCATTACCCAATAAACAAGAGCTTACATTCTGTACTCGTTTCATCACAACCTTTTTATTTTTACGTGTAAAGTGCAGTAGACCAATGACATTTCAATACTTGACTCTAACAATGATCGAAAAAGCAAAGCAGGCTGATGGTTTCATTGACCAGAGGGAGTTCAAAACGACAGGTAAATATCTTTTTGATACTCTTATCTTAACTGAAGAAGTACCTTAAGTGGATAAATTTTGGCGTGGATTTAATTTGGCGATTGGCCAAAATACGATTTTTGGCGGGGATTTAATTTGGCGATAGATAAATTTCGTAAAATTTGGCGGGGATTTAATTTGGCGAATTGGAAATTTTTTCACACTGAAATGGGTGAAAATTACTCAAAAATATACAAAAAAGTTGTGATTTTTCACATAATTCTCTTTTTGTTAAATTTGGCGGGGATTTAATTTGGCGAATTGCCGAATTTGGAAATTTTGGCGAGGATTTAATTTGGCGAATTTTGGTAAAATTCGCCAAATTCGCCAAAATTTATCCACTTAATTTACTGTCTTGGACACATACACAGACTTTGTTAGACCTCTTATGAAACCAAGTTGTGACTATCTGTTAGTATCGACAACAGGCAATCAATATCAATCTTTAACAACTGCAATGACTTTAATTGTACATCAAGCCATAGGAAAGTATATCCATCCAACAAGATATCGACAAATAGTTGAAACAACAAGTGCGGATAGATTATCTCGATCCGAACAGGAGATAATATCAGAGGATCAAAAACATAGCTCTGATGTTGCAAAGGTTCACTACAAAAAGAAACAATCGAGAATAGTCGCCACACAAGGTCGTCAATGCATGGAGAAAATGCTTGGTACTACACGAAAGGATCACCAAGAAGCATGTTCAGGCGTGCTGAGAGATTTAGCTGACATGTCAAGAAATACAATTGAATCACAACCAATTCAAGACGCAGTTGCTAGTTCAGCTTCTTCAACCTCAACAAATAATCACAATGATAGTAGATTCAGACGATGACGCATTCGAACCAAGTAATATCGAGGCTCAATGCACTGAAGTGAACAACATCATGCAACGTGTGCAATCAATGTGCTCGACTTCACCTCTCACAAATCTAAATCTAAACGAGTCAAGAGACGTACAAATGGAAGTCGTAAGGTCAACTGTATCATCTACACCAAAACGTCCTCAAAACTCTAAGTGTTACGACAAATGAAGAATAACTGAAAGTGTAGAGGTGAAAAAGGAAACTGCTATTAAAGAGACAAGAAAATCTTCTAGAAACATCAAATTTTCACAAGAGGAAGATGAGGAGCTTTTAAAAGGGATACAAAAACATGGTGAGAAGAACTGGGCAGCCATTATAAAAGACAAAACATTTGACTTTCATCCCTCAAGGACAAGAGACTCGTTGAGGGTACGAGCAGATTCAGCAAAATTTAAAAAGCTTTTGAAAATTTAAATTGACTATGAATTTGAAGTGTTATTTAAACAGTTACTTGAATATTTGATGGAAATTTATAATAGGCCAGTGACAAAAAATAGTCCTTATTACCTGTTATTACATTTTTAAGCAAAAACATGTAATAACAGGTAATAAGGACTTAACTTAGGCTTCTTTAACTTCAAAGAACATAGTTCAGATCCGGAGTGTAATAAGGGGTAATAAAGGTATATAAGGTAGCATAAGCAAGCAAACCTCGTGTAATAAGACGGAATAAGAAAATCTCAAAAATCTCAATGGCCAAAGTTCAGATCCGGAGTGTAATAAGGTGCAATAAGCAAGCAAACCTCGTGTAATAAGACGGAATAAGAAAATCTTAAAAATCTCAATGACCAAAGTTCAGATTCGAAGTGTCATAAGGGGTAATAAGGGTATATGTGGCAGAATAAGCAAGCGAACCTCGTGTTATAAGAAGAAATAAGAAAATCTTAAAAATCTCAATGACCAAAGTTCAGATCCGGAGTTTAATAAGGGGTAATAAGGGTATATAAGGCAGAATAAGCAAGCGAACCTCTTGTTATAAGACGGAATAAGAAAATCTTAAAAATCTCAATGACCAAAGTACAGATCCGGAGTGTAATAAGGGGTAATAAGGGTATATAAGGTAGTATAAGCAAGTCAAGGTCATGTAATAAGCCAGAAATAAGAGAATTTATCATTGAGACCCCCGGCAGAGATATTTAAACCAATCATGTGACTGGGTTTAGCTTTTCCCAAGGGTTTTCTGACCCCTTGATATCAGGTACCACGATGAAGGATAAAAGGTCAGAATTTATCCCTCGATAATCATTCATTCAGGGCCAATGGCCCGAAGACGTGTGCTCTTCGTAGATTGGCACTCTGTCAATGGATCAGCAAATGGGAAAAGGAGACTTTCACTTCAAGAGAACGAGAAAGGTAAATTTACTTGTCCTGTTAAGCTATGTCTTCACGCTGATTTTGGTAGTAAGCGTGGACTAAGGAAACATATTGATAACAAGCATCCTTGGTATTATTATTTTGATGAACAGCCCCAAATTAAGAGGGAAGATGTAGTGTTAAATCAACGGAATGTACCAAAGAAAGCAACAACGACTTCGAAACAATACTACTCGATGGATGAAGGTATTGGTAAAGAATTTTATAAGTGGCTAACCACTACAACTGGAGGAGGAAAGAACCCTCGTGAGTCAAAACAGACTGCAAAGCGTGCTTTGAAATTTTTAATGGACAGTTCTGGTGAAAATGAATCTCAAGCACCTCTTATATTCGAACTCATTGATTGTTGTCTGGGTTCTCCTTCAATAATACTTCATATTTTAAAGGTATTGGAAGAGGAGTGGAAAATGACTTCTTCTGGATCACTAAACTACGTAAAGTCTATTGCAGATCTGATGGACTTTCGCAAATCGATGGGTGTTAACGACACTAAATTAAGGTGTTTCACCGTCACCGACGTCTATTTGAGAAGGGCAAGAGAGAATTTACGGAAAAATAAACGTTTAGACAGTACAAGGAATTTCGATTTAGAAGCATTGATAGGTCGAGAGAGTTGGGCAACTTTAGAGGAAATGGAGCAAGTGATACCGTTCCATATACTGCGCTTCAATGATATCATTCACAAATGTCGATCTCAAAGCCCTTTACCGAGCAAAAAGGAGATAACCTTTTGTACTCGATTCATCACAACTTTTCTTTTCTTACGTGTAAAATGCAGTAGACCGATGACGTTCCAGTTTCTAACACTCTCAATGATTGAAAAAGCAAAGACGAATGATGGTTTCATAGACCAAAGAGAATTTAAAACTGCCACTACTTATCTATTCGACACCTTGATTCTGACAACAGATGTTATTGCCATTCTTGATGTATATATTGACCTTGTACGACCGTTGACTAACCCGACGTGTGATTACTTGCTGGTTTCTACTACAGGTAACCAATACCAATCATTAACATCAGCAATGACTATTCTTGTACATGAAGCAATTGGAAAATACATACATCCACCCCGTTATAGGCAAATCGTAGAGACAACCAGTTCAGACATGTTATCCCTGCAGGAACAACAAATCATTTCTGAAGATCAAAAGCACAGTTCAGCAGTGGCAAAAACCTATTACAAATTAAAGCAGTCAAGGAAAGTGGCGATAGAAGGACGGCAGTGTATGGAAAAGCTGCTTGGTTCAGCAAGGAAAAAGCACCAAAACTCTGTATTGGACGTATATTGTGACTTGACAGCCTCAACCAAGCGATCATTATTTCCTACCGCTAACACGTCGACAAGCAGGTGGCAGGACCTTCTTCTGATAACATGACCAGATCCTCGCCGTTTTTCCCTGCAGATGCAGATGTTGAATCTCAATGTACCGAAGTCGAGAGCATCTTAAAGAGAGTTCAAAACATGTGTTCTCCAACAGACACTGGAACAGAAACCTTAGATACGTTATCAGATATTGGAATGCAAATAACAAACGTTACCGATGGTTGCTCACCTGTCAACACAACACAGTTCACTACTCATGCAATAAAGGACATGATAAGCAAAGATGTTTCGATAAAAAAAGAGGCAGCACCGAAGGAGACAAACAAGAAAGTATCGAAAAATGTCAAATTCACGCAAAATGAAGATGAGTATCTATTGAGCGGCATCAAAAAGTATGGGAAAAAGAGCTGGGCTGCAATTTTGAGAGATGATGACTTTTCTTTTCATGAATCAAGAACAAGAGATTCTCTGAGGGTTAGGGCTGACTCTGCAGCCTTTAAAAAACTCTTGAATCAAGATCAATGATACAATAGTTTTGAATGTTCTGTTCTGTAATTACATTTATGCATGTTTTGACATTTTTCATGAATACAGAAGAAGTTTTAAATATATCAATCCGGTGTGCTTGGTATAATTCAAACTTCCTCTGTATTCAGTTTATTTTTGATTTAGAAACAACTTAAATAGCATCCGAATAATTTGTTTGGAAAATGAGCAAGTATTATGTAACTTCAAGTTCGTTAGTGAGTCGGATACACCCCTTCTTGAGAAAATGCTTAGTGGAATTCCAAAGAAAAAGAAGTTTCCTCCTCCAACTTTGAAGAGATCCAAACGTCAAGGAATGTGTATGTGTTCAGGGGACGAAAAATCTTCTCAAGAGTGTAATGTTATAAAGATTGAATCAGACTCAGACTTTGCAGATATTCCTGAAGAAATTCTAAAACAAAAGGACCAAAAAAAACTTAATCGACTTTGAAGATGATAGTACTTTTGAAAACCTTTTGCTGACAATAGAATTAGACAATGAAAGCTTTAAACCAAAAGCAAAAAGTTAAGGATATTTTCAAAGACAAATATTTCTATTAAACTTTTGGCAAAAGCGCGGGAAAAAAGCTGATATGCGGGGTGATAAAATCGATTTTCAGCTTTTTTTGCCTCGTTTCCATGCAGATTTTCGTCGTCGTGTGCAACTGTCTTAAGTCCCAATATGGAGAATTATCGCCTGTACCCGACTGTCTGTTGGAAGCATTACGTAATGGATTTTTTCCAAATCTCTTTGTAAATCGAGCTCTAGGGTCTTTTTTTACGAGGATGAAGACGTCATTTCTTCAAGAAACGTCTGCGGAAAATATAAGTATCCTTCTCGATCGGGAAACGTCGCCTGGTTCGGAAGCGTATTGTTGATCGGACCATACTGCTTTCTAACAGTCAAAACAAAGATGGCGGCAAAAATAAACAACTGGTTGCTAACTGCTCTTTCGCTATTTTTGTTTGCTTTTTATGCTTTAATGAGTTCAATTGGATCATGATTTTTGTGTGATTGTTACAAAAAATTGTTGATGATGAACTTTTCTTATTATTCATTCCTGGGTTTGATGTTTCGTTTGGTTTGGCATGAGAGATGCATGAGACGTATGCAATCTCTTGAAAAACAGGACATTTTTTATCAACTTTCACAACAAACTAACTTCAATTTTGCCCGTACATTTGCACAAATTCTAACAAGACAGGTGACTGAATATTTTTGGATAAATCTGACCATGCTATAAATACTTGCAACATCAAAAAAGTTTGAACTCACTTTTTTATGATGGTCAGATGGTAATAGTCTAGACTAGAGATGCGGTACCCAAGGAAATGGTTGTGGTTGGATATGAACTGGTTAGCTTTAACGTAAGAATTCAAACCTGAAGCAAAATTTACTGATTGATGATTGAATTTCCCTTGGCGTTTTAAAAATGTAACGTTGAAAACTTTTGGTTGTGAATTTGGACATTCTCTTGCACGTGTGTTGAAAACTTTGAAATTTTTGCTGTGAATTTAGACATTTTCTTCCACATGCGTTTAAAACGTGGAAAACTTTTGGTTGTGAATTTGTACATTTTCTTCCACGTGCGTTTAAAACGTGGAAACTTTTTGCTGTGAATTTTTCTTCCACGTGTGTTTAAAACGTGGAAACTTTTTGCTGTGAATTTGGACATTTTCTTCCACGTGCATTTTTAAACGTGGAAAACCTTTGGTTGTGAATTTGGATATTTTGTTCCACGTGCGTTTGAAACGCGGAAAACTTTCCGTTGTGAATTTGGACATTTTCTTCCAAGTGGGTTTAAAACGTGGAATTTTTTGCTGGGAATTTGGACATTTCCTTCCACGTGCTTTTAAAACGTGGAAATTTTTGCACTTGTTCAAATGTACAAGAGTTGGTTTGTGTGTGAAAAAATCTGCGTATGTAAAAGTAAAAAATTTTTTAGAAAAATGAGATGATTGGATAATTAAAAACTACTAACTAACAAACAAATCTTGATTTATATACAATTGGGAATATCTAACCAAACTACTTTGATAGCTTAAATTCTCCAACTTGATTTTTTTTATAATGAACTATATAGATGAACCCATAGTCTGCGGCCAGATCAGAAAATTATTATTTTTCACCCGGTTGGTTTCCAGAAACGCTACATTTTTTTATTTTCGCCTCAATTGAAAATGTTTTCAAGCAATATCCTGGCATGAAGACTTTTTTTCTTTTAGGAAATTATGCTGAATTATGTGACATTTTTTGCTTTTGCAGCATGATTTTGAAAATTATAAAATCCCTTCTGCTAGGGGAATTTTTTCCGTTCGACGTTCTTTCAATGTGATTTTTTTTTCTTCTTTTGCATTACACTTTTTTTATATGACAACCAGTAAAATTTGTCTGAGCCTCGACTGTTCTTATTTTTTTTTTGCACTTTGAGCCTCTATCATGTTCTTATTAATATGGTGTTAGTGAGGTATTTTAGGCATTATACCCAATTTTTATTACTTTGACCCCTAAATTGCTTGAAATTGAGTAGTTTCAGGCTCAGCATTGTTCTTACATTGTTCTTTTTTTTGGCGATTTTGAGCCTCGTTGTTCTTATAAAATTGTTCTTATATTAAAAAAGTGTATGTTTGAAATTATGAAATTAGTTCCCTGTTTTGAAAGTTTTTTACTTTTTGACATGCATTTCAAAAAAAAAACTTTTGGATGCTATAATTTTTTACCTTTTTTTCAATATTTTATATATTTTACCTTTTCTCCAATATTTTATATATTTAAACCTTTTTTCCAATATTTTATATATGAAAGTATATGCAAAATATTTCATCTATTTTGAAAATATAAATTTTCCTTTGGTTTTCTTATTGTAAAATATTCTCAATTTTTGATGAACAAAATTTTTGTAGATATATATTACCCCCTGATTTAAGAAAACGAGAAAAGAGAAAAAGACGAAATTCCGTTACTTTGCGCAAAGTATCATAAGACTTTTTTTATACCAAAAAATCCTTATTATGTTAGTTTGTTTTGAAAATAGAATATCAACTTTCTATTGGTTCACCAGAGTTTGTACATGTTTAAAATGCATTGATAGAAATTTTCCTTGCTCTCGTGACGATCATGAAAATTACCAAAAAAAGGTTTGTTCGCCATTCAAGTATCGCAACGCAAACGGCTGGGTACAACTTTTTAAAATTTTATCATAAAATGGCTAACTTTCTCATTCCCGGGAAACATACCTGCCCCATCTCCGGGATCTTTTCGCTTCTAGGCGTCTCAAGCAAAAATCGGTGTTAAATCTACTTTTGTGGTGTTTTGGTGCTTTTCCGTTGTACACTAGCAATTGGAAAGTTCCGCTGGGAATAAGGAAGTTTAGCAAACCTACGGTATGTAGTGTGAAAAACCTTTTGCTTGCGAACACGAGATTTTCGTATCGTGCGTAACCCCTTTTACAATTGATAATATATCTATGTATTACTCATCAAAACGAATAGCATATAGATTGTATTTTTCAGTTGGATTTAGAAAATTTAAAAGTGTAGGAATATTGCGTTTTAATATCAATATAATTTTATCATTGTAAAATTAATCGAAAGTTTCTTAGATGCCTTTTATTACCATTAAATCCTGGCTGGGTGGAGATGAAAAATTTGAACGCACACCAGGAAAATATACACACGAATGATAATCTATTTTTACTCTTAAATGGTATATAAAAAGATTACTATAAAATAACGCTTAGAATAATAAAAGCTGGTCTGGATAGAAAATGGTCTCAGTCGCCGCTAATGGCCACAATATCTCCGTTGGTAATGATGTTACTTTTGAACATTTCCAACTTTGGTTTTACGTTCTCCTCTGAATCGCTTATTTCAATCACTTCAGTTTAAGGGTTCCCCTTAAATTTCTTCAAAATTGGTGGTTTAATATCTTCCTCAACCTCAGAATCAGTTGAGTCGGAGTCGGTGTCGGAAGCGCTAATTTCCATTACCTCATTAAAGCATTTTGCTTTGAATTTCTCGAAATCTACTGGTTTCACATCTTCGGGTTGGGCTTCATCTTCAGAGGTGCAAACGATTCGAGGAACCTTAAGGGGTTTAGGAACATTTCTTGATAGCCACGCTTCATAAAAGGAATCTGCCTCTTCCCAATCGTATTTCCTTCGGATCTGGTACCTAAAGTGGTATAAGATGAGTAGTTGACTAATTAGTTAGTTAATCAATAAATTATTTCATTAGTTAATTAGTTAGCTAATTAATTGAAGTTTAACAAACTTTTGCTTCTACTTAAGTCATGTAGTGAGGAATGATGGCGTTTCTTGCAATGTCGACAGGAAACTTTTGACTTGCACTCCCGGACAGAGTATTTTGGTGATAGGCAATTATAACAGCATCGCTTTTCGTTGATTAGCTTCCTTCTATCAGGGATTGTTTTCTTTTGGAACTCGTCGCATTGCCATATCTTGTGTGGTTTTTGGCAAACCCAACAGCTCAATTTCTTGTCGTTGCCAGAATCAATGTAGTTGTTTTGGCTTTCCTTGTTGCCACCTTTCTTATCTCTCCTCTTGTTTTCTTGAGTTGCAATTATATCTGCTATTGGATTGTAGAATTCCTTTAACGTGGCATCTAAGAATGTTTCAAGCTTAAACAGACTTATATCAGTGTAATCGAAGTCCTTTGATTTCTTGTAAAAGTTCTTCCTCAGGTTGTCTGGCAACCTAATGACCGCATTTGACAAGTTTTCCGTTGAGTGAATGGCAGAAATGTTGCCAATCCTTTTTAACCAAGTCAAGGTGGATTTTAATTGTTGGTGGAACCTTTTCAAAGCTGCTCTATCATTTGACACCAGTTGAGGTTTATCCAGCAGAAGTTTTAGTTTGGCATAGGTTACCACTGTAGCATTGTCAAAGTCTCTCTTTAATGACTTCAAAGCGGTGGCGTAGAATATTTCTGATGTCCCAATGCACTCAACACCTTTTCCTGCTTCTCCTGTGAGGACACTCAGCAGTCTCCCTATCCGATCATTATCCGTGAATGACAACTTGAAGTGAACTCTTCGACTGAAGTTTTCGATGAATTCAGGCCATTTGGCACTATCTCCATTGAATTTAGTTAGCTCGATAATTGGTAACGTCTTACTTTCAAACTCATAGCGAAGTGCTGCGCTAGCAGTGACAGGGTTGGATAGACCAGCAAGACAAGTCTCTTCTCTCTCAACCAAATCATCAATGAAGTTATCAATAGACTGCAAAAACGTTTTTTGAGGTTTTGTAGCAGCAGTTGGATTTTGGGTGACATATGTACCAGAAGATTGACTCAAGCTATCTGAAAAGGCTACTTTTGATGGTATCTGCCTTAATCGGCGAAAGCTGCTGCGGGACTTCGCTGTCACAGAAGATACCGATGGTGGGGATGGGTTGGGAAATCTGAAATTCTGGATATTCTCTGATCTTGGACTTGAACTTCTTCCATTGAAGTAGCTTGGTGAATGATAACCAGATCCACCACTACCACAACTTCCAGCGTATTCACTTTGAGCACTGTTTCCACTGGATCCTTGACTGCTTGAATAAACACTTGATGCTCGTGTTCTGCCACGAATTTCCCTTTCAACTTCAGCTATCCGGTTCGATTCCCTTCTTTCGCTTTCTTCACACTCCTGGATCTTCTTTGGATTAGTTTCCATTGACAGGTACTCTGTGTTTGTAGCTCGTAACTTGAGGTACGTTGTCAACATAGTCTCTTGTAACACAAACGCATTTTGAATATCTCCTTCGTTGAGACAAATGAGAATTTGGTTAATGACTCTTGTGAGGCTAGAAAGCTGGGCTCTTCTGGAATTTCGTAATGATACGAGTTTGTTTAGCTCATACATCTGTGGATCTTCAGCTGGTTGTTGACCTGCAATTCTATTTGATCTCCTCATTGTAACAGTCTTTGATGCAAACAGAATTAGTAGTCAGAGTAGATATGTTCAGGAATGAGCCGGAAACAGACGAACGGTTTTGGAACTGGACCAGAAACAGACGAACGGTTTTGGAACTGGACCGGTAACAGACGGAACGGTTTTGGAACTGGACCGGAAACAGACGGAACGGTTTTGGAACTGGACCGGAAACAGACGGAACGGTTTTGGAACTGGACCGGAAACAGACGGAACGGTTTTGGAACTGGACCGGAAACAGACGGAACGGTTTTGGAACTGGACCGGAAACAGACGGAACGGTTTTGGAACTGGACCGGAAACAGACGGAACGGTTTTGGAACTGGACCGGAAACAGGGGAAACGGTTTTGGAACTGGACCGGAAACAGACGGAACGGAACAGACAATGCCCGGAACAGACGATGACCGGAACAGACGATGACCGGAACAGACGATGACTGGAACAGACGATGACCGGAACAGACGATGACCTGAACAGACGATGACCGGAACAGACAATGCTCGGCACAGACAATGCTCGGAACAGACGATGCCCGGAACAGACGATGTCCGGAACAGACGATGTCCGGAACAGACGATGCCCGGAACAGACGATGCCCGGATCTGATGAAGCCCGGAAATAACTCAGACTTCACCACCCAAATCTTGTTGTTGAGGGGCCCATAGGAACTAAGAGAGGCAGAGAGAGAGGGAGACGAATGCTGTAAGGTATACCTGAACCACACTCCAGTCCAACAATCTCCACCGCTTATCTCCTCGGCGCATCAGAATATTTTCTTGAAAATTTGTTTAGGGGATTGACAAAGTTCTTGTAACGATTTTGTTTGTTCGTTATATTCGTTCAAGCTAAAAACACGAGAAAAAATTATACAAAGTAACTTGACATATTTACATACATAGGCCTATGTTAGTAGTCAGTTAGTAAGTCAAAAAATATACAAGTCAAAATTGTACAAGCTATAGTCAAAGTCTGTGCCAAAATCTAAGTCAAAATAAGATAAAAATGGCACAAAATAGCATGGAAAATATGTACAAGACAGAAATATACTTGAAAAAATTTTCTTCTGGGCCAGATTATTCTCAAAAAAAAAGTGAAGACAAAAAACAAAATTTTGTTCATCCTTGACGTTTCGATACTTCTTGTATCATGATCACAAGCAAATGTTAGCTTACAAGCAAAAACGTGTTAATAAATCAAAATTTCAAAATCACATCTAGCAATTATAGGTCATAAAATTTTATATAATTGAACGCATACATATACTTATTCAAAAAAGCTCTAGAGGATAAGAAGATACCGTTTTATTTAAATCAGGTTTCAAATCCCTAATGATTAAAGATTCTTTTATATAAAGCTCTTCATCAGTTTTTCCTTTCTCGTAAACTTTCATGTTCTCTAGGGACACGTCGTGCCCAGTTCTAAAAAGATGTCTCGTTACAGCAGTTGGTCTTTCAATATTTCGATGCTCCTTGTACCGTGTCGCAATGTGTCGTTTTGTTTTCCCAATATAGTATGACTCGCAATCTGTACAGTGCACTCCGTACACAACAAATGAACGTAACCTTAGAGGTATTTTATCTTTGAAAGTAAACAGATTTGAGAGTCGAAACGTAGTGCGGAAAACGATCTTTAGGTCAACTTGTGGGTAGGTCTCAGCTAATAACGAAATTAGCTGCTTATGAAGAACATCAGATAATTTACCATGAAAAGGTAAATACAGTTTCACTTCTTTCTTTGCAACAGTGGCGACACTTTCATTTTCATCACTAGACTTCATTTTTTGTACAAAATTCTTACACATTGCTATCAGTAGTTTTTCAGGATACTTATTCTTAACCAATGTTCGTTTGATAACTTCCCAGTCACTGAGAAATAGACGTTCGTTGGAACAAATCTTCCATGCCCTACTTAGCAAGTTCTTGATTAAATTGATTTTGTATTTCCTTGGAGTAAAACTATACCAATTTGTATAAACTCCAGTATGAGTAGGTTTGTAGTAGGTACTTGTTAAGAATTTCTCATCTTCTTTGACAATCTTTGTATCAAGGAAGGGGAAACTATCCTCTGATGTCGATTCTTCTTCTTTGGTGAACACAATGTTTTTATGGCGAGTGTTCAAATAATCAAAAAATGGTGTAACGTGTGATTGATTTTTGAACAATAGAAAACTATCATCAACATAACGTCGATAAAAGGATGGTTTTTCAATATCACCGGGACAAATCTCGAAAGCCTTTTCCTCGAAATTTCTCATGAATATATTAGCTAATACAGGTGCTAATGGTGAACCCATGGCAACCCCGTCAATTTGATCGTAACATTTACCATTGAAAATAAAGTTGGTTTCTTTAGTTGCCATATCCAAAAGGGACTTGAATTCGTTTCTTGATAAACCACTGACAGTAGTGGCGTTTTCATAAAGGTAATCCAAAGCTATGGTTATGGTTGCATCAAGAGGAATAGACGTAAACAAACTTGAGACATCAAAGCTTGCGATATGACAAGATGTAGAATTCATTCCTTGGAGTTCATTGACAAAAGCGAACGTATTTCGTATTGTGTATTGATTCGTAGCATATGGTGAAAGAATCTTAGCAATTTCGGAAGATAGTTTATAATTGAAAGAGTTAACCGACGAGCAGATTGGTCGTAATGGATGGTTGTTTTTATGAACTTTAGCAAGACCATATAATCTTGCTGGCTGGGAACCATTTGGACGAACGTCTTTGTAGAACTTATTCGTAATTTTCTTTTCATTTAGCAGTTTCAGAAGACAACGGATCAGCTTTTCTTCGCGTTTGATAGTTGGATCTTTATCAAGTGGCTTGAATTTGGTTTTATCTGCTAACAAAGTCTCTAGTTCAGTGACATAGTCAGATTTCCGTAACAAAACAACGCTCTTCCCTTTATCAGCTTTTGCAACGACAATACTTTTGTCTTTACTCAATTCAATTAAGCCTTTCATTTCAATGTCAGTTAGATTAACTTCAGTTCGTTTATCATATCGTTGACAGTAAGCATAAGCCAACTCAGCGAATTTATTCTTGTAACGGTCTGGACTGTAAGTAGCAGTGTTCATGTTTAAAGATTTAAGGCCCTTATGTATGTATATGTATGCGTTCAATTATATAAAATTTTATGACCTATAATTGCTAGATGTGATTTTGAAATTTTGATTTATTAACACGTTTTTGCTTGTAAGCTAACATTTGCTTGTGATCATGATACAAGAAGTATCGAAACGTCAAGGATGAACAAAATTTTGTTTTTTGTCTTCACTTTTTTTTTGAGAAATATACTTACAAAATATTGTCGGCAAACTATCCCAAAAACAAATAGAAGACTTGACTTGATAACTAGTCAGACGCTATCAAAGTTGCAGTTTTGTCAAAGTCAGACATGACATTTTCTTACTAAAAAGTCGTCTTTTCTCTCACAGCTTTCTTGTGTCTTGTCAAAGAGAAAATTGTGTCAAAAAAACGCGTTCAAAGTTTTCTATATAAAAAGGCAATAAAAACCACTAATTACTCCGGCAGGAGAGCCATCATACCAAACCACTCCGATGGAGAGCAAATTCAATGACGTTATGCACTTGGGAGTTTTAACCAAAACATAAGTCCAAATGAAAATCAAAAAGTTATAAAATATAAATCTAAACTAGAAAATATACATCCTGAAAGCAAAAAAAATAGAACACTTTGAAAAAAAGTTGAAGACAGAAAAAAAAATAACGCTCACCGAAAAATAATTTGACAAATTCAACTACTTTAACTATTAGCCGAGCAATGTAAAATGAAGATGTTTTGTGATTGGCCCCTTCTAAAAAAATATTATTTCAAACAACTTTCTAATTTATTCTTATCGTTCTTGGAGAAAAGTCAAAGAAATTGAATCGGAATGTAACAAAAGCTCCCTTTCGTAGATGCCGAACCAGGTTATTTAAAAAAGTTGGCCGAATAGTAGACATTGAAAGCAGAAAACAATAAATACCATACCCTAAAAATAAACAATATATAATGCCAAAATATAACTAGACTAGCCGGTACCCGGCGTCGCACGCCGGTCAAGCTGTAGCTGAACGCACTAAAAGTCCTTTGGATGTAACCTGAGATCAGATTGTGAATGTTTTCTGCACACCACGCTGAAGCTCTAAAGGGATGTGTGAAAACAAACAATCTGACGAATATGCAATCTCGAAATCGTAAAGGACCGCGTTCGTCTAAAAGGACTAAGAACGACAACAAAGTTGCCTGATTGTGTTTATGAATAGGGCGCCGTATCAGGAATATTCAGTTTTTGACTTTCCGGTGCACAAAAAGATTCTTGTTGTAGAATTTTCCACGGGAGGACTATTCTCCTCAGATGTATAATTTTCAAGCGCCTTCAGAGGTTAACGGTGCGCGTAAGAAAATTATGAACAGCTGTTATCAGGTTATTTGGATGTTTAAGCTGGCTTAAAAAAACGATCAAATGAATAAAAAGATATCTTCAAAGTTTGACTCTAACCCTCCCCTGGAGATCTTTTTCTCGCTTGCTCGCATTAAATACGCCGTCCAGTCTTCGACAATTTGAGAAAATGTCATGGTAAAGAGGAGTGAAATGTAGAAATTACAATTCTTTAGGAAAAAGCGGGAAAGCCGCAAAGAATCGTGCAATTTTGTTTTTATCAGATTTAAAAAGATAAATAAGCCAATTCTTAATTGCTTTCTTTAAACCCTTGTCATAACTTTTCGAATTTAAACACGGCTAGTTCGAAACACGGGTCACGGGTCACGGGTCCGGGTCACGGGGCACGGGTTACGGGGCACGGGTCACGGGTCACGGGGTCACGGGGCAGCTCAGATCAAAGTAATTCGAACAGGAAATGTTTTAAAAACACTAAAAATTATCGAAAAAATCCATTTTAAGGTATTTTATCCACGTAATAACTATTTAAAACGCTAAAACCTAACCACGTGCTTTCCACGTGCTTTCGAAGTTTGCGTCGTGTATAATGCAGACCAGAAAACACCGCAACATATTACATACATATAATAAGCTTATATTATCAATAATACACTTTTAGTGTTATATGCATGTTATATGTTATACGTAAGTAATATACATATTACAATTCCCATCGCCTGAAAAGCGAGCTTTCTCAAGAAAATGATAGTACGGCTATTGTTAAATCATATCTCATATATCCCCTCCATCACCTTGAGTATGGATATAATTTTAATGGATAATAACGTAGAAATGATGGTATTTTATAAATGTGTCAATATTTCCCACCTACCATTATGAACTTTTAATAAAAATGACGTAATTATACTCATATCTCTAAAACCACTATCTTGCAGCATTTAATCGTTTTAAAACATGTCAATCTATATCCAGTCACATGATTAGCATCCTATTGAGTATGAAAAAACATTTTGCTGTAAATTGTTTCAGAGGCCTTATATTTCATGATTTTGACAATATTTTTGTCATTCAATATCATTTTGTCAAAATTTGTGGGTGACATATTATTTAAAAATTTTCATGATAATACTATTAGTATATATTGTTTCAGACATACTATACTAGTAGTATTAGTACTATTATATGTGTTATGTAGTACGTGTTATGAATTATACGTTATGATATCGTTGTATTTTTTCCGGTCTGTAAATTGTATGCCCCGTACCCCGTGCCCCGTGCCCCGTACCCCGTGCCCCGTAACCCGTGACCCGTGACCCGTGTTTCGAACTAGCCGATTTAAACATGTAAAATGACGTACACATTTTTTAACAGTATCAACCACTTGAATGTTTTTATATGAAGAAAGAGACTAATTTCTTCTCTTGCTTTTTATCGCCCTTTGAATGCTGTTATTGTACGACAAACTTTTTAATTTTTATGTTTTGATTTACATTCGAAATGTTCTTTTCTATAAAAGAAACTTGTTTTGTTTTGAAAAGAATTCGAATATTATTAATAAATACGATCGTTAAATACATTCGAAAACATTTCAAACAAAAGAAAAGAGAAAAACAGGATTGAGCAAAGCTGGGCAGAAGTTAAAATTACTAAATGTAGATGATGTAGATGAGTCTTAAATTTCAAAACAAAGGCTGAATAAAGTCTAAACCAGGCTCTATCCGATCTGTCAATCAAAACAAACTTATCGAGAACAAAACACTGCTTGTGAAATCTTTTGCAAATGGCGCGAATCCAATAGAACAAATTTGTGGAGCAAGAGACTAAAAGTCATAATTCTAAAACACAAACAAAGCGAAAACGAAAGTGGTGACACACAGACACACAAAGCACCGCTATTAATATATAGATAAGACTCTAGAAATAAGAATGAAGAATAAAGAGTTTGAATGAAAAATCCCTTTGGGAAATTTTTTGCGCACAAGGTTATTCTAACAAATTGGCCTAGAATTTCTTGCTTTTGCGCAAAGATTTTATTCGTAAAAAATTGAAAATGCTCCTTTACTTTTAGCAATCAGACCAAGATAACTTTGACAGTCAAGTTTACGTATTCATATTAAAACCCTGCAATTTCAAAAAACGTCAAAAGAGCGGCAAACAACTGTTCCAACCTATTCGTACATGTAAACTAGAATGTAAAAATTATGTCGCACGATATGCTCTTGTTTTGAAAATATATGAATAATTTCTAAAAAATGGAACAAATATGAAAACATGAATGCCCCCTCAAGTAGAAGCTTTAAAGGAATATTTGGAAACAATACTTTCAACTTTCTGCATTGAAGAATTTGTACATAAATCACACAAGCCGTTTTTATTAAGTTCAAAGCAACACGCTAAACAATAGTTTTCACCATCTACCACTGGAACATACGGTGCATGTTTTTTCTGGTATTTGACTTGATCGAAACCGTTTTCTCTTAAATATATCAAGTCAATATACTCATGTCGAAAAATAGCGGCCCATTATTTGTTTGGATGGGTTGTATTATGAGCATAACGGAGAATACACTGGTGTTTCTGTTCCCGCCCTTCCATCGTATTGCACCCTAGGCCGTAACCATACAAATCAAAACAAATTTTTGCGTGAACTGGTGCAGCGTTGCAGATTTCCATTAGCTCGGTGTCACACTTTGATCAAATACACAACATAAGGTGAATAATTTCTTTCCCAACTCAAACATTTCAACTACATTATTTGCATCAAAATTGGCAATCCGTACGCTCAACGACAATAATTTTCGCAGATTAATACATTGCAAGTGAATTTCCATCAAGCGTTGTTGCAATTTTTCCTTTTTAATTTCGTTGAAAAGAAAAGAAATCAGTTTTGGAAAGTGTCTCAGAAAATTGAAACTTTCTTTTCCACGGAAACGGAAAGTGACCTCTTTTTCGCCAGAAACAAATGAATCGTTAAACCATTGAATTATTTTCTTTGAGAGAAAATTGCAATTCATTTTATAATGAACAAAATCGACAAACTTGACAAATAATGCTGTCACCGGAAGATCTTTGTAGGATTTAAAATTTGAAAATTTGGTTTCGGATGTACAGATTTTGAATAATTTCATAAAATGTTCTTTTACTGTATTGTTTTTTAGATGCAGGGGCCCAGCTTTGGCCAGTGAAACATAGGAACCAAGGAGGGGTTCAAACTCTTGTCTACTTTTTAGAGTTTTGATGAATGTTGTTATCTTTTGCCTTTTTGTTGACTTAGCATTACCACTCTTCTCAAGTTCTGATTTAAGCGAAGAAACTTTTGCAGCGTCTGATAGTCTTTTCGGATAAGACCATGGTGTCCAATCACTACCCATTTCTTCCTCATCAATTTTACCCTTCTTCTTTTTACTAATTTCTTTTCCCTTTTTACTTTTTATGCTTGTTTTGTCTTCATTTTTCTTGTTTTCCTTTCCTGTTTCTTTTACACGAACAGAAAATGTTTCGTCCAGATCATTAGAGTTTTCTTGCGTAACATTAGCAAATGAACTGAAATATGTTGATGTATTTGATAACTCGCCGGACAAGTGAGCCAACATTTTCATGTCATTTGGTAGCTCCCCTACTTTAAATTCTACTTTTCTACCATTGATTTCAAAAACAGTGTCCTCAAGGTATTCAAGATCCTTGACCAACTTGGATAAGGTATTCAAGATCCTTGACCAACTTAGATACAAAAGCATTGACAACATCAGCTGTTTCATCCACATTGCAACCAAAAAGAAGATAGTTCTCAGAGCTGCTAGCAACTCTCTGACCACAATTTAAAAATGATACAAGAATAGAAGTCCCAACACCAGGTGCCCCGCCTCCTAATGCTATAACAAACATGAATGATTCCTTGTTTTTTTTTGGGTGAACGTACTAAATTCTTTTAGTTTGTCCGTATGATAGTTATCCCTTTCAAGATAAAACTTAGCTAGTCGTTGAATGTAAGGCGCTGGTTCTCTGTAACAGCCTTCATAAACTTTGGTATCTCCTGGAACTAAGGTATTGACTTCATGCAGAATGCCTATGTCAATTTGGCGGAAGAGCTTTGAAAGTTCGTTATACGATACATAATTTGGAACCTGAAGACCTTCAAAACTTGCTGCTTTGTTAGCTTTTCTGACGTTATTATATTTACGCTTGCCCATAACATCATGGCTGTAAAAAACATTAAGTGAACGTAGTTTATTTTGCCTGGAGGATTTCCAGGATGTCCAGCCTTTCACTGAGCCATTTTGGATTGCTTTTCTGACCGACTGTTTTGAGCTCAAGACCACCTTTGAAACATCTTCAGATTTGAATTTGGTTGTGACGGTGTCAATCATACCGATTAACGTTGGCCTAGCATCGGAGCTGGAGCCACCATGAATTGCTTGACACACTTGATACGTCTCGCTTCGACGTACTGATTTGGCTTTAATATTTAGCCCGGTAGAAGTTGGATTGGAAAAGCGACGTTTTGCCGCACGTTTTGTAATTCTAATTTGAAATTTTTGTTTTTTTTCTACTTCAAGATTACCAAAAACTCTTTTACTCGCATTTTTAATTTCGCATTTTGCTTTAACAATTTGCTCACTTAAGTTCAATTTAAGGGATTCTTGTAAGGATAATTATTTTTGAAATTCCTTTATAACAGTATCATTTTTGCATATCAAATTTTCTGATGCCAAAATAGTTTCATTTTGAACCTGTAATTTTGATTCCATTTCATTGATCAGCTTTGTGTTTCTTTGATACCGGCCGAGATGGGCTTGTTTTTGAACAAGTTTCTTGCTCCCCTTCCGAGGAGGCATTCAATAATTGGACCGAACTGGCTCCTGACCTACACAAAAAATAAATAATAAAAAGTTATAAAAATGAAATAAAAATGATGTATAAACTTAATGACTACAAACAACACCATACTTGTTTATGATGTCATAGTTTAACGTAATGGTCATCTTTGAGTTCTTCTTATTGTAGGGTAACGTAAAAGGCTTTTCCCCCGAAACTACCACTTCCGCTGTCCTTTTATTTCTACCTTCCTTCTTGAAATAGTCCTTTACTGTCGCTTTGCTTAAGTTAGAAATCATATGGACGTGATAAACCAGCTCTCCCAAATGTTTGAAAGTAATTAAAAACTTTTCACCTCTTTGTTCTCTGTCACGCTTTGGTACGGCAACAACAAGATCGAAATGAGGATGATGATCCCTGATAACTCTGAAAACTGGAAGGAAGACGGATTCGTGCACTGGCACTGTTATACTGATTGTCCAAGGGTCTTTGAACTTTTGTCTAAATGTTAGCCTCCGTTTGATTGTCTTTAGGATGTCTTGAAAGACCCAATTGACGATTGGCGAGACGTTACAAGTTTGCTTGTTAAAACGATTGTAATTACTGTGACGAGAAGTCATGATGCAACATTGATATGTATTAAATAATTATGTGTCGCTGCAAGCGATTTGGGGTACATTCAAAAGGCCGAACCTATAAAACCTGAAGTTTTTGGCCGATCTGGATCGGACTTGGCCGATTCAGGTCGATCTATGTTTTTACTTCGGCCGATCTTGAAAAAGTCCGATCCACATCGGCCTGGTCCGGTCCACATCGGCCTGGTCCGGTCCACTTCGGCCTGTGGGTCGATGGTTCGATATTTTTCGGATGCCGGCAATGCTTTTGTTTATTTAATTTTTTAAATGAAACGAGAAGAAGCCATCTTGTATTTCTAGCTTTGGATGGTTGCAATGGGTTAATGCAACTACTTGGGATTGAGCAGCATTACATTTCACATGCTTTACTTTTTTATTGTGAATTGGAAAGTGTGGTAAATTTTGTTTGATTTATTTTCTTTACTGATATAATGATAGCTATTGAATTATGAATTAGATTTTAAAACAAATCAAAGCAACGTTGAAATTGAATTCATTTTTTGAGATGTTATTAATTGCAAAACCATAGTTAGCATGTTTGGAATCAATTGTGCCTGGTGGAGTACAAACTCACAAAGTGACTATAAATACTTTTTCAATTGTGACGTCAATTTCTCACTTTTCTTTCACTTTCTTCACACTTTGACGTTTATGGGCCATCCCGCCCAGAAAATTTTCGTTACCCCCCGTCGGACGACATGCAGTTTTAAATTACTGTTACAGACAAATTCTGGACTGGCCTTTGCGCTTTATTCTCTGGAATGCTGTCAAAATTTGATATGTTTGATAACTTTTAGAACGATCATTAATTGATTTTTCTAGTATTCATCATTCATAGAGAAGAATGACGCACTCTAAGAAAAAACTTTTGGAGGTTTAAGTTCAGATAGGGTTGCATTAAGAAGGAAAGAGACAGTCAGGTTAGCTGTACTAAACGGCCAAAATACTCACTTTTTTTGAAGAGTGATTTTTTTGTTACATTTCTTTTTGCATTTTCTCTATGATTGAAATTAAATTGAAAACTTTGTTAGGGGTCCAGGTTGGGATTCTTAAAAACATGTGGTGCCCTTTTAAAAATGGGTTGGATACCATTACTACCGTCGTGCCATGGTTCATTGGATAACAAATTAGAAGCATTCATTACTCCCCCCTAAATGACCATTAACAAAAGGGGACTTAAATTAAAGATTAGAAAACGCAACAGCAAGGAAACAGAAATCAGTGTTCAGAGTTTTCCTTCTCTACAGGAAGGTATATTTTCAAAATCCTGAAAAAATGTATCAAATAAAAAAGTTAAAAAGTACACAACAGAAAAAAGTGGAAGTGTCTGTCATACAAGCATACACAAAATGTAAAATTTTGCGCATAGTCATAAAACAGAATCTTTCTTTTTTTGATGTACTATTTAATAATATAATATATAATATATATTTATATATATATATACAAATAAAAAAAATAGGGTTATATGCACGCTTTTTCTTATAAGAAGAATTTATTAATTCACATTCTTTATAATTTTTTCCAACAAATTGTTAGTATACATAAAGGGTCGATCGATGTTCTTTAAAACGAGACGAAATACAAAAATAATACTATTAGTTACATGGTCTTCTTGAGGTGGGAAACCGTATAACAGGGTCACTAAAAACCGTATTGGTGAAAATTTTAAAAATTGAGAACAGCCCACACCCTAATCCGAAAAATACGTGTCAAATATATACAATCAAATAAATACAAGATTAATTAATATTTATATTGGGCTTTGAGCCTTTTTTAAAAATATATGTGCACTTTTTGATGTGCAAAATTTTTTTTTCATTTTTCTTCTTATTTTCTTTTTTTTTCTTTTGCTTTTTTGGTTTGAAGACAAAGCCATCTTTGTCTTTGCCACCCTCTGCCACCCAAATTTTGAAGGCTTTTGGACTTTTCCCACCAGAGTGAGTCTGCCTGTACCGGCCAAAGGCAGCACGAGTTAACTCTGATGCTTCTGCTGTGGACATTATTTTGAATTTTATTGTTACTGAAAAATAGAGATTATTTTTTGTTACTGAATAGCAAGATGCTACATAACAGGGCAATTGAAATATCCCAATTTTTACTCCCCCTTAATGGTACCTTGGCTTTCAGTTGTACTTTCAACTTTTAGCAGTGTGGAAAAAGCTTTAAATGAGATTGTGTTGTTGAAAGCACGTAACGGAGTACACCACGTGAAGGTAAGCCATTAGGATTTTGTACTCCACCCTAAAAAAGAAAAATAATTCAATTATTAGGGCTGACTGCAGTAGTCAGTGACAAAAGAGCAATGAAAAGTAATACTGATCACAATGATACAGTATTTTTCTCTAAGTTTCAATAACTTCAGAGTATATCATATACATAATACATGATAGTAGTATTCAAATGAAATACTACAAGACCAATTCACAATGAATTGATGTAAAGCTCTTTGTCACTCATAGAATATGGAAATAAGATCATGTTAAATTAAATAGCAATCGAGATCAAAATGTTTTTTGGTCAAATTTTCTCAAGGAAAAACTTCACTTGTGTGTGCACTCTATCAATTTCAAAACTAGCTACAATTACAATTTGATTTCAGTTGATTTTGAGACTTGTTATATCATGAAAAGCACTTCTAAATTAAAAATTTAAACATGTACTCATTTCCAAATTCCCAAATTAAAACACATTATCAGATCAGAATCTAATAAGAGTCATAGATATCTGGGTCTGGTGCAGTGAGATCCTTGGTTTCCTCTGTGCAGAATTCACGTATATCAGTGTAAAGGTATTCTTTCCTTTTTCTGATGAAACCTCGTGGTGGAACTACAGGTGGTAATTCGTTGGTAACAGGGATATTTCCTAAGATGGACACCCTGACAGGTGTGTCACCAAGTTTCTTAGAACAGTAAACTATACCTTTTTCTGCTGATGACATATTGAAGTGGTGATACTCCAAGATATTATCAATTGCAATGAACTTTTTATCAAAAAACTCAGTCCAGGCATATGTTGGAACGTTTACTTTCATGTCATGAGTTCCAACTAAAACAGCTATATTACCTGTAGTGGCATCGCAAACGTTTGTTAAGTCATACAGAGATGATACCGGAGTTCGTCGCAGTCTCTTTTTGAATGCTCCAAAACCTCTAAAATAGAAGGTATTCTTTGATTTAGTGAATTCATCAAAAAAACACTTTTTAGAGCCTCAAATAGACAGACAGTATGCTCAATTGATTGGGATAAATTGCACAAAGGGTTACCTAGTAAATACTCATGAAGAAACGCGTTGGCAGACAGGCAGAAATTTGTAACATAGTCTATAAGATCAGTGAGAGTCATTCGATTTAATAATATTGATACCTGTCACAGCTGAACTTAGTATGTCCAGCGACCATGAACGAATATTCGATTTTCTCATGGTACCCATTCATTATTCTCCACATTAAATACCATACAAAAGCGTTATTCTTGTTCTGGCCTTAGGAATATTCAATTTCGTTTATATTTTTTTTTTAATAATTATAAAAACAATGACACTATAAAGATTCAACAAATGTGATCCCAATAACATCAATTGGAACAAAGCCTTAGCCCAGAACGATTGAACTTTTGAAATTTTACTGAAATACAAATAAAGCTTATACCTGCACAATTATCAGCATAAAGATATGATTCCCTTTCACCAAAATTAAAGTTCTCCAGGAAGTGATGGACGTAGCTGATTGTTGTGTTGGCACCTTTTCCTGTGCTACAAATCTCATCAGTAAAGTAAGCAAACTGAACGCCCAGCCCATCATTATTAATTCCAAAGAGGCTGCACTTACGTGGAGTTTTAAAGAAAATAGGGCCTGGTTGTTGTGGATTGTAAGGGTAATGCACTTGTTGAGCAAAGTCCCAAGAAAAATGTGCAATGCCATTAAAAGAACAATGTTCCTTCTTTTCAAAGACATTAAAGTTTCCCTCACAACTATCAACTAAGACTTTGGCATGTTCTTTTGCCTTTTGACATTGAGATCTATAGTAACGAATCTCTTCAGCAGCTTGGACAATGTGGGCTTCTTGTTTTTTCAAAACCTCATCATATTCTTCATCATTTTTTTCTGCCTCTTCCTCGTTACCCTCAATGTGTTTAGCACGAGCTCGGATCAATTTGTTATTACCTTGCTGGCAAACCCAACATAGATCAGTCATACACCTGGCAACTACTATATATGGTAATCTTTGCTTCCATAGGTCAAGAAAGGAACTATAACCCAGACTAGGATATCCACTAGTTTCACTGGCTTTCTTGTAACTTTCATAAACTATTTTTTTGGTGTGATGAGAAGGAATAAGCTGTAAAGAGGCATCCTGGTCTCTATAGTGAGGCACCCTCCCAGGTAAAGGATGGGCATTGATTTCAGCATAGTTTGTGAGGAAACTAACAGCATACTCTCTAGACTCAAAGGGGAGAGTGTTATGAGGAGTTCTCCGTTTGTTTCCATGCTCACGAGAAACTAAGCCATTTTCCTTCAAATGCTTGCACAAGGCATAATATGTTTTAACACCAATATTCAGTCGAAACAAAAAAGTAGTACGACACACTCGGTGTCCAAAGAAATAATAAGTTGCATGACTATTGTCCTGTGGATTGTTTGCCAAAATGTATCCCATGACAAGCATGTCTTTTTCGTTGCTACTTAGTTCACAAATATCATCCCTCAAACCTTGAATAGATTCTCTGGTGAAAATTTGATAGCACTGGCCTCCATCCTTTCCCAGCCGGCAACCACAGCCAAATTCTTCTACCTTTAGCTCTTCTTTGATGTCTAAGGGCCTTTTCTCTGCTGGAAGTTCTTCATCCAAGGGTCTTTTCTCTGCCATTTCAAAAAATAGGTCTGATTACAGATCTTTAAAGTTATTTTACCTCAAAAGATAAAAATAGTTTTGAACGTTCGAAAACCTACATACATTTTTTTTTGATCCGTAAACAAAAGAATTAATTAGGACACATAATTAACCAATCATAATGATCTATAATTTTTTAGAACAAAAGATCGAAAATTTGATAAGAAACAAGTAACCAATAAGAATGATTCCTTGTCATATATTCAATCGAATGTTGACACTCTCCCTTGGACCCTCCCATGTAGATGTCCGAAAAATAAGGTCACGTAGCACGTTCGATTCCCGGCCCTATAAAAGGGGAAAAGCGAGCGGTACTTTGACACTCATTTACGTTTCCGCGATAAATACGGACCGAGTTTTGTCATTGTTGATAATAATTTTAATTCTAAAATCTAATTGTCGCTACCTACGAAAATATGGCTACCAACAAACGAACGATGCGTTCCCGCACATCAGAAGAAAAATTACCCGCTTGGTCATTTGTTTTTTACCCGTGCGATGGCAAAACCGAACATAAATCAACAGAAGTGCTGAGATGGGTGGTCAAGGGGAAAACGTGTTTTAATACTAAATCTGGTGTGATAGATGGAGAAGTGTTGTGTATGCGGGGTAAGTTGACATCCAATGCTTTATTCAATTTGGAATTTTCCAAAAAACATTCGTACTCACGTAGAATTTTTTTCGATTAAGGGGGTCTTTTTGGAATGTCTTCCTTCCGTTCAAAAATTTAGCAAACTTTACATAAGGCCTTTAAACACTACGTAGGCTTAGGGAAATTCCCCACCCTTCAAGGTCTTAAGTAAGATTTTACGTACATGTGAAAAAAGCTTTTAAGGTGGTGTAAAATCTATAAGATTTGCCTTTTAACCAGGGGATTAACTTGCACTGTTTGGAGTAATTTGGAATGTCGGAAAGGTCGCATTGTCCCGGGGAGTAAATGTCCAAAATATCTTCAAATCTGCTCTGGAAAATGAACCTTACTTCTATTTCTTCCTACAGATACGGTCCAGGAACTGGTTGAGTTCGAGAAAGAGTGGTTGAAGGCAAGAACGGGAGAGAAGGAAGTGGGTGAACGAAGGAAAGAAGTGGATGAACGAGTAACAACGAACGAGGAGGCTGGAGTGCAAGAACCAAAAAGGAAGAAACAAAAACAGGTAATTATATTTCATTGTATTATTTACAAACTCAAAAATCGTCAATGACAGCGGGACAGTGTACAATAAAGCATCATGTAAGGCTATTCCTGTTGTATTCTCGAGTCTTTTGGTTAGGTAGGTTTGTGATGTATGGGTGGGTGGAAAGTGCTGCACAGTTCCAAAACATATCGCTGTATTGTACACTGAACCGCCCCCATTCTGGTTGATAAGATCGAAGTCCTTTTTTTCTCGTCACCTGTAGAAAAATAAAAACATGCGATATCAATAGGCCTTTTCATAAATTACGTTACGAACATCACTTGCCTCGTTTTGAAATTATTGCCATGGTAATTGACTCCCTGCGGATTTTACTACTTCCTATGCATAAAAGAACCTTTTAATGTCTCAAGAGACATTATACATAATCACAATTTTATTTGTTTGAATACAAGGCAAGTGATGTTCGTGACAATTTATTAAAAGGTCTTCTTTCTTAGTTAGGGGAGCCTAGCTCATTTTGAGAGAGGAAGTATCTAGTTAAAACACAAAAGTAGAACTTCAAATAAGTTTGTTTTAAGCTCCTGTCAGCGAAGGTAGTCTTTCAAATCTGATTTTTTAATTTATTGAATGAAAAACTTTATCTTGGCCATATTTGTGCTCCTTATTTTCACTTGTTATTATTAAAAGATTTTGAATAGTAAAGGGGGAAATATTTGAGAAATTTATATGGGTATGTGCGGGGAACTGATATTTTCAGAATTTCAGAATTTTCTGGGGGAAAGCAAAAAATAGGGGGGGGGGGGGCTAAAAAATTGAAAAGTCGTACATGTTTTTTTTTATAAGCAAGTGTATGCCCCTTGGTCATGCTCGAGTATGCTTATGCTTTCAAAGCATCCAGACATAGAATATGCTTATTATATGCTTAAGAATTATCATTCTTTTGATTCACCAAACCAAATTTTTAAATGAAATCTTTAAAACTTTGTTAATATTCGATTCAAAAAGCATTTAAATTTTTGAGCAGTGGAATGTGGCTAACTGTGGAATGTCTTTTTTACTTGACCAATATTTCAGGCTAGCATATATGCTTATGTTATGCTTAGGATATCTGCAAATCTGAGCCTTCATATGTTTACAAGCGTTTTGCTTTAAAAAAAGGGGGGGGGACAGTTGGGGGAGATTTAAAAAATCAAAGTGATAGAAGTTAGGAATTTACATAGGGGCCAAAAATGACTTCAGAATAAGCATGAAAAACTGATTTAAAAAAGATATCACTTCACTTAGTGAGGTCAGGTAGCACATAAAAACGTAAGAATACTTCAGATGGTGATTAAAGCATGAAATTTGGCACAGATGATCCTTAAAGGGTCTAAAACTTAATTTTAAACAGTAACACGAAACTTTAAACCTTCATAACTTTTGATAGGAATATTTTGAAGGCATGTTTTATACCTCGATTTTCATCAGCATGTCATGCTCTTTCCACTGATACCATCAGATTTTGAATATTTTCGAAAAAATAAATTTTTGCTAAGCCACCTGATGACGTCATCTGGCAGGTGGCCTGGTGGCAAAATTTGGTGTTACTGTTTAAAATTAAGTTTTAGACCCTCTAAGGATCATCTGTGCCAAATTTCATGCTTTAATCACCATCTGAAGTATTTTTGTGCTAACAGACCTCACTAACTAGAAAGCTATTCAAAATGGAAAATTTCAAAAAAATTGACTTTTCAGTTTTCTGAAAAAAAAATTATGCCAAAGTACGAAAGGTGGTTTAAACCATTGAGTTCAATCTCTAACCTTTCTCAAGCAAGAAAAAGTGAAGCCTTAAAAAATGCGCTGCATTTTTGACGACAGATTGAATCTAGCAATTCCTTTGTTTACGATTGATAATTTTTTCGAAATTTAGCAGTAAATTTTAGTTTCAATCTGTCATTTGTGTAAAAACTAGGCGAGCCGCTCAAGGCTGCGCAACTTTATTCAATCTGTCGTCAATTTTTCTTGCCTGAGAAAGGTTAGAGATTCTACTCTAACCCATTGGGCTTTAAACTCAATGGTATAGCCCATTGAGTTTAAAGCCCGAAGGGCTAGAGTTCAATCTCTAACCTTTCTCCGGCAAGAAAAAGTGAAGCCTTAAAAAATGCGCTGCATTTTTGACGACAGATCGAATCTAGCAATTCCTTTGTTTACGATTGATAATTTTTTCGAAATTTAGCGGTAAATTTTAGTTTCAATCTGTCATTTGTGTAAAATTTAGGCGAGCCGCTCAAGGCCGCGCAACTTTATTCAATCTGTCGTCAAAAATACGGCGCATGTTTTCTTGCCTGAGAAAGGTTAGAGATTCTACTCTAACCCATTTAAAGCCTTAAACCATAGATCCTGACCTCAGCTCTAGTCAAAAAATTGAAAAAAAGCCTTTTTTGCCCCCAAAAAGCACATTTGACAAAAAATCATCAAAAATTGCCTTGTCCGGGGGGTAAATTTGCTCTGTCCGGGGGTAATTTGGGGGTGTCCGGGGGGGGGGGGTAAAACCTATTGTCGGGGGGGGGGCAAAAGTCACCCAGTTCGGGGGGTAAGTCACTAAAAATTGTTATATCCGCCACCCCCATGTACAATTTTTTTCTGGTAGAGCCCATTTCTAGGAAAATTGGCCTAAAGTTGGTACTTTTTTGAGACCTAATTGGCCTTCTGGGCCTGTAGGATTGAAATTTTTTATTGCAATCACTTCAAATGGATAGACCAGGGATTGAGCTACCAGAAATTATTATTTTGAGCAGTAAACTTCCCTGGGACAGATCAGATGGCTCTAAAATACCCCTAGCCTGGGGTCCACTTTAAGCTTTTTGATAGACTGGATGGCGCGATTACTCTTAGGTTCCAAATAAACGCCCCCCACTTGTTAACTTTTCGGAAATTTTCCAACTCCCCCAGACCCTATTAGGACCCCCCGTTTATTAATCTCTAAGAATAAAGCATGGGCTCATCATATATGATTTTCCCTCTTTCTGTGTAGGCAATCACAAAGAAAAAACAAGTAAAACCAACAAAGAAAGTGACCAAAAAGAAAAAGGCAGAGAATGAAGCCGAAGAGGTAAAGCTTTTACATTTACCTTAAATGTCTCAAATCCCTTGTGACATCAACCTTTTTAAGATTTTAAAATTCTTTCACCCTGATTTTGGACTTAACCTGTCACATACCAAATTAAATTCTTGCCAAAATTAGCTCTACCCATTTCCCTCGTGAGTACCAAGCAAATCTAGCTTAATTTCTACAATAAAGAGTAAACTCGGGTGACGTCACGATAGCTAGTTTAAACTTATTCTTCTTAGTTGTGATAAAAAAATCTTATTAACATTCATAGAAACCAGAGGACAAAAAGAAGAGGAAAAACAAAGTCGGCAAGGTCAGAGAGCAAGAATCAAAGCGTGACAAAAATATTGAAGTGCAAAAGGTATGTTGTTTATACTTTACGTTAATATGTCAAAAAACCGTTAATCCTTCCAAAGACAAAAATTTCATTTGCAAGAAGAAATTTTGGCAATCGAGCTCATTGCCAATTTTGGTGCAATTAGGACAGAAATTTGGCGATTTAATCAAATTATTAAATTTGGTGAGAATTAATTTTAGCAAACGACCCAATTTCAATATCTAAGGCTGAAAAAGAGGAAAAAAGTAGTGTAAGGAGAAAAAGACTGAATTGAAAGAAATTATATTTGTTCGTTTATTTTTTGACTTTCTCATGCTGACTTTTTTTATTTTCCTTCCGCCGCATACTAGAGAAATGGAAAATGTTGTAAATATTTAAATGCTCTTGACTAAAGTAAACGCTGGTATTTTTTGGAATAAAAAATAAGATAAATTTTGAGGAGAACTTACTTGGCATTAGTGAAATAATTAATTTGTGCAAATTTTGTTCCAACTTGGCAAAATAAATTCTAACCAAAAAGTTCCTTTAATGTACATTTTCAGACTTTCAATTTAGTGAAGAATTTTTTTTCCCAACAATCAACATAAAACTTTGTGAAAAAGGCCAAAATTGAAACAGTTGGTAACACTTAAGATATTTAGCAAATTTGAGAAAGATATTGAAATTTAACTTTTTTTCCTTCATAGCCACAAACAGACATTATTTCAACAGAGAAGATGGCCAATGTCAACTCTTTCGTTTTCAAAAAAGTTAATTTGGGCTTACCTGCGGCAAAACCAAAGTCTTCTGGGTTTTCAGTGGTGTGCACAGAGAAACGACCAGATTTTGTGAAGAACACATCCTCCGCCACATTCAAACCAGCTGACAAAACAACTTCTGACGACTGCACCTTGACAACTTATGACGACTGCGACTTGACAGTAAAACCAGTTGACCGAGACGATTCGACTTTGACAATTGCGGAAAACCAGGACACAAATACAATAGATACTGATGATTTTGACGTTACGATGATTACTGATGACCAAAACAAAACAAATGACTTAACAACAAATACTGATGACATAAATACAAATGACGCTATCCAACTGGACAAAGTGACAAATCCTGACAGTGTTGACGACTCAAGTACAGCGACAGGGTTGCTCCGTGACGACCATCCAACCGACGAGACTGTTGACGCCACAGCTGACAACAACAATATCTTTGAGGCGTCAGGTAATTACGAACAAACTGATAATACGGTTACTGATCACGAGGACTGTAATAAATTGACCTTCACTGACAATGATGACAGCATTAACATGACAGAGAAGATAGACGCGATAACTGGAAACGTTGACGAATCACTTGACATCGCAGCCATCATCCACCGACCGACACATTTGAAATCCACGCCACAGAACACACGAGAAGTTTTAACAAATTTGGGTTCGATAATACCATCATCCGGTTCGATGCTGAGTGAGGTCATCCAGGCATATAACGAATCGAGGACTGGACAAGACCACTGCGAGGGTGATGACTTCAAATCCCTGAAAATGGAAGTATTTGCTTTAAAGATCGAAAATAGCGAGTTAAAAGAAGAAGTCATCTCCCTCAAAAATGTTGTATCAAACATGAACACTGAAATTATGTCTCAACTAAAAGACATAAAGACTGCTATTGAACGCAACCCACTTATCTTCACTGGTGAGGACACCTTACCTGCAATCTCCGTTGACGATTTGCAAATGAATCTCGAAAGCAGGCCCCCAAAACCAACAAAAGATGTCGGCAAGATGGCAACCGCTGGATTGAAGATGTTGGTTGATAATTTTCATCCTGAAGAGTTAAAAACGTGTAATTTAAAGGGCTGGCATGGATTTGAAAAACTCAATCCTGATAAGGTGGCAGAGATTTACAAGAAGTTAAAATACGATTTTGAACTAGAACAGGATTATGACATGTCGACACTTGAGTCAAAAATACAGGAAAAATTAAAAAAATATAGAAAAAAGATTTAAGTATTTGTAAATAGTTTTTTATTTTTATAAATTTTTTCATTTTTTAATTAGATTTTTCTAGGATTTCTATGTCTAGCAGAAAGCTTTAGGCCTGTTCAAATAAGGCAGATTAAATATTTTGGGGGAACTTGTTTCGTCTAATCTAAAAATTTGAAACTGGTAGCAGGAATAAACTGCAATTATGATTAAACTGGTTAATTTTTGCCTAAAATTGGGTGATTTTGACTATAATAAGTGCCTTTTAGATTCTGAAGTTTAGTTTCAATCAATAACTTCTACTTTGAGAAAGTTATAGCTAACAAGGATAAATATGCATTACAATTATACGTACAGGACAGATATTTTTTCCATTTTTTACTACATTTCATAATTGTGTTATGTTCTTTAATTAGAATATCATGTTCTTGTTGAAATAATTTTTTTTAATTTTTTAAGTTTGTTCTGCAAGAAAAACAATTCTATTATTGTCACATCACAGCTTTGATTCACATTTCTTGTCTATATCAATCAAATGAATTCATTTTGTGACATTTCGATTTACGGTTGCAACAGCTGGTTTGAGGTCAAGAAATTTCAAAAAGTGGCTTTTACGAAGTATTTAGTTGCACTGGGTAGTTCCAGAAAAATATCATTAACCCCTGTGGACAACAAGGTTTTTTAGATTTATTTTTCACTTGGAAATCTTGAGAAATTTGAAAAAGGTTTCGGAAAATTGCATATGTATCAGAAAATCCATAAAATTTGCTTTATTTTGCTTTATTTTGCTGAAAATCCAAGATTTTCCCATAAAAAATCTTCAGACCTCAAGTTTCTCAAAAGAAAAATGCTACGGAAAATCCATGTCGTCCATGATTGTCCCTCTATGATAAGTTAAAATGGCCTCTTCCAAAAAGAAAAGCACATTTAACCCAGTGTAAGATTGTTAATGTTTTGATGTTAATTGAAATAGTGCCAAAACTTGTAGAGTTATGATTCGTTAGTCTGAATATTTTGAATCAATGATCCGCAAAGGTTCCAAAAGCAGCTGCTGAGACTTTCCTCTAAACACTCAGGTAAAATCCAGGGGTCGCCTTAAAAGACTCTGTTCATAAAATCCAGGAGCACATTTTAAGGAAAAGCACATACAATTTTCCAGCGGGCAATCTGTTAAAAAAATCCAGGAGCTATACTTGTGAAAAACACAACCAGATGTCAGATTTTCAGGAGAAAAGGACCTCGAGAAGGTGGCTGCTCTTGACGTTCATTCAAATTACAAACCATTAAATCGAAAAGAGAAGTTGATTTCAACTTACTTTGAGCTAAAAACATTATGTCCAGGATTTTCTATCTGCTGTCGTTGGCACACACTTCCTGAGAAGAAACTGAACGGCAAAGGAATAGACAAAACGTGGGTTTCGTGTTTGAGGTCCGAGGGAAAATGGGTCGAGCATTATTCGATTTTAAATACTTTACAGAACGAAAATTCCACTAAGTTTTTTATTGATATAGATACCAAAAAGTGCTATTTCTGAAAAAAATATCAGCAAACCACTATTTTTTAATGTTTGTAACGTCAATATTGGTAACAATTTGATAGAAAATATTCTTTGAAATGTCAGAATAGTAGAACTAGAAACAGCAAATATGTTCTGCACTTCATTAGCAACATCCATTACATCATCTTTGTTTTGAATTTTCGGCTCCCGTAGATCGGCCAGGTCCGGTCCAGTCCGGCCTGGTCCGGTCCAAATCGACCAGGTCCGATCTATTACATGGGCCGAACCTAGGATTTTTGTTTACGTTTGCTTGGACCGGTCCAGTCCGATCGGGACCGGACCTGGCCGAACTGGACCGGACCTGGCCGATCTAGGCCGAACTTGGCCGAAGGTTTTATTGGCCGATCCTGGCCGAACTGAATGTGCTCCAAATCGCTTGCAGTGACACATTTGTTTGTTCTTTCCCGTGCGGACGGCATTTCGGACTTTAGGTGTCGAACTGGGTTCTGGGCCTACTTTTTGAAAATTTGTGTTTTTTGATACTTGTCGTTTGTTTTGTCTGTTGTTTAAGCCCCTTTTTTGTTTCTTTGTATTTATGTGCGAGTTTTTGTTTATTTTTCTATGTTTCTTAGTTTGTTTGGACTGCGGGTCGGCTCAGGGTTATGGAATCTGGGGAGGCTGAGTGTTGGACGTCCTTAAAACATGTTAAAAGCCGCTGCACCTGTCGCAAGTCGGGGACTCCAGATTGCATTGGTTGGCTTTATGAGTGGTTTTGGGTGTTTGTGTGAGACTTTGCTCAGGTGTCATCCACGACGGCCAAGCTTTTAGGCCAATCACTATCTGGGAGGAACATATTGAATTGTTGCAGGATGACTGTTGTTATGCCCTTGAAAATGTTAAAACAAGAATTTATTATGGACCCTAACTTACAACAACAAATACAACTATTATGACTCAGTCTAACCAAATCAAGTCGTCATCCATTGATTGGACTACATGCGAAATGACGGACTTTGAAAAAGATGAAGCCAAGGCAAGGCGGCGATCAATAATATGTTCCGTCTGCGTCGCCCGACCGACCCACCCTCAAAACAAAAAACCCGAGTCGGATGAGCGGGGAAAATATCGGGATTTTGAACCGGGCGAGTGAAACTATGAAACTCCACTGTAGAGACTTTTAGGCTAGAACCCGCTAATTTTTCTGTGTTTTCGAAAGAAAAGCATTACGGAAGAGAGCAAGCATGGCGAATTTGATCGGTGAAGCCGACGTTTTTGTTTTTCAACAGAAGACAAGACTGAAAGCTGAACCAGTGAAAATTGAATTTTGATAAAAATGGAACTTTAGTATATTTAAAAAACTTTTTGAATTATGGATGAAGGTTTAGCTGCTGGATCTTACTTGGAAACAGGATGGTTCAAGGTCATTTTGGCAGTTGGAGAAAATGTATCAAAGGTATTATTTTTTTACAAAAATAGTCTGTTTCTAGTTTGACTTTTTTCTGTGCCTGTGGCTTATCGATTTTATCTGGTTTTATTCAAAGCTTATAGAGTCCTCAAAAATGGCTCTTTTTGGAATCTTGTTTTACTTGTGTCTTGTCTGAATCTCTCTGGGGTGCTTGTTTGAGTTTTTGGGGCTTGGGGACGAGTTTAATATATCAAAATGAAAAGTGTAGTAAATCTTCTAAACGCTGAAGCACCGATAAAAACTAAAATACTAAGAGGTAATGATAGCGATATGGACACGAGTAGTTTTCAATAATGAAATGATTTTCAGGGAATGATTCGTCAATCTTAGTTTCAGATACCAAAAAAATGTCGACGTTATAAACAATGGGGGACCATCTACATACCTTTCACTGTTACCTTTTTCTTTGTTGTTGGATTCATCGTTGTCTGTACTGTTTTTGTCGTTTTCATTGGTTTTGCTGGTGATTTTTATGTTTGTGTTTTTTCTTGGTATTTCTTTAAGGTTCGTTGTGTAGGGTGTTAATGTTGTTAATACTGGTTGCACTTAATATACGATTTAAGAACAAAACCACTTTAAATGTAATGCATCCAAATTGATCAGCGCAGTTTATAGATATATTACATTTAAACCATTATGCATCGTCTTTTGATGCATTACATCTAAATATTCTTTCGTGATCGTGTTGTCAATTCAGTATAACTCCCTACATTATCATTCAGGAATAATTTATGATCACTAACCCATATTATGACCTTATCGAGACAGATTAAATTGGTTGCATAGCAGAGCATGATGACCAAAATGAACTTAGCGTCATATTGGTAGCGTCATATTCAGATTCGTAGCGTCATATTCACATTCAAATCGAAAGTGCTATCAAAAAGTGTTCTGGCCAACTTGGATCAAACTGTAGGGGTTCCAATTATAGAACGGACGGATGCCACACCCATTGGTGACCTTTTAAAGAAAAAATGAAGTTTATATCTATTTCCGTTCCTGAGATCGGATGCGGAACGTACTGCTTGGTGACATTTCCGAAAGTGTGGAAAAGTGGAATTCCAGTGTTCTGGCCAACTTGGATCAAACTGTATGGGCTCCAATTATAGAACGGACGGATGCCACACCCATTGGTGACCTTTTAAAGAAAAAATGAAGTTTATATCTATTTCCGTTCCTGAGATCGGATGCGGAACGTACTGCTTGGTGACATTTCCGAAAGTGTGGAAAAGTGGAATTCCAGTGTTCTGGCCAACTTGGATCAAACTGTATGGGCTCCAATTATAGAACGGACGGATGCCACACCCATTGGTGACCTTTTAAAGAAAAAATGAAGTTTATATCTATTTCCGTTCCTGAGATCGGATGCGGAACGTACTCCTTGGTGACATTTCCGAAAGTGTGGAAAAGTGGAATTCCAGTGTTCTGGCCAACTTGGATCAAACTGTATGGGTTCCAATTATAGAACGGACGGATGCCACACCCATTGGTGACCTTTTAAAGAAAAAATGAAGTTTATATCTATTTCCGTTCCTGAGATCGGATGCGGAACGTACTGCTTGGTGACATTTCCGAAAGTGTGGAAAAGTGGAATTCCAGTGTTCTGGCCAACTTGGATCAAACTGTATGGGTTCCAATTATAGAACGGACGGATGCCACACCCATTGGTGACCTTTTAAAGAAAAAATGAAGTTTATATCTATTTCCGTTCCTGAGATCGGATGCGGAACGTACTGCTTGGTGACATTTCCGAAAGTGTGGAAAAGTGGAATTCCAGTGTTCTGGCCAACTTGGATCAAACTGTATGGGCTCCAATTATAGAACGGACGGATGCCACACCCATTGGTGATCTTTTAAAGAAAAAATGAAGTTTATATCTATTTCCGTTCCTGAGATCGGATGCGGAACGTACTGCTTGGTGACATTTCCGAAAGTGTGGAAAAGTGGAATTCCAGTGTTCTGGCCAACTTGGATCAAACTGTATAGGCTCCAATTATAGAACGGACGGATGCCACACCCATTGGTGATCTTTTAAAGAAAAAATGAAGTTTATATCTATTTCCGTTCCTGAGATCGGATGCGGAACGTACTGCTTGGTGACATTTCCGAAAGTGTGGAAAAGTGGAATTCCAGTGTTCTGGCCAACTTGGATCAAACTGTATGGGCTCCAATTATAGAACGGACGGATGCCACACCCATTGGTGACCTTTTAAAGAAAAAATGAAGTTTATATCTATTTCCGTTCCTGAGATCGGATGCGGAACGTACTGCTTGGTGACATTTCCGAAAGTGTGGAAAAGTGGAATTCCAGTGTTCTGGCCAACTTGGATCAAACTGTATGGGTTCCAATTATAGAACGGACGGATGCCACACCCATTGGTGACCTTTTAAAGAAAAAATGAAGTTTATATCTATTTCCGTTCCTGAGATCGGATGCGGAACGTACTGCTTGGTGACATTTCCGAAAGTGTGGAAAAGTGGAATTCCAGTGTTCTGGCCAACTTGGATCAAACTGTATGGGCTCCAATTATAGAACGGACGGATGCCACACCCATTGGTGACCTTTTAAAGAAAAAATGAAGTTTATATCTATTTCCGTTCCTGAGATCGGATGCGGAACGTACTGCTTGGTGACATTTCCGAAAGTGTGGAAAAGTGGAATTCCAGTGTTCTGGCCAACTTGGATCAAACTGTATGGGCTCCAATTATAGAACGGACGGATGCCACACCCATTGGTGATCTTTTAAAGAAAAAATGAAGTTTATATCTATTTCCGTTCGTGAGATCGGATGCGGAAAGTACTGCTTGGTGACATTTCCGAAAGTGTGGGAAAGTGGAATTCCAGTGTTCTGGCCAACTTGGATCAAACTGTATGGGTTCCAATTATAGAACGGACGGATGCCACACCCATTGGTGACCTTTTAAAGAAAAAATGAAGTTTATATATATTTCCGTTCCTGAGATCGGATGCGGAACGTACTGCTTGGTGACATTTCCGAAAGTGTGGAAAAGTGGAATTCCAGTGTTCTGGCCAACTTGGATCAAACTGTATGGGTTCCAATTATAGAACGGACGGATGCCACACCCATTGGTGACCTTTTAAAGAAAAAATGAAGTTTATATCTATTTCCGTTCCTGAGATCGGATGCGGAACGTACTGCTTGGTGACATTTCCGAAAGTGTGGAAAAGTGGAATTACTGAAAGGATTTCATTAAATTTCAATTCTCTATTAATCTTTTCCAAATTATTCCTGAACACTAATCAGGGCGTACTGACTAAAACGCTTTTAATGAGATTTGTTGAAGAAAACTATTAGAAAAAAATTATACTCATATAGATTGAATTTGCTATAATTTTCATTATAGATTTCATTGTAGTTTGCACGTTTACGACGTACGAGTAGAGGTATCTTTAATAGAAGTTTTTTTCGAGTCTTTTTAACCTTGTGCTCAAATTTAGAGATTTCAAAAATCTTGAAGATGGTCCTTTCTTTACAGTTCAGAATTCAAGGTAATTACGAAGGTTTCTTGATATAGGATGGATTAAGAATGAAAAATATATTTCGTTTTCTCAATTAATTTTTTCTTTTTTTACCAGTTTTTTTAAATCTCTATAAACCGCACCCAAATTCCCTCTTTGCCCAATAAAACGGACTAATCTCAGGTTTTGAATATTGTCCTGTTCAAGTGCCTGTATATATAAATTTGCAACGTCTTTTTTCTTTATCCCATGAAAAAGAATGGGTGAAATGGAAAGACTTCGGCATTTCAGATTGTCTGCCAACCGAACAAGTGAATGGGTCGCTTTCCGTAGGTCGTCTTCATTGTCACATGCTGAGAATAAAGAATAAATTTCTTTATAACAAGTTTTGTTACTCTGTTTCAAGAATGCTTATCTTTGAATGAATTAGGTTATTGAACACATACAACACATACAAGAAGACATAAGATAAGCTCTAACCCTATCTTATAACTTTTATAACTCAAATTTCGATTTGATAGTACATGACAAAAATATCACCTATTTGTCAGTACGTCAGGGTACTAAAATAAATTAGAATATAAAACTTCTTCCTAAAAATGTTATCTCTTGCCGAGACAGGGTAGTGTACTGCTTTCCTGGTTAAGTAATTAATTTGAATCATCTACTGCAGAGAGAAGTTGTTAGACGCTTACCTACTAAGTAGAAAATATATTTAGATCGACATTTCTCTGATGGTTCGAGCTTCGAATAATCTACATCACCCTTTGCTAACAGTTTTCTCAAATCAACATTTGGAACCATCCCAAGCGAGTCTTTCCAAGAACGAAAATTTGGCTGAAAATAGATAGAATGCCTCAAAGTATGCTACCCGTTTTTTAAGAGAAAGTCAGCAAAAAAAAACTCAGTCATTTCCGGATGGCTAAGAGTCAACGTAAATGAAGTAAGTATGTTAAATCACACAAAATAAGCAAAGGTCTAATAAGTACTAGGTCTTATAAAAAAGCGTGTATGCACAGTGCAGTAATGGTATTTAAAAATAACATTCACGTGCCTTTGTAAACAGCGGGCATAATACCGGAAAGTTAGGTATTAAATGAACTTTCAATGGTAAAATCGCCATCGAGAATCATAGAAATATAAAACGAGAAAGTTAGAAAATTTAAATATTATCAGGAGCTTGAGAGTTGTTGAAAAATCAACTACTCACCAAATTTATCGGGTTCATCTCACTGTCAGTCTTGATAACAATCCCGTCAGTATTTTGACTGAATAGGTCTCCGTCAGAAGCTTAAAAATGAAAAAGATTTGAAACAAAATATAGCAAAAAAAGTGGAGCACATGCGCAGTAGACAAAAGAAATTATAGTTCTGAAACTAGAAACAGTAGACTGTTTAAATTTCAAAATCTTATTCAAATTCTACGAAAATAGTTCGATGATACATTTTTGTGTTTTGATTAGTTTTGTTATTCTTTATAATAAATTAGGATTAAAATATCGTAAAAAGTGAAAGAGATGATCTGCAGAAGTAATATTGTTCGTATTCGTCACACTGATGAATGATGCCAGCGAATAAAGTATTTTGGAGGGTTTAGAAATTTACCTTTCTTTGCTAAAATCTGAAGATTAGATTAAAGACTTACACTGAATTGTGATGGTACCATTTACCTTTGGATATGGCTTCGTCGAATATAGTTGTTCCTAAAATTACAAAAAGGTAATACATGCTATGGCGAATATTACTAAAACAGTTCCTGAAGACTCAATTAAAGCAGCTGTTGTCTTTCCAATCGAAAATATCATAAAATAAAAAGTTAACTTGTGCATGAAAATCAAGAGAGACAAAAACATGTAAACACACGTACATTTTCAAGTAGCATGATGTGAAAAACAGTTGGTTGAAATTTGCCATACATATATTGGGTTGCGTCTCTGTATGAAAGGTTCTCCCTCTTCATGATAAAGTAGGTGTATATTTCTGGCACAAGCAAACATTCAACTGTGTCAAAATAGGATCCCCTCAAAAACGGTAATCGAAGCCTCTCTGTTCCTCTCAAACTAGCGAGGTCGTCTGGATTACTTTTAATTGGAATAACAAATTTGTTATGAACAAGACGACACGAATACGTGTGAATTAAACCATCCATTCCAATAATGCTGGCTTCTTTTTCAGCGCAGCTTCTGAATTGTATCAGCGAGGAACGGCTGTTAAAAACTTGAAATCGTTCCGATTGCCTTCTCAAGGATTCGTCTCCTTTGATGAAATCCAGGATTGTATCGTCTTCAACAAGAAATGATAAAAAGTCTTGGTCGGGCTCTGGATCTTGATCTAAAATGAAATTGCACATTTGTAACGTACAAGTTTTTGGGGTTTTCACTAACACATAAGTAGAAAGGTAGTGGACCAAATTTGAAAAGTAACGGTACGTGATAAATTTGAGCTGTGATACCTGTATTTTCTTCCTAAAGATGTCGAAAACCCTCAAAAAAATTATTTATTGAGGAGGGTCAAATGATACACATTTATTCACCCCCAGTAGTAGTTAACAATCGAAATTTCATAAGGAAAAAACCGCTGATGATTGTATTAACATGAAACTTAAAGTACTGTGAAGCAAATTGTGTATTTTTTTCTGAAAATTGTAAAGAAAAAACCTGAATGTTTTGTATAAAAAATCAAACACTTACTGTCACTTGACTCAGAAGACGAAGAAGTTGTAGAACCGTCATACAACTTAACTCCATCTATAAATTAAAAAATGTTGGTTACAAACAAAATCTTAAATTTAGAAATTTATGCGAAGAATTAACTGCATTGTGATAATGACCACATAACTTAAAAACGATAAACTATATCAGCCTAAAATTTGCTATGTTTTTAAATCTCGTACCATATTTTGATTTTACTGACGGACATTTCACTGAAACAATCACCTTTGGCGAGCGGTATCGGAATTATCAGAAATTAGCTAAGGGAATAAGTATACGATTTTGAATGGCTAGAAGGAAGATAGCTCTAATGTTCGATTAGTAAAAGTAAGGAAAATTTGTTCTATTAAAAATAAAGACTCTTTATATTCTTAAAAGGTGCCTAAAACAAAATACTACCAAGACAGTTGTCACAGAAGAACAATAATGAAGTACCTTTGGATTTCAACACGTGCTTTTTCTTTTTGCCTAGTACGATAAAAATACAAAGATACATAGACCCTTATTTTTAATTTACATTTTTAATTTTTTTAAAAAGCATTCAAAATTTTTGAAGCTTTCGGATGTTTTTAATTTTTTGAGATCTGATCTTATATTTACCACTCCATGAGTACTTTTGTGCATTTTCCTAAGAAATCAGGTGTTTTAGGGTTCGCAAAGCTTTCAATTCTTTGTACATCAAAGTTCTTATATAGTTTGTTCTTATAAAAGGAAACGTGTAGTTGCTAAACGCTAAAAGTTCACTATTGTAGATCACTCATTTGTATCAAAACACAAAGCGAACACTAAGGTTAGAAATCACTTCTTAAGATATTTGTGTCAAACCTTTAGATTTCTTTAGAAGATCTTTGAAGCTTCGTTTAGCTGCTATGGATGCATTCAATAAATCTAAAAACCGAATGAAACTCATGTTGTGGATTTTTCTCTCCAACTGTTTGTTGTACTCTTCATTTTAAGTCTATAAGATAGCGCCACATGTTTTAGAGTGAAATCTGTCCGTAAATATAAATTTTTTACCGTCTGCTTCACTAGGATGCGGTTCCAAATTTGCGACTCCTTCATTATAAACATCTGTAGAAAGACGTGCTAAAATGAAATTTGAATGGAAAAGAAATTTCCCAACAATTTAAGGAATGCGACATAATCAAGATTTCAATATTATAAATAATAACCATTCACCGGGGATGTGGGTTTACCAACTGACAGTATGTGCGGCGAAAAAATTGGCTTTTAGAATTGCGCCCATACAGTGCAGAAAAAAATGAGTGAAATTCGTACCCTTACGATATATTTTTTTCAAATTTTCAACTTTTTTAGACCAAAAAAAATCATTTTGGGCCAAAATTTGCAATTTTTCCTAGATTTACTAGATCTTTCAGTGCATTTATCACAAGTCAACCCCTACAGTGTATTTCTGCAATCTTAAAAAACATACCCTTAGAAATACCAAATCTCTGGAAATGCCCGTCGGTCCCCCAACATAAATAAAAAAGAAAACAATGTCAAAAAAAATTGGATCTAGTTTAGGGGATAATTAAGAAATCAAAAGGCTTATCTGCGCAACTAAGTTCGAAAAGATCATGTATTAAGCCGAAATTACCGTCTGCTTCATTAGCAAGAAATTCCAAATTGGAGCCTTCGTCGTGATATGCATTTGTTGAGATACGAGCTAAAATGAAATTTGAAGAACATTGAAATTTCAAAAAATTCAATAATATTTTTATTATGAAAATTACCACTAAAATCAATATAATTAAGCCGAGATTACCGTCTGCTTCATTAGCAAGCAATTCCAAATTGGAGCCTTCGTCGTGATATGCATTTGTTGAGATACGAGCTAAATGAAATTTGAAGAACATTGAAATTTCAAAAAATTCAATAATATTTTTATTATGAAAATTACCACTAAAATCAATATAGTTAAGCCGAGATTACCGTCTGCTTCATTAGCAAGCAATTCCAAATTGGAGCCTTCGTCGTGATATGCATTTGTTGAGATACGAGCTAAAATGAAATTTGGAGAACATTGAAATTTCAAAAAATTCAATAATATTTTTATTATGAAAATTACCACTAAAATCAATATAATTAAGCCGAGATTACCGTCTGCTTCATTAGCAAGCAATTCCAAATTGGAGCCTTCGTCGTGATATGCATTTGTTGAGATACGAGCTAAAATGAAATTTGGAGAACATTGAAATTTCAAGAAGGCTAATAATCAAAGATTAAAAAATTCAATAATATTTTTATCATGAAAATTACCATTAAAATCAATATAATTAAGCCGAGATTACCGTCTGCTTCATTAGCAAGCAATTCCAAATTGGAGATTTTGTCATGACAAACATTTTTTCAGATACGAGCTAAAATGAAATTTGAAGAACATTGAAATTTCAAAAAATTCAATAATATTTTTATTATGAAAATTACCACTAAAATCAATATAATTAAGCCGAAATTACCGTCTGCTTCATTAGCAAGCAATTCCAAATTGGAGGCTTCGTCGTGATATGCATTTGTTGAGATACGAGCTAAAATGAAATTTGAAGAACATTGAAATTTCAAAAAATTCAATAATATTTTTATTATGAAAATTACCACTAAAATCAATATAATTAAGCCGAAATTACCGTCTGCTTCATTAGCAAGCAATTCCAATTCCATTGGAGCCTCGTCGCAGATAATGCATTTGTTGAGATACGAGCTAAATGAAATTTGAAGAACATTGAAATTTTAAAAATTCAATAATATTTTTTATTATGAAAATACCACTAAAATCAATATAATTAAGCCGAAATTACCGTCTGCTTCATTAGCAAGCAATTCCAAATTGGAGGCTTCGTCGTGATATGCATTTGCTGAGATACGAGCTAAAATGAAATTTGAAGAACATTGAAATTTCAAAAAATTCAATAATATTTTTATTATGAAAATTACCACTAAAATCAATATAATTAAGCCGAGATTACCGTCTGCTTCATTAGCAAGCAATTCCAAATTGGAGCCTTCGTCGTGATATGCATTTGTTGAGATACGAGCTAAAATGAAATTTGAAGAACATTGAAATTTCAAAAAATTCAATAATATTTTTATTATGAAAATTACCACTAAAATCAATATAATTAAGCCGAGATTACCGTCTGCTTCATTAGCAAGCAATTCCAAATTGGAGCCTTCGTCGTGATATGCATTTGTTGAGATACGAGCTAAAATGAAATTTGACGAACATTGAAATTTCAAAAAATTCAATAATATTTTTATTATGAAAATTACCACTAAAATAAATATAATTAAGCCGAAATTACCGTCTGCTTTATCAGCAAGCAATTCCAAATTGGAGATTTTTTCATGATAAGCATTTGTTGAGATACGATCAAAAACGAAATAATTTTTAGACGATAAAAATCAGAAATTCAATATTTTCATCATTAAAACGGTATAGTGCACTACATAGAATAAAAAAATTATTTACTATACGATTCAGCAGTAGAATGTGTTTTTGCGATGTTGCCATTTCCAGCATTTGTTGAGAGTGGAGCTAAAATGAAATTTACGGAGAACATATTCTCAAAAATTACGCAAAGAAAGAACCACAACGAAATTTATTATCCAGTTAAAAGAAATACATCATTTAAAAATATTAACCGTATGCTTCAGTGGAAAGTGCTTCCAAATTTATGGTTTTGCCATTTTCAACGTTAGAGATGGGAGCGCCTAAATGAAAATAGCATAACTTCGTTACTCCATAACGCAATAAGGATTATAGATTTATCAAATCCTTGTACTTAGTAGGAAACCAAACCTTAGGATCCGTAGCATCTTGTGTTTTACGAAAAATGCTACGGATCCTAATAGTTTGCCTACTAGCTTTGATATAACAGTCGATAGCATAAGTTCATACAAATATCCGTCCATTTCTTTTTCAACAAACATACGACATAATCTACATTTCCAGCGAGGCTATCCATTTATGAATCCGAAAATTTGAAATCAGAATGATATTCTGATTAGGTTCATCTCTCTTAAAGCGAAACCAACAAGTTTAGATAGTAAGAACATAACTGCGTTACCTGCACATGAAGGCCGACTGCATGGAAGTTTTCGTTTTCTTTGTCTTTTTGCGGGTTTTTCTTCGAGTTGTTCCGGAACAGTTATTACGATATCTTCCCTCCGAACAATGTCTACATCTACAAAAATACTTTTAGTCTCCTTCGTGTTCTTATTTCTCCTTAATTCCACTGTGGGTGTTGATGTCATGATCGTTGAAGCGATGTAATATCTGGCATCACGGCAATCATTCGGTGTCAAAAGCACTAGCGAGTTGTTGACGAGGTTCAAGGTGTTTACGCAAACATGTACTCCACAGTCAATGATGCCTTCTTGTCTAGCAATATCCGTCCTTGCAACAAAAAGCCATTCCGTCTTAGTTGTGTCCACATTTGCCACATTGTAAAATATATGCTTCAGAAAACTGAATACAGTGACATAACTTCTGTGTTTATAGTCAGGAAAGAATCCAGGTGATGAATTTGCTTGGATGGCAAAAAAACTGCAATCAAAGACCAATGATTTCCATCTCTGTGATGAATTGGCATGATCAAGAGCCTTTTGGAAAGAATTTCCACATAGTTTTCTGGGTTCAAATGGATGGAAGATCTTCCTGATTCCAGACTGGAAAACAAATGACTATGAAAAACGTAAATGTCATTTCTTTCGTGCAAAACCGCCTGAATGAATGCATTGATCACATCTCCTTTCAAACAATGACTTGACGTAAGACTCCTGAACTCATTGCTTCTTACACCGTTCAATTTCGGATGCCCACCTTCACCTAACCAGGCTCGTTCAACGTCTTTCTTCTGCTTTGCCGTGGTTTCAAAATTGCTTGCTTTACTAGTTGCGCCTTCGCGTACATAGAACAAAGTGGACACCGTCGATTCAGCAGCAGATGTTGTGGGGTAGTTTTTTGGCAGGACATAGATGTTCGAATCGTCAAATGAAACTATTTGTTCACCGTAGAATGTAACGGTAAAGTGTCCACGTGCTACACTATTACCATGATGATGGATCGTCGCAAATAGATCATAAGAGATACCATCCAATTTTGTTGCACAGAAGGTTTTGTACTTCAGTTTTCGTTCGATGATAACTCTTGATTTTTTCAACCTTAAGTCTGTGCCTTCATTCCTGGTGATGGTCACAACCAAAATCGATGGGGCGTTGAGTATGGTCGTTGTTTTGTAATAGTTCATTGGACAGTCACAAAAACCGTTAACACCTTGTACAATATTTGATTGTCCAAAACATGCATGGTGAATGAGGCTGGACAAAGCAATACGCGCTTGTGTTTTGAACACATCGACTTGTATGTAGGATTGTACTACGATTTCTCCATGAGTATTGTTGCATTTTTTACAAATGTACAAATCCGCCAACTTGATACAGACATAGTCGTTAAGTTCAGGATACTCACCACAAAGCTTGGTGATGATATTGTCATAAAACTCATGTGCATCGCACTGCAAGCCGTCCGAAATTCTTGTATTTGATGTTACTTCTGTTAACTTGGTCCAATCTGCTAGCACCCCGTCGTTGACTTCAAGAGGTCCATTACGTATTTTTAATCTTTGATTGACAGTGGCAAGATGGCTGAAGATCACATTATTTGGCTGACACAAGCTGGACAGAAAGTCAAAAAAGGTGCTCCCAGAAATAACTTGTAGTACAGTGTTAACCCAACAATTATTGAAGGGATTCTTTATGCCAGAACGGGTCAACCTTTTGATTTTAAGAGCAGGGACAAGCTGGTAAGACAAAGGATGGCTTTTCAGAACTTCTTTTTCTTCCTTTTCCTTCGAATTCCAAAGAAACTCCAAAACTGCGATGTCTGTTTCTTCTTCGTTTTTGAACCCGATGTAATCAGTAAACGGTAAGAAGCGAGACTTAATACAGCGGTCGCAAACAAAACGTGGCGTAACTCTGGCGTATGCAATATCTGTTCCTGCGCAATGTGCATGGTAAGGGTTGCGACAGATGATGCATTCAAACAAGTCATTATCCTCCTCTTTGCAGACAGCACAGATATTTCTAGATTCTTCTTTCGTTCTTTCAAATTTTGGCTTAGGTTTGAAATCCAGGGTCTTCCTCCTGGTGGATCGGTAAAACCCCTGTTCATTCAAATCGGTCCGCTTCTCTCTTTTTTTCCAGCCCTCTTCAACTTTAATAGATTTGTTAGGAAGAAAATCTTCATCAGAAATCTTTGGTGTTCTCTCCAAAACATATTTTGACCTGCCCTCTAAAAGACCATCATAAAACTGTCGCATCTGCCATTGGAGATCTATGTAAGTGTTTTCAATAAATGCTGGGATAGGCTGATGTAAGCCTTGCAGACGTTTCAGGTTGGAGAAATATCCCTCAACTTGGGCAGTTGTAGTATTATTTTTCAATGTTGATTTCGAAGCAGAAGGTTGTTGCTCTTCATGGTTGTTGGCTCCAAATCTTGTCAAATTACCAAGGCAGAGACCAGTCCAAAGAGTTGCCATCGGAAGTCGGTAAGTAGAAATAAAGTTAAAATAACCTGGCGCGTAAAATTGGTTGTTGATCTCTTCATTGGTTGTTGCTTGCACTGAAAAAGTCGATAGTACATCATCCCAGAACCCGGACAGTTCTGTTACAGGTTTACGTTTCTCATTTTTCTTGCTTTTCGTTGTTTCTTCGAGAGACGCTAGAAGATTGTCCTCATCAGCTTCAAAACTGTTGGTGATGCTCTCGTGCACTGCTGTTTCTTCCAAAGTTTCTTTCAACTCTTCTTCGATATGGGGGAATTGTTTGATCGATTTTTCGATCTCTTCAACCGCCTCATTGACTGTTTTTCCATAGTTGACAGCATCAATTGTTGGAGACATAAATACAATCTGACCAAGCTTTACTAAATATTCAAGCTCTCCAAGAAATCTGCATTCTGTCAATCTTGAAAACCAGTGCATGCAGAGGATTGTAGTTTCTTTGTTTATTTTCAACCTTCCCAATATGTATTTGTTTCTTCTTGTTATATGAGAGAAACAAATATGTAGCAACGTTTTCGTCAACATTTTTTCATGCCCAGTGATAATCTTGAATGTTCGGTTGATGTACTCGGGAAGTGTTTCTCCACAAAATTCTCTCACACAAGCGACAATAATTGCCATGGAATAATCAACCAGAACAAGGGACGGCGTTGAAATTGAATTAAAGACAAGCTTCTCCTTTTCTTGTACCGATATTAGAAATTGCCGGATGGACGATACAGAATGAGAACTTGATAAATATTGCGCCACTGGTAGAGGTGGTGTTAAACCATATGGGTGGCGGACGCAAATTGAGTAAAGAAGAATTCGTTTGCACTCTTTAAGTGGAAGAGTGACACTTCCGGTCGCATCTAGGTAAATAATATCCTTCTTGTTTTTTTCATTGTACAACCTTATCAGCGCCTCATTCGTTAACGTGATTCTCACCTCCTTGTCCACCATGACATCATGGACATACCCATAAAACTTTCTTGCCTTCTTCTTCTCTCGTGCCTTAGTGCGGTCCTCTTTCTCGATTTTAGATGCTATTTCTTGAACATTCCTGTGAAGAAAGGCCTTTTTAGTGTGAGGGCTTCTAACTTCTGACTTAATTTTTTGATACACTTTTGAAGATCTTCCTGCATCCTCTCTGTTGCCAGCAGCAAATGCTTCTGGATCAATCTTTGCCAGTTTCTCTCCGTATACTTTACTTGGTGGGGTCTTCAAATTTTTTTCGAACCTTTGATGTTCGATTTTTCTTTTTGAGCCAGAGATATTGTCAGCACTAGTTTTCCGGATATCATGGTTCACATTTCCATAAAAGCGAAGTGTTGCATATTTACATTCCTCGTTTTCGATCGTGACCTTAGCCGAAAAATTGCATTCGGGTCTTTTGCAACGTATATAGCAATTCCAAAATGGGCAACTAGATGACTTCCTCGAATCCTTTTTCCTCAATCTTTGGCTTTTGATGATTAGGTTACAATATTTGTTATGTTCTTTGACCAGCGGGAGAAGATATTCTCTGTACTTATTTTCAAATCTTCGAAAGGCGGAATTGCCACATTGCACTATCTTCAGTTTAGTCCAATTGTTTGGAAGTTTCTCGCGAAAGCTTGTTTTCTTGAATTGATGTGTGAATATGCCATCTCGAGGAATTTGAGCTGACGTCAAAAGATTGGCAGTTGTCGAACTTATCTCGGATAAGAAGAAATTTTGATTATTGTTTCCTTGATTTGATTCTGATGAAGTGTCGCTCTCGGATTCATTTGTTGCTAGGTCTAATCCAGCTTCAATGTTTTCATTCGTTAAATCTTCATTTGATAGATCTTCTGCATTTTGATTTTCGTGGATTATATTTTCCATATTCATTAGATTTGCATTTGATAGATCTTCTTTATTTTGATTTTCACGGATTATATTTTTCATATTCATTAGATTTGCATTTGATAGATCTTCTGTATTTTGATTTCCATTTGAAATTCTTTCTGTGGCATATTTAGTCAGCTCTACCGCTGTTTTCGAGACTATTGTTGCTGCTAAGCGTTCAATTCTGTCTAATGTCACGGAGTCATGGTTTAATGAAATCCTCTCAACTTTTTTTATCTCCTGATCGATGTCTTTCACAGGGGTAAAGAGTTCTTCAACTTTCTCCACGGTCTGCTTCACGGTCTGGTCGTACGGTTCAGTGATTCTGGAGCTTGCTTGAGGATTTGGAGTATTGGTTTCATCTTCAATCTCGTCACAGTACAATTTGGCCACTGGTGAATGGGTTTCTCTGATTGTTTTTACATATTGCCGAAAGATATGCTTCACCTTACTGTCCGGAGGAGGTTTAGAAAGATTGTAGTACCTCTGCGTTATTCCCTTCCATAAAGCTTTATTGAAATTTTTCTTTCTTTGATGATTCAGTGGGATAAGCTGCGACAGGCGATCCAGGTCAATGTCTACTGAGTAACTGCGGCGTTTTCTCCTTTCTTTTGACATGACTCAAAGGGCTTTTCATTACTTACTTAATTTCACTAGGATATGAGAAAAAACATTTAAAACGCATGTTAGACGGAGGATCGAGAAAATGCTGTTCTATGTAAGAACTTTTCAAACGTGTTTCGGCCAGGGCAGTTTTCAAGGTATATTTCCAGCAAAAAAACTTTAAACTTTGTATCAAATCAGACAAACGGAAAGGAATAGAAAAAGCGCTTCTCGAAAACAATGCAAACACGGCTCGTCATTAACCAGGTTTTATGCCCTTAAGGGCTCTGGACATTCCCAATTTTTCGATTTACCGCCAACTTAAATGGCAATTTCTACATTTTAAAAATATTAATGTAAAACTTTTTTTATATGTTCTGTTAAACTTAAACCTACCTTTTTAGAATTTAAAAATCGAAAAATTGAAATGGAAAAATTAAATTGAAGAAGAAAAAATCCTTTTATAAACGTAGCCATACAGAAACCAGCACTCTTCGCATGACGAGCTGTTCTTCTCTGAACCTTTTCTAATTACTTAATTAAAGCCAAAACAAGTCTTAAATAAAAACGATCAGAACACTTTGGGTAATCAGAGAAGCGCTTTTTCTATTTCTTTCCATTCCATTCTCTGTTAGGTGTTAGTTTCATCATATTTGATACATTGTGAATTTTTGTCAATTGAGCTGATTATCATCGTGGTCTCTGTTTTTGAAACATTTTTCTATGGACTGAACTTTGACGGGAAAAAGTCGAGGGTTCCATAGCGTTTGTAGATCTTCTTGGGAGTTCACGAATAAGACAAGGATAGCCATAGCTACATCACTCGAGCGAGGAAAGCTTCTCCGGTAATATTATATCCCTCTCCCTAATCACAGCTCGCCACTAACAAACAAATTGATGTTGATTCGGTAAAACCGTTCAAATTAACTAATATCTTGTTCTCTCCCCTTCGCACAAAAAGAAATAAACAAATCAAAGGGTAGACTGCTCTCTGGGCCAACATGTCCCCTGAGGATGTTTCAAAGGTGTTCTCCTCGTAGGTGTTGACGAAGAATTTTAAAGCAAAAATCGAGAATATTATAATAAAAGAATTGGAAGCAAAATAAAAATATTTATGTTATTTAGTCAGAATAACTTTCACGACATAAAGTTTGATGACTTATAAGGTTTGATCAATATTAAATCCATTAAATGGTTGCAAAATTTCAGCTTTAGTTATAATATCATCTAAAAATCAAATCATCCAATGTTGCATCAGTAATTTGTCCAAATCTTGAAATGAAATCCAACCCAATAGGTTCAATGATTCATGTTGCATCGGTAACTAAAAATAACCTTTATAATAAAAAAGTGGTGCATCAGTATAAGTTGTCCAGTCCTTGAGATGAAATCCAATTCAACAGGTTCAATATTCCATGTTGCATCAGTATAACTTGATCAATCCTTGAGATGTCAGGGGTACGTTGCATAAAGGAACCACCGACAGCACCCAAGCTCAATTTTCATTACTGAAAACGAAAATCGATGAGGCAAAACCTATACATACTTAACGACACAAAGTTACATTCGAAGAAAAGTTTTGCCGAAATCACAAAAAGCAACTGATAATTAAATATATCAAGCATCAAACAGATACTTCGCAGCGATAAAGTCGAAGAAAAAATGGAAGAACAGGGACAACAATCAAGTGATGCTAACATCATCATCCATGGAGTAGATGAGAAGACGAGAATGGCAATAGAGATAACAATCAATTCGTAGACGAACTCCTAAATTACGTTAACATAAACACAAAACCAAACTTACGTCTCCCGTAAAAAATCAAAAAGTACACGCCCGATCAAAGTTGTAATTAATCACGGGCATGTAAAATACAAATTTATGAGAACATTGACAGAAATAAAGCAATACGATAAGTATGCCAACATAAGCATCACAGATGATTTAACAATAATAGAAAGAGACCAAGTGAAAGAATGGAGAAGTAAAATGGACGAGAGAAATCAACCAATCCCACAGAGTGATTACAAATTGAGAGAACGAGGAGGTCCTTGCGAAGAAATACATGTTAAAAAGATATTTTGTACAAGAAGATCGTATTAGAAAGAACCTATACCGGCCTGAAACCGTATTCTTTATAATAACAATAATAATAATAATAATAATGCTTGAAATGAAACCCAACAGGTTCAATATTCCATGTTGCATCAGTAATTTGTCCAGTTCTTGAGATGAAATCTAATTCAATAGGTTCAATATTCCATGTTGCATCAGTAACTAAAAATACCATTTATAATAAAAAAGTGGTGCATCAGTAACTTGTCTAGTCCTTGAAATGAAACCCAAACCAAAAGGTTTAATGATTTATGTTGCATCAGTAATTTTTCCAGTCCTTGAAATGAAACCCAATCCAATAGGTCAAATTATCCATGTTGCATCAGTATAACTTGTCCAGTCCTTGAAATGAAATCCAATCCAATAGGTTTAATGATCCATGTTGCATCAGTATATCTTGTCCAGTCCTTGAGATGAAATCCAATCCAATATGTTTAATGATCCATGTTGCATCAGTAATTTGTCCAATCCTTGAGATGAAGTCCAATCCAACAGGTTCAATATCCCATGTTGCATCAGTATATCTTGTCCAGTCCTTGAAATGAAATCCAATCCAATAGGTTTAATGATCCATGTTGCATCAGTAATTTGTTCAGTCCTTGAAATGAAATTCAATCCAACAGGTTCAATATTCCATGTTGCATCTGTATATCTTGTCCAGTCCTTGAAATGAAACCCAATCCAATAGGTTTAATGATCCATGTTGCATCAGTAATTTGTCCAGTCCTTGAGATGAAATCCAATCCAACAGGTTCAATATCCCATGTTGCATCAGTATATCTTGTCCAGTCCTTGAGATGAAATCCAATCCAATAGGTTTAATGGTCCATGTTGCATCGGTAACTAAAAAATACCATTTATAATAAAAAAGTAGTGCATATAGCTTGTTTGTGCAGCTTGCTTCTGCTCTTTAACACTTTTACCTAATCTTTTTTCATATAACAGTAAGTGGCTTATACATTATAATTTTGTATTTCTGATACTTACTGTATATCAAAAAAGTACTAAAAGTGTTTTTTCTATCTCAATTGCGATATAACTAATTTTAATGTGTATAGTTTTCACACAGCTCCAACTACCAAAGCCTTAAAGACTTAATATCGTAGCAGGAAATTGTCTGAAAAACATCTGTGTCTAAAATACTCAAACTAAGTTTCAAATAATCTTCCTTTGAATTCAAGTTTTAATTGAACGAGAGTACATTAGTTAAGCTTTAAACAGTGAAAATAGTTTAATTTAATAATCAACTTTTGTTTGCACTAATGTCGTATTTTCTCAAGATCAACTTTTCTATTTATCATTACATAATTATAAATTTGGTATTTAAGAACACCTCTAGGAAGAGTTGTAGCCTGTCTAAGTGCTTTAAGGGAAATTAGCGCGTAAGTAGCAAGCCCACTTTTGCAGTAAATCACCAAACAAGTCTTATACTCAATAGAGGAATACAGACATTTAAAGTTCAAAGTTCTATCATGTAGAGTACGTCAAGGATTCTGAACTTTAAATGACCATATCTTTTGAGAAGGGCCTAATAACCTAATAAATTTTATTCTGCAATTTTACTTATTGTTGTTACAATAAGAATAATAAGTTCTTAAGGTTAATAAAAACTAAAGTCAATCTTTTTAGGGAAAAATGAGGAACTCTTCTTTTAACAGGTGGAATTATTTACCAAAGTTAATAAACAGGGATGCCCTGTAGCCTACAATCATACTATGCAATAATAAAAGAAATAAGAGATCTTCTAGTTAAAAAAAACATTTTTCTTTATTACTTTTAATTATTACTTTTTCGTTTTTTAGCCTGTAAATCCACATCAGTTTTTACTGCCAATGTATATGGAATTGTATAAAATATATTGTATAAAATTTTGTATATAGAACCTGACCTGCGTTAACAAATAAATTAATAATAATAATAATAATATCATTTTTTCAAGTATGCAAAGGAGGCCAAGAAAGAAGTTCAAGATCCGTAAAATTGTAACATGTACTAAACATAATAGTAACAACTACCTTTTAACTGGTTGATTTTATCCTCTGATGAACTTTTATTTAAAAAAGACTGAAATCTTCTACCTGAAAGTAAGAAATTACATAAGAGAGTAGTTTTTTGACAATTGGTACTAGAAACTTGCCTCTTCTTTGAAAAAAGTAAGGAGATAAAATACACTATTCTTCCATATCATTTCTCTATTTCACTTCTGAGCATGTAGTTTGTAGGCTTGTCGGAATGATACAGTAGTGCGATACAATATTCATTAAAAGAAAACACCTACCAATATCCAAAATTAGCACGTGATCTTAAATCGAAGCTTGTTGTCTGATCCATTCCTTTGCCATTTCTAAAAGTAAATATTAATCAGTGTCAGGAAAAAGTTGACTCAATATGCAAAAAATATAGGGCGTGCGATTAAGTAAAGATAGTGGACGAGGCTTCACTTAGTTCAATATCTCTCTGTTTATAACAATGATTTTTTGTTTTGAGAAGAAACCGGTTTGCAAAGTGTATCACTATTCTTTAAGTCTCTGGAAAGATTTAGTTTCAGTACTATATAGATAGAATAAAAATATATTTTTTACCCTTTCCGGACATTACGGCCATACTAAAGACCATATTAAAAAGAACATACGCGGGAATCAAGCCTTCCTAAGAGCTCTTTCAGCTACCGTTAGAAAAAGTAGAAGATTTTGCAAAAGATAGGTCTATTTGAGGCGGTGTTGGGCTACAAAACTCACATGTGCCAGACTTCGTGTGAAATATTTTGAATTTTCCTTTTTTTTGTGTATTTCTCTCAGTTGGAAAGGATTTTATTCGGTATACCGGGTATAACCAGAAAAAATATAAATTTTCCTATAATTTAAAACTAGGCCAAAAAGATGAAAATAATTATATATTAAAACAAAATAGAACCTGAAACTTGATCAGTTCAAGCTGAATTGCAAGTAGAATAATGTCTGTGTACGATAATCTTGTGAATGTTGTCATGTGAGGTTTAACATTTTATAATCATATATATTTTCCTGCAATAAGTTGACAAAATGAAAAGTTAGGGGCTTTAAACCAATGAAAAATTTAATACCACCACAAAATATTATAATATAATCAAGTTGTGTGTACGGTCTCGTGTCACTTATTTGGCTGATGTTTGTTCGACAGCCCAATTGTTTGACATTTATTGAACCATATTGACAAAAAAGTGGGAATCTCAGTTGTTTGACATTAACTTGCTCGACAATAACAGTGTCAAACAAATACACAAGTCGGCGTCCAGTTATTCGACAACCTAGTTGATTCAAGAGTAGCCCTATTCTCTTTCTTATCCTTCATTCTAAATTCTTCTTCTATTGACACTATGTTTTGCTTGCTTGAAAAAGATACTGGATTGGAAATAGAATGTACTGACTATGTAATTGTCAAACACTTGGGTTGTTAAACAAAATGTGCTGTCGAACAAGTGGAATTTCCCCTTGTGTGTCAAGGTTTGTTCTATATCATTTCCAAGCCTCTTTTCTTTTCTTTGAAACTGAGTGAAGAAGAAGAAAAAAGTTTAGGCTATTTCTTTTCAAATTATGATTTAAAAGTTAAAAAGTTTCAAAGTAATATGGTATATTTCTTGGTACTGTACTGTCTGATGTTTTGAAAATAATAAATAAAGCTCAACCTATTCTTTATGAAAGAAAACTCATCTTATTGGAAGAAATTCAGCAACATAAAATATAGACTCAAATAATATGGGACAACCAGACATGAGAATAGCTATGAATAATGAATATTACAGTATTATGCAACTCATTTCGGAGCATCAACATCTATATAAAAACTCACATATATGTAGTGGAATATATAGTGGAGATCTGTATACCAGTTTTCCTTAGACATCAGACAAAAATGAGAGAAAGAAAATATTAATTCATTGAGTGAAGTTGTTTGAATTTTCATGAAAATTATTGCTGCAATTATTATCCAAACCTCAAAAACTACTGTTATCACCATATTTCTAGTTTAAGGTTCTAGTAAACCTAATTTTTTTGCATCTAAAATTCAGGATGCAGCACAGTCCTTGAGATGCAGCACAGATGAAATTCATGGTCAACTCAGTTATTGTACAGCTAAGAATTTGATTTGTAGCCCTTGGTCCACAGATAGGCTATCCAAGCCTTCAAATTGTTTTGGCTCTTGCATACAGATAATTTGTGGATGAAAGTCAGTTAAGAAAGCATCAGATCAAAATTCTTAGAAGGATGGTCACAAGAAATATGACAAAGTCATTGAATCTCCTTAATAGGATTTGTACAGCCCATGCACAGATGACACGTGATTTTCATTAAAACATTTATTGAAAGTTTTTTTTATAATTGATTTGTCTTTTACAACACAGCTGTTACCTATTAGTTACAAGATAATTTTTCCCATGAAGTACTGTGAGTGGTTATAAATCCGACAGCCCGGATTTAGGCAGGGCTGTCGGATTTAGGACCATTCGCATTAATTTGTTTGTCGCGTTCTCCCAAACAGCCATTTATCTAAAGGTATGCATGTTTGTGTAAATGTGGACATCCTTCGTCTAATCTCAACACCTTATTCTTTAGACCTGGCTGGGAATAATAATAGGCAGGAAGGTTGAAATTGCAGATGGCTAATAATAAGATTGGCTGATATTGGCAGGCAGATCAGGAGAGAATCTTTTTTCAATCAGTGATTCTGACCTACTTTTTAATCTTATCTATGAGAAGGGTGTCAGAATTTGATAAGGAATGTCGATATTAGACCAAGTCACATCACAGACATCATGGAGACTAAAAATTTTAAAAGATATATAATGCAGTTAAGACATAATACTGACTTTTATGACTATAGTATACCTTTATAATGAGATTCGATATAAAAAGAGATAAACAGTTAAAGGTTCTCATTAATTCCATTAAAGGGTTTCCAAATAAAAATTGTATCAATTTAAAAGACAATCAAACATTGAAAACAAGAATGCAAGTGCAATTCTCCGCCATTTTATCTAAAAATTTTGAAACTGCCGCTGAATTATCATTATTGTGGTACCGTGATTGAGGAAACTAACAACGGTGTAAATTTTGCAAAAGAATCGGCGGAAATGTCTATGCACAGATGCAGTGATGCAGTACACGTTCCACATCCGATCTCAGGAACGGAAATAGCTATAAACTTCATTTTTTCTTTAAAAGGTCACCAATGGGTGTGGCATCCGTCCGTTTTATAATTGGAACCCATACAGTTTGATCCAATTTGGCCAGAACACTGGAATTCCACTTTTCCACACTTTCGGAAATGTCACCAAGCAGTACGTTCCGCATCCGATCTCAGGAACGGAAATAGCTATAAACTTCATTTTTTCTTTAAAAGGTCACCAATGGGAGTGGCATCCGTCCGTTCTATAATTGGAACCCATACAGTTTGATCCAAGTTGGTCAGAACACTGGAATTCCACTTTTCCACACTTTCGGAAATGTCACCAAGCAGTACGTTCCGCATCCGATCTCAGGAACGGAAATAGCTATAAACTTCATTTTTTCTTTAAAAGGTCACCAATGGGTGTGGCATCCGTCCGTTTTATAATTGGAACCCATACAGTTTGATCCAAGTTGACCAGAACACTGGAATTCCACTTTTCCACACTTTCGGAAATGTCACCAAGCAGTACGTTTCGCATCCGATCTCAGGAACGGAAATAGATATAAACTTCATTTTTTCTTTAAAAGGTCACCAATGGGTGTGGCATCCGTCCGTTCTATAATTGGAACCTATACAGTTTGATCCAAGTTGGCCAGACGACTGGAATTCCACTTTTCCACACTTTCGGAAATGTCACCAAGCAGTACGTTCCGCATCCGATCTCAGGAACGGAAATAGATATAAACTTCATTTTTTCTTTAAAAGGTCACCAATGGGTGTGGCATCCGTCAGTTCTATAATTGGAACCCATACAGTTTGATCCAAGTTGACCAGAACACTGGAATTCCACTTTTCCACACTTTCGGAAATGTCACCAAGCAGTACGTTCCGCATCCGATCTCAGGAACGGAAATAGATATAAACTTCATTTTTTCTTTAAAAGGTCACCAATGGGTGTGGCATCCGTCCGTTCTATAATTGGAACCTATACAGTTTGATCCAAGTTGGCCAGAACACTTTTTGATAGCACTTTCGATTTGAATGTGAATATGACGCTACGAATCTGAATATGACGCTACCAATATGACGCTAAGTTCATTTTGGTTCAAAGAATTCTGTGTAAAAGACACAGAAGATTTGGTAGATTCGCTGGAGTTAGGTATTCGGTATTCGGGATTCGCATTCGGGATTCGAAAAAGCGCAATAAAAACTTAACGAAAAAAGATATTAACTTGAAATAAAAAACGGATGCAAGCACACATACTAAGGAATAAATCCCAATAAAAAAAATTCAGAATATGAGCTCAGTTGTCACGTGACTATGAGAAATTCCCCTATTCGGGATTCAAATCATGTCAGGGACCTTTCTTCAAAAGCTCGCCAGTCGTCAGTAAATGGTTGAATTGACTTCAAATAAAAAACGGATGCAAGTTCACATGTCAAAAAAGATATTCCAAAAAAAAAAATTCAGAATATGAGCTTAGTTGTCACGTGACTACGGGAAATTCCCCTATTCGGGATTCAAATTATTTCAGGGACCTTTTTCAAAAGCTTACCAGTCATCAGGAAATGGTTGGATTGACTTCAAATAAAAAACGGATGCAAGTTCACATGTCAAGGAAAACATTCCAAAAAAAAAAATTCAGAATATGAGTTTAGTTGTCTCGTGACTATGGGAAATTCCCCTATTTGGGAGTTATTTCAATTTAGAGACCATTTTTAAAAAGCTTACCAGTCATCAGGAAATGGTTGGATTGACTTCAAATAACAAACGGATGCAAATTCACATATCTGGAAAAATACTCCAAAAAAAATAATTCGGAATATGAGCTTAGTTGTCACGTGACTATGGGAAATTCCCCTTTTTGGGAGTTATTTCAGTTTAGGGACCTTTTTTGAAAAGCTCATAAAAACTCAAGGAGGAAAGGTATTGACTTCAAATAACAAACGGATGCAAGTTCACATATCTGGGAAAATATTCCAAAAAAAATTATTCAGAACATGAGCTTAGTTGTCACGTGACTATGGGAAATTCCCCTTTTCAAGAGTTCGATTATTTTAGGGACCTTTCTTAAAAATGATTTGATTGACTTCAAATAACAAACGGATGCAAGTTCGCATGCTAAGGAACAAATTCCAAAAAAAAAAATTCAGAATATGAGCTTAGTTGTCACGTGACTACGGGAAATTCCCCTATTCGGGATTCAAATTAATTCAGGGACCTTTTTCAAAAGCTTACCAGTCATCAGGAAATGGTTGGATTGACTTCAAATAAAAAACGGATGCAAGTTTACATGTCAAGGAAAATATTCCAAAAAAAACAATTCAGAATATGAGTTTAGTTGTCACGTGACTATGGGAAATTCCCCTTTTTGGGAGTTATTTCAGTTTAGGGACCTTTTTTAAAAAGCTCATAAAAACTCTAGGAAGAAAGGTATTGACTTCAAATAACAAACGGATGCAAGTTCACATATGTGGGAAAATATTCCAAAAAAAATTATTCAGAATGTGAGCTTAGTTGTCACGTGACTATGGGAAATTCCCCTTTTTGGGAGTTATTTCAGTTTTAGGGACCTTTTTTGAAAAGCTCATAAAAACTAAGTAAGAAAGCTATTGACTTCAAATAACAAACGGATGCAAGTTCACATATCTGGAAAAATATTCCAAAAAAAATAATTCAGAATATGAGCTTACTTGTCACGTGACTATGGGAAATTCCCCTTTTTGGGAGTTCGATTATTTTAGGGACCTTTCTTAAAAATGATTTGATTGACTTCAAATAACAAACGGATGCAAGTTCGCATGCTAAGGAACGAATTCCAAAAAAAAAAATTCAGAATATGAGCTTAGTTGTCACGTGACTACGGGAAATTCCCCTATTCGGGATTCAAATTATTTCAGGGACCTTTTTCAAAAGCTTACCAGTCATCAGGAAATGGTTGGATTGACTTCAAATAAAAAACGGATGCAAGTTTACATGTCAAGGAAAATATTCCAAAAAAAACAATTCAGAATATGAGTTTAGTTGTCACGTGACTATGGGAAATTCCCCTTTTTGGGAGTTATTTCAGTTTAGGGACCTTTTTTGAAAAGCTCATAAAAACTCAAGGAAGAAAGGTATCGACTTCAAATAACAAACGGATGCAAGTTCACATATCTCGGAAAATATTCCAAAAAAAATTATTCAGAATATGAGCTTAGTTGTCACGTGACTATGGGAAATTCCCCTTTTCAAGAGTTCAATTATTTTAGGGACCTTTCTTAAAAATGATTTGATTGACTTCAAATAACAAACGGATGCAAGTTCGCATGCTAAGGAACAAATTCCAAAAAAAATAATTCAGAATATGAGCTTAGTTGTCACGTGACTATGGGAAATTCCCCTTTTTGGGAGTTATTTCAGTTTAGGGACCTTTTTTGAAAAGCTCATAAAAACTCAAGGAAGAAAGGTATTGACTTCAAATAACAAACGGATGCAAGTTCACATATGTAGGAAAATATTCCAAAAAAAATTATTCAGAATATGAGCTTAGTTGTCACGTGACTATGGGAAATTCCCCTTTTTGGGATTTATTTCAGTTAAGGGATCTTTTTTGAAAAGCTCATAAAAACTCAAGGAAGAAAGGTATTGACTTCAAATAAAAAAACAGATGCAAGTTCACATATCTGGGAAAATATTCCAAAAACAATATTCAGCTCAATCTATCACTAGAATTGACTGACGCTTAAAAGTGCCCCTTGCATTCTTTTAGATTAATACTTATAGAAACATTAATGATTTTTCAAGGTAAAGAAAAGGAATTCATAGCATAAAACTACTGTATATGTTTTATTTTTGTTTTTATTTTCCATTTGTTTATTCTTAAGGGAAAGGTTTTCAGGGTTTTCAATCATTTAAATCATCGTTTATACTGGAATTTCAAAGAATTCTGTTTGATAGAAATCCAAAAAAGTGAAACAACCGAACAAATGAAGTATGTTTATGAATCATGTATATTTATCACCTATTCATAAAAGGTGTATTCAGAACACAAGGCATGAAATATTCACAGCATGAAAATATAAACGACTGGAAGTTCATCTGCTTTGTTTCTTTTAAGCGAACTTGTACATTTTAAATAACTTTAATGATTTGATACGATTTTTTTTATGGTTAGAAAAAATAGTGCGTTGAAGTTGAAAGTTAGTCCAATAACACTATCAAAGTTTGAAACCGATACTTTCTAAAACTATTCGATACACCCCTGTGTCACAGACCCAGTGGAACCCCCTCCCCACTGGAAAAATCGGCCGAAAATTTGTCCTCGGTGAGAAAAATACCCTGAAATTTCATCCTCATTGAAAATCTACACTGAAACCTCATCCCCACTGGGAAAAGCATTAATTATGGGAATCCTCACTGGATTTTGGAGCTGTAAACAATAAAATTTGAAATCCCCACCCATTAAAGCATTAAAATTTTTCATCCCTATTGGCATTTGGCTCCTTCAATCTATCCCCACTGGGTAATAAAAAGTTCTCACCGGGTCACTGAGACAGGGGTGTATTCGATACTTCCAGGTTAAACTTTTAAGATATTTGATGGAAGTTTGATAAACTGACGCGGACAATTTTGTCTCTAGTTTCTATATATTGATATATATATAAGCCAGTTGAAAAGAGTTAAACAAGAGAGAACTTCGACGAAGTTTTTTCGTCGTTAACAAATTACTCCAATGAGGTATCTTGCCAAATTCTATTGTCTTTGTTTACGATTTAAACGTAGCGGCAACGAAGCTCTCAAAGAAAAAGGAGATAGACTTCCAGTCGTTTATATTTTCATGAAGACAGTTAAAATCGCTTAACAAAAACCAGTTTTTTATAAGTAAATCACCTAGCATAGCTTTGAAATCTATTTTTCATTCAAAAAAAGACTCTTCATAAATTTGCAGGATCCTAAATATTCTTCCGAGTTACTGAATCTTATTATCTTAAGATTCCGAATTGGGAAAGATCTAAGCTCCGTTGAAAATATTTCCCGTGCTTCTTTTTTTCCAAGTGGTGCAAAGTCTGTAAAGGAGACGGCAACGGATCTACATTTCCACTCTTCTAGCTTTTCGAGTATTTCGCGTATTACAACGGACAAGTCAACAATATTTCCTAAAAATTTTAAACAAAAATGGAGCTACTTGTAGTAAAACATTTCAGAAATATTATTCGCTTTAATATTTATATAATTTTGGATCGTGCACTTTTATCTACTACGTGTGTAGAGAAATAGAAATAGAGAGCTGGTAAGGAATTTGAATTCATGGAATATAAAAAAAAGTTGCTTAATGCTATAAGCATAAGTTTTGGAACTTACTGTGTTTTGGAATAAAAAAGAACTTTCGTTTGCTGATTTCCATGTAACAGATGTCAGAATTTTTCAGTTTGTTGGTTGATTCGGGTTTGCAGCCAATATCGTGCTCCCAGGATGTAAAACCAGCCTGAATCAAAATAATTTTTAGTCATCGCTTGGAGCGTAGAAAGTTTATTGGTTTTAATTACTTTTCCCTATAAAAACAGGTAGATTGGACAGAAACAGTTAAGCGTTCAAAAATCATTTGATTAGAAAATGTTCACACAAAATATTGCTAACTTACCACTTTTATTGGAGTGAAATTTTTGTTTGTTCTGAATACAATAGCATCGGTATTTTCTTTGAAAATGTTTGATCTTCTGCCTACGGGAAAATAATATTCAATAGTTTCAATTTACTTGCACTTCTTGGAAGAGTGTATCTGAGTAAACAAAAAATTATTGTGTATTTCGATTGGTAGAGAGAGGTGACGCCTATTATTGTCCAGTGAAATTTGATGTGATGAATCTGTGCGACTTTCTCCAATTTTAAATAACTTTTGCAGAATGAACGTTACTAGTATCAATCGAAATACACAATAATTTTATGTTTAGTCGGATATACTTTTCGAAGAAGTGAAAGTAAATTGAAAATACAATTAAAGACAATCAAACTCTTCCAACGAAATCTTTCTCAACCAATGAAATTTGAGCAATAGTGTACGACTAAAGATTAAAAGGGAAATTACATTGAATAGTTAAGCCATTACATAATGCTTCACTTGTTGTCTTATCCTAAAAAGAAGAAAAAAATTAGATCGTTAGTGTTTTTCATTCATTTTTTACACTATTTAACTCAATATCCATATTCCAATACCTTACATAGTTCGGAAGAGGGTTGCTACCCCCCCCTACTCTAGAGCAACCTCCCCTGCCCTAGGTTTTACCCCCTTTCAAATTTTGATGCTACCTCCTAAAATTTTTAAAATCCTACCAAATTTATATTGGTGGAAAAAACAAGAACAAACTATGTGACTAAGCAAAGGGAACATTAAAACATCCTGGCATACGCTTTAAAGGCAAATAAAATCAAAAATCAAACTTCAAAGTTTGGAAAAACACAGAAAATGGTTTCTGACATATTAACCTCCCCCTTTCTAGATGAACCTCCTCATTTTTGAAAACTTCCCCCTTTCTACAAAAAATATCTCCTATCTTCCCCTCTTTTAGACTTTCCCCCTTTATACAGGGGGGGGGGAGGTGCGAACTATGCCTTGTTTAGAATTTATAAACACAGCAGACACAGGATATTGTTTTAACATTCAAATCTCGTCTCCGGGCCCCTCTTAGTCGCTCTATTCGACATTATTTGTATGGCACGTCAAAGGAAAACGTATGTCTGCTTGTCTGCTGGGAACGCAAAATTTTACAAAAATTTACTCTTATAAATAACGTTTTGTTTACATTTTGTTAAATTCAAATTAGTTACTTACGCTCATGAGTCTATTTAGGTGATGAGTTGTTGGCGCATAGTTCTTATACAGCTTCGCCGTGGCTTCCTGGTATGATAATTTAAAACGTTCCATTTCATAGTATACTCTGAGTTCTGGTAGTAAGCAGTATTGAATTGTTTCAAAGTAGGAACTTCTGTTGAAAGAGATTGGCAAATGTTGTTTGCCTCCAAAGCTTAGAATGTCGTCTGGGTTAATAGCTTCTTTGTATGATAAAGTTTCGTATATCTCCATGGTATATAGATGCGCCAGGTAGTCTGGTATTTCAAAAATATCCAACTCGGCCTCCGCAGCTTGCACGAATCGGTTGTATGATGTATTCCCGAGAATGGTTTGCAATCTCTCCGATGACGTATCAGAGGCTGAGCGTATGTTTATCAGCGATTTTAACGGCTCGTCTCTTCGAATGAAATCGATGAACTCAAGATTTGGCTTGCACTTCGCATCTATAAAAGAAAGGTTTACTGATAAAAATAAGCATCTCGGCATCCGATTTTAATTAACTTTTAATTGTTGCAATTTATTTTTAACTTTTAAATGTTTGAACAACTTTTCTCGATCATAAAGTACCAACTAAAAAGTAGAATAATATACTTACCCTTTCCATGACATGAAGTTCCGTCTTCATCATCCGATTCGTTGCACAAATAAGGTGTGTAATCTGAAAATAAATAAATATATGGTACAACAAGGTCAAATTATCTATGTGCTGTTTTGTAGCCTATCAAATAATTTAAAGCATATTTTGATCAATCAAAAAAACATTCATTTCCGGTGCTTACCAAGTTTTGTTGTATCCTTTTCTTCTGCAAGTTTGCGCTTTTTGATGTCCTGGACAGTACCTGAAGGGCATAAAATTATGCATTTATTATGCTGCGTTCTCAAAATAAAGTATGAATGTTATCATATACGCAGGTCAAAATACAAGTTTCTCTAAAGTAGTTTGAACAACTTTTTCTCGATCATAAAGTACCAACTAAAAAGTAGAATAATATACTTACCCTTTCCATGACAGGAAGTTCCGTCTTCATCATCCGATTCGTTGCACAAATAAGGTGTGTAATCTGAAAATAGATAAATATATGGTACAACAAGGTCAAATTATCTATGTGCTGTTTTGTAGCCTATCAAATAATTTAAAGCATATTTTGATCAATCAAAAAAACATTCATTTCCGGTGCTTACCAAGTTTTGTTGTATCCTTTTCTTCTGCAAGTTTGCGCTTTTTGATGTCCTGGACAGTACCTGAAGGGCATAAAATTATGCATTTATTATGCTGCGTTCTCAAAATAAAGTATGAATGTTATCATATACGCAGGTCAAAATACAAGTTTCTCTAAAGTAGTTTGAACAACTTTTCTCGATCATAAAGTACCAACTAAAAAGTAGAATAATATACTTACCCTTTCCATGACAGGAAGTTCCGTCTTCATCATCCGATTCGTTGCACAAATAAGGTGTGTAATCTGAAAATAAATATATGGTACAACAAGGTCAAATTATCTATGTGCTGTTTTGTAGCCTATCAAATAATTTAAAGCATATTTTGATCAATCAAAAAAACATTCATTTCCGGTGCTTACCAAGTTTTGTTGTATCCTTTTCTTCTGCAAGTTTGCGCTTTTTGATGTCCTGGACAGTACCTGAAGGGCATAAAATTATGCATTTATTATGCTGCGTTCTCAAAATAAAGTATGAATGTTATCATACGCAGGTCAAAATACAAGTTTCTCTAAAGTAGTTTGAACAACTTTTCTCGATCATAAAGTACCAACTAAAAAGTAGAATAATATACTTACCCTTTCCATGACAGGAAGTTCCGTCTTCATCATCCGATTCGTTGCACAAATAAGGTGTGTAATCTGAAAATAGATAAATATATGGTACAACAAGGTCAAATTATCTATGTGCTGTTTTGTAGCCTATCAAATAATTTAAAGCATATTTTGATCAATCAAAAAAACATTCATTTCCGGTGCTTACCAAGTTTTGTTGTATCCTTTTCTTCTGCAAGTTTGCGCTTTTTGATGTCCTGGACAATACCTGAAGGGCATAAAATTATGCGTTTATTATGCTGCGTTCTCAAAATAAAGTATGAATGTTATCATATCAGAGATTTGGGAAAGGAAGATAGGTATCGGCGTATTCATGTATAGAAATATGTGCTATTATAGTCTTTTGTTTCTTTCGAAATCATTGAAATATAACTACTATAACAACCTTTTCTGCCAATCAGAGTAAGGAATTATAAAATCTCTTTGCCAAATCTTTTGAGCCCGTGCCGAGAAAAACTGACTCTACCAACAGAATGCTGGTAATATTTTCTACCTGGAAAAATTTACATTTGACTTCAAAAAATTCTTGCTGCTAAGATATTCATAAATTTAGTTTTTAGTCCTTCCAACAGAGTGCAGAGTTTCATTCAAATAAAAAACTTAATTCAAATCTAAAAAGACTTCCTTTGTTAAATAGAGCATTCCCATATGAATACTACATAATCGTTGTGTTTCAAATAATCAAAATTGAAATAAAAATGTATTTTAATGATCTTTTTATAGTCGTTTCACGTCCATGTAGTTGAGCAGCACCTCCCCCTCTGAGAGTTCCGAATTGAGAGGAAAAGAAAGGAATATATATCACACAAACGTGTCTACGAATTCAATTTCTAAATTAAAGCAAAAATAATACGTCAGAGGTCAGAGTTACAAACCGCAATGAGAAAATAGCACCATATACTTTCGATATCTTTTTGAGGTGCCAATCTTTTATGATTAAACCTTTCACGTTCGACGGATGGAACTAAAAACGGCAAATGAATTGAATTGTTGCAAATTTCATTGAAATTTCATGTTGCAATAATGAAATAATAATAGCAATTGAGTACTTAAAAAGGAGTCGAGACACTAATAACAAATAGTCCAGACCCCAGACACTAATAACAAATAGCGATAGAAGATTTGAGAGTAACAAAGTTGGTATAGATAATTGAATTATACCTTTCATTTGTCTGGCATGTGCGTCTTTTATTTTCCAAGTGATCTCAGATTCTTTCTCATTACCGATATCTTCATTTTTATTTCTGTCCTCCTCAGGGTGTTCTTTTTGTTTTTGTTCTTGTTTTCCTCGTTGCTCTCTTCCTTTTAGTTCTTTGTCTCTTTGCATGACCTCGATTTCTTCACGGTATTCTTCTGTTTCTTGTTTTTCATTTGTGCAATTGGTGAAGTCTTTTCCTGGAGATTTAGAAGGGTAATATAAAATTCCTACGTAATATTCCTTGCCAAACACAGTTTTGTTTTTATTTATCATGCACTTGAAGTTACTAATAGTAAAATATATTTGAAAAAAGCGTTTAGGATAACGATAGAATTTCGATGAAAAGTTGATAGCTACAATGGCAAGCTAAAGAATAATAATGCATAACATTTTGAAAGTCATTCCTGCTAACTTATTTTGTCAAACTGCAATTATTAAATTTTGTACATTCAATTACAATATAACAAGCTCATACAATACAATATCATTTCCACTTACCTTTGTCAGTCTGTTGTTTAAGAGCAGTCATCAAATCAGCAAAATCCACGCTTCGGATTTTTCCTTTTTCTGCATTCTTCTCTTGCTTTGGATTATGATTGTACACACCCCTCTCCATTTTGTTGTGTTTCGTTTTTTGCAATGGCTTTTTGTTTGACCCACAACAAGATGCAATCCAGTACCTCAACAGTTTGACATTGGTGAGTCTTGCTTTTTCTTCACGGTTGGATAAGTACCAAGCAGTAGACAGAATGTGAATGCCACAGTCGACATTATTCTGCTGTTTCCTTCCTTTCAGCTGTAGCCTATTCAGTTCCTCGTTGTTTTTTTTGTTTTGCAACGTCTCCACTAAATCAGTTATTTCCTCATCAACAGGTTCCATTAATGAATCAAAATATACTGCCAGACCATTATTCAAGAAAACCAAATACCAATGATTATTTTTGTTGATAGGAATGAAGCAATCCTTGTTACTATCTGTTGTAAAGAAGTCATTTTCAAAGCGTTTTCTTGACTTCGTGTTCTTGTTCTTTGATGCATCATAGAACCACTGTGTTGGAAAAGTTACAATGTCCATCTCAAAGGATGATAAAAATGCATTAATTATCTCATCGTTCAAACGACCAAAAATACAGCTTTCTATCGAATTTCTTGATACAAATTCTGACTTTGAAATGTTTGTGCCGAGGAGAACATCATTCACAAAGGTGCATTCTGCTTGGCTGATGAAGACTTCGTTCTTTGATTGTTTCATGTAGCATAAAACATGTGTTGTTTCTTGGAAAGTATCGTCATTAAGTGTTGCTGTCTTATCTTGAACTGTCACAGTTGAATCATTGAATTTTATATCTTCTCCATCCAGTAAGTAGCATAATGTCCCGTTGAAGTTTCCGGTGAAATGAAATTTAGTATTGTCTTCGTCGATACCACGGATATATGATATGTTTAGTTCTTGTTCTATCTCGACCTTTCTGTTGACTACATATCTGTCATGTGCACTGCGATTTGTTGCGACGAGAAGAAATGTCGGCGAATTCATAAGAAATGTTGCTTGTAGTGGACTAAATTATTCACAGCATAAAAGTTTTGAATTGGGGTTATCGAGTAATCCCTTTTGTAGCATCGGCAGCATGTTTGTCTTGGCTTCACCTTCCGTGATAGAAACTCGTAGATAATTTAGGCAGTGGAACCAGCCTTTAATTGTTCCACATACTTTACATTTAAAGTATTCCGCCAGTTTACAATTAAAAGGGCTCTCGTTTTTTTCTTGATTTGGATAAATACAATCCAAAAGACTATCAAGAAACTCTTCAGCGTCATTCTCTTCCGATCTCCTGTAGTCTTTTCCCATTGATATCTTTAAAACTTCCGGTATTGCAAGTTCGGTGAAATCTTGATCATTTTCACTCGATTGAATAAATGGTGATGTAAACTCAAAAGCCGTGTCCACGTTTTTTGATAACTCATCTGAAACGAATTCCAATATCCTGCATAGCTTTGGATTAGACGACTTATACAACGGAAGATAAGGTTTGATGCACGACCCAAGTAACAGCTGCAAAACTGTATTGACGTAGCAAATATTGTTAGAGTTCGTTATCCCTCTTTTGCTGGTTGGCCTTAGATCAACTTCGTTTAACGTGTTCACCTTCTGTACTGTGTTTGAATCGATAAAAGTGAGAGAACCATATGCTTTTTTCTCTGTATCAGAAAGACAATTGAAGCCATAGAAAAAAATACTGTCGATATTTGTAGAATCGTTAGGCATGTTATGAAGGGTAAACTTCAGTATGTCAGTGAAAAGAATCTTTCTTTCTTTGGCAATGTCAGCGATATTTTTGAGACTTCGGCTGTTTGGGTTAAAATGGATGGGCTTATTCGGAGATTTTAACAGGGAACCTTTTTTTTTCCTTGACTGTGGTTTCTTACTTTGCATCCATGTTTCTTCCTCGATTTTGGTAGGTTTTTTATCCAGCTCAACATCTGTATTCAATGACTTGCGCAAAAAGGTTGTCTGGTCTCTACCTTTGTCAATGAATTCCTTTTTTGTCATTTTGTCCACAAACTGACGTTTGATAGCTAGACAAAACTTCTTGTTATTGACAATAAATTGACCAAGGGGTAGATTCTTTTTGGTCTGGTCTGACTTCTTGAGGTGAAAGTACAGTTCAGCGTAACTGTTAGTGACTTCCTCGGATGACAGTTGTGTTTTTGAGTTACTTGTAAGATCTAAATCGTACGATTTTGAGTAGCGTACCAAATTACCTGTCAGCAGATTTGACCAGATAGTGACTTGATTCAAAAGACCACGGAGATAGCGAAAAAACTTTGGCACAAAGTATTTGTTGCTAACTGAGCCTTCAGCAACTTTCGGCATTTTTATATGTTTGTTCCAATAAGTTTGCCAGCTACTTTTATCTTCTTCCACCGGTTCGTCATCCATGACCAAACCATCAATTTCTGACTGCTTTCTTTCTTCTCTAGCCATGATATCTTGTTTGGTATAATCAAAGTTATTTATTCTGATCTCTAGTTCAGTGAGAGAAGATTGTACATCTTTGGTCACCCATTTAGAGCAAGATACTTCAGCCAAGTGATTGACAAATTCGGTCATCTCCTTCAAATCATCAAAACATATTAGCCTTCCGACTGCTCTCATTATGAAATGCTGTTGAGAGACGTTGAATGTGTCTTTGATGTTCTTTTTGCACATTTGTAAGAAATGGTACGCACAAACCCTTAAAAAGGTTTTTACAAGATCTTCTTTCGACGCATTTCCAGTAACAATTCTGAAAGTTCTTTCCATGTAGCTTTTCAAATTTCCACCGGTAAATTCTAACAACACTGCTTGTATCATCGCCATGCTATAGTCGGTGATGATTAACTTTGGATTGGTTATTGCACCACTACCATAGATTTTGTTTTCCATTTCTTTTAGCCTGGAAAAGGGCTGTCGGATTGAATATATGTTGTGCTCCGAAGATATATATTCCATAAGAGGCAAAGGCGGGCAACGACCAGACGGTAATCTTGCCATAAGAGCATACAGGAGTATTCTCTTTTTTTGTTTCTTATCATTCAACAGCCATGGTACTGGGGAGACAAATGAACCGCTTGCGTCAAAAAAAGCACATCAATGGGGGCTACCTTGTGGTAGAATCTTATCAGTCCTTCATCTGTCAAAGTTAAGCTTATCCCAGAAAGAGATATTGAAGGGTAATGAATGTATCCATAAACTTTTCGTTTTTCGAAAGGATCTTTATCTTTTTCTTTGATAACGTATTCTTGTTGTAATTTGCTCAATTCTTCCGTCATATTTGTTAACGAATCTTGCTTCTTTTTCAATTTTGAAGAAATGTTTTGTAATGCCTTTGCAGAAACACCAACGCCATTCCTGTTTCCACTAGCATACCTCAAGTCATCAACTTCCGCCAATTTATCGCGAAAAAGACTCGATGGCTTTAGCTTGTTCGTCGATGTAAAGGTTTCTTCTACCTTAATTTTTTCAGCTAAGGTTAACTTTCGAGCTTTGGTATCACCAACCCTGTGTTTGATGTCTCCAGTGAATTCAATTGTCAGGTTTTCATGTGGGTTACCAGACTCATTTGTTTCTTGTTGAATAATGACGTTTACTGGGCACCCAGTCATCGTACAACGTGCCCTTATCTTGAATATTGGTGAGCTTTTTTTTCTGCTTCCTTCCTTCTTGACAAAATTGTAATAGAATTTGAAAACACAGCAACAGTTAATTTTTTCAAGAATTTTTGAAAATAGATCAATGTAGCTAGGTGCGAATCTGTTCTCTTTGACACCGTATACTATGACTAAGTTCTTGAGTTCTTTTGGGGCCGGGATGCTGATTACTTTAGGTTGAATCTTTCTGCAAAACAATTCATTATTTGTCATCTCAGTGCTTTCTGCGAGCAAACCCAAGTCAGTTGGACATCTCTTGTTAGCTGTTTTTTGACTAAATCATTAACAACACATGGAAAGTTGAACAATTGTTTACTTCTCTTATCTTGTCTTTTTTCTTCTTTGTGTGTTGGTTGTAAAGAACACTGAGCAAACGAATACGCAACTTTCCCAAAAAAGTCTGCAAGTTTGTCGGAACTTGTAAACCTTTCTCCGTCGTCTGTCCCTGGTTCGTTCTTTTCTTCTTTATCTTCTCCGTCGTCTGTCCCTGGTTCGTTCTTTTCTTCTATTTCTCCTCCGTCGTCTGTCCCTGGTTCGTTCTTTTCTTCTTTATCTTCTCCGTCGTCTGGCTCTGGTTCGTTCTTTTCTTCTATTTCTTCTCCGTCGTCTGTCCCTGTTTCGTTCTTTTCTTCTTTATCTTCTCCGTCGTCTGGCTCTGGTTCGTTCTTTTCTTCTTTATCTTCTCCGTCGTCTGTCCCTGGTTCGTTCTTTTCTTCTTTATCTTCCCTGTCGTCTGTCCCTGGTTCGTTCTTTTCTTCTATTTCTTCTCCGTCGTCTGTCCCTGGTTCGTTCTTTTCTTCTATTTCTTCCCTGTCGTCTGTCCAAGGTCCGTTCTTTTCTTCTTTACCTCCTCCGTCGTCTGTCCCTGGTTCTTTCTTTTCTTCTGTTTCTTCTCTGTCATCTGGCTCTGGTTCGTTCTTTTCTTCTTTATCTTCTCCGTCGTCTGTCCCTGGTTCGTTCTTTTCTTCTATTTCTTCTCCGTCGTCTGTCCCTGGTTCGTTCTTTTCTTCTATTTCTTCTCCGTCGTCTGTCCCTGGTTCGTTCTTTTCTTCTATTTCTTCTCCGTCGTCTGTCCCTGGTTCGTTCTTTTCTTCTATTTCTTCTCTGTCGTCTGTCCAAGGTCCGTTCTTTTCTTCTTTATCTTCTCTGTCATCTGGCTCTGGTTCGTCCTTTTCTTCTATTTCTTCTCCGTCGTCTGTCCCTGGTTCGTTCTTTTCTTCTATTTCTTCTCTGTCGTCTGTCCCTGGTTCGTTCTTTTCTTTTATATCTTCTTGGTCATATGTCTCTGCTTCTCCTTTCCACTTGGAATACTTTCTCCACAGTCGCATCACCCTTTCACGCTTCACTTTGGTTTCATTAAAGTAGTCTTTTGCAATTTGAAACCATATTATTTTATCAAAACTTTTATCTGTAAAATCTTTAGGAAGTATGGAAGCGAATCGCTCATGATCAAACGTAAGTGCAATTTTGCGACCTCTTTTGCTCTTCATTCTTGCTTCAATCTGCACCCATGTCCTAAAGAAAGTGATGTCATTAATTGATATAAAACCAATCACGCCAAGCAAGCAAGTTTCGAAAACGACTTCCCGATTGTTTTGTTTTCAAAAACAATAGAATTTGTTCGCCATAGCTTAAGTCACTTTTTGCTTTGATTGTTTAAAGTTAATATTAGTGTAACACCCTGGCACCTATTTTACTAGTGCCTGTTTTATTGTCACCTTCCAGATTGAATGGAATTTCTTTTTAATAAAATGGACTATTTGAATAGTTTTGGATATAAAAAATAAAAGGAAAAGGCTGGCGTCCAGTCCTCCTACGGGCAAAAATCCTTATCAGCGTTTTTTTTTGCATGTCAGCATCGCGATAAGAAATGTGCTACTTTTTTCAAGGAGTGCTACCAGTACAGTGGTGGATACAGAACAAGGTTCTCAAAAGTAATGTATAGTAATATCATGGCATGGACCAGGGGTTTAGGTACCCCCTAAGAAAATAGGTACCCCCTGAATTTTAGGTACCCCCAAACAACAGACATTAGTAGGTACCCCCTGTGATTGGTACCCCCTGTGACTTGAGTATGATATATATGTTAAGAAATGAAAAAAATTTTACAATTAAAAAGAATAATGATAGTTGGATAAAAGCAAGATATAAAATATAGTTCCCAAGCCCCCAGACCTTACTGCATAAAAGTTAGATACCCCCAGAGATCCAGTGGCGTATTTAGGAATTTTGCCAAGTAGGTCAAAAATTTGAAGCCGAGTGGTTGCAAGTCTGGTTCTTGGAAAGTCTATTTTCCTTGCATTTCGCGTTTATCATTTTTCATTTCATCACTATCTGAGTTATTCTATGCAATATTCCACTTTTGTTGTATCGTACGCTCGTACATTGCAATTATGAGAAATTTTTTATTCAACGAATATCCCTGTCTCACGTTTTGACTAGCTTTTTACGCTAATTAACCGCTTGTGGTAAAAACATAGATGCTGATGTGGAGCAATGTCCGTTTCCCCCAAACAAGACATATAGATGAGTTATAGTTGAGTTTATAGGCCTTATATATCCCTAAAATTATTTTTTATGTTTTGAATTGAATAGGAAGTAATTAAATGGTGTCAAATCATTTCAGATATTAATTTTCGCTCGCAACAACAACCAAAAAGCAGGCAAAAACAAAGTTTTAAAAGACTTTGAAAAATGCTTCATTTTTGCTAAAAAATTACCATTATTAGTTCAACTTAAAGCAGTGACAACTGGTGCTGATGCTTAATACCCTGACGATCAATTCTCAGCAATTGACCCACAAGAATTAAAGCTATAAGATCAGTTAAGACGTGAAAGTCACTTTGACTTTCACAAAATTTCAGATCAAACTCAAAAGTTAACTGGGTCGCTTCAGCCAATTTCAGCTCTGTAAACTGAGCTTCTCTCAATAAAAACTGTGAAAAAGATAAGCTAGGAAATGTGAATTCAGTATTGTTTTTTTATAAACTCGACAGAGAAGCTGTACGTAGCCTCATAGCTATTACCCCGATTTTTTCAGAAATTTTGCTAGGTCGTTTCAGCCATTTCTAGCTATGTCTCTCGGCTTCATATTATCTCTAAATGAAAGGCGGCCAGAAGTATAAGCAGTCATTGAAGGTCATTACACGTGAATTTGTAGAGAAGCTGAGCTCGGAAATAATATGATCCCGATTTGCTAGGACGGAAGAGGTCAAAAAGGGTGTTTCTAAGTCACTCAAGCGGGCCGATATGGGTCGGGCGGTATTAGATAGGTTTTCGGATTATCAAAATAAAAGCCTCTAAATAGCGAAAGGTTCACGCACAAAACATTAGGGATGTAAAACTGCGGAGATAAATGTTATTCTACTAAGTTTTAACTGCCGCACGCATAAAATTGATAAAGTTAATACGCAAGACATGGCATCCGAAGGAAAAAAATCCAGCCCCCAGCCTTTTTCAGGAAGATTTTGGTTGTAGCCCCCCCCTGCGGGCTGGGGGGGGGGGTTCATGCCATGAATATGTAATGTAAAATTTATTGGTAAAGAAAAAAAATTAGGTAGTGAAAGTTGCAAAGACAGTCGAGAACAACTGCAAATTAGCCTATCATCAGTTAATTAGCCTATGATAATTAGCCGAAAAACAGTAAAGTGTAATTTTTCATCTAAAATTGAGGAGTCAATTGACTTTACATAAATATGAAAACTTCTCTATCAGATGGAGATGCTTGCCAAATGTTTTCCAGAGATCACCTCCAGTTAAGATTCAATTTTTACTTTAAAATTGGTAATAAATGGAACTTATTTTTTTGCAGGTTTTTTTTTATTTTGTTGAAAAATATACGCTTAATTAGCCGAGTATAATACAAATTATCAAATCCCCCCCTCTCCAAAAAAAAAGAGATTAAGGTAAAAAAGGTCAAGCAATAAGCCATTAGCGTGGTGGCAGGGGTAACGCTCCCTGACGGTCAAAAGTGAGGTTAAATCAGGAGAGATAAATCGGAGGACGACGGTGAGAAAGCCAATCGAGTGTGGTAGACTTTGCGGGGCAACGGCCGTGGGGCGACCCATGTCTACTGTACTTGATCGATCTATCTCGCTTAACGTAACCTTGCTAAAATGAAAGGCGCCCCCGGGTTTCTTTGACTCAGTGTCATTTTCCTTTGTTTCACTTTTTGCCCCCCCCCCCGGAATGAGGGGGCCTCTTGCTTCATGAGATAGGAGAAAATACTCCCAAAAATTTTTTCAGAAAAACAACGGTTCAGCCTTACCTAAATTAGGTCTTATTTCTTTGTGAACAACGGACGCTTGTTATAGTTCTTATCTCGTTCGCTATTATTTGTTTTTGTATATACCTTTTTTTATTCTTTGACAATGTGATAAAAAATTTACTTTTTTAAAATCATATGGTATTTATTTAAAGTTTTAATTACAGTCGATAATTTGCGCAGTCAGGGAATGCGCGAAATTTAATACCATATTTTAAAACTGTTTTCTGTTTTTGGAAAAAAAAGTGGCATTTTTCTATACAAATTTCTGCATTTTTGTTTGTATGCTTAGAAAAAATATATAGGAGGCCTTTGTGCGCGAAAATTAATACCGAAAATTTGGAGACAATCGGCTGGTGTGCGAAAATTAATACGCGTGAAAAAAACTTTTCTTGGTGCGCATCGTGTGGAATTTGCACGTATACTGATATAAGATGCAAATTTTGTTACTGTAAACGATCAAAGACCTGAATTAGCGATCAAGGTAATGCAAAACTTGTGATTTTCACTGTTAGGATGAAGAGGGGGCTAGGCTAGTAAAAATTTCTTCACTTTCTTGCCACAAAAGAAGTCATCGATTAAGGGGGCTCCCCCAGCGGTCTGCGTGAACGCGTGAATGGCACTTTTTGATGCCGTGAATACGTGAAATGGATTCTTTTTGTGCGTGAATGCGTGAATTTCATGATAACTCATGACACGTGAAAAGTAGAATCTGTCAATCATTATTAAAAAATCTATTTAGATTTAGATGTGGGTCTAGAGTTAAACTTCCTTTTCCAAAAAATGTAGTCTGCCTTAACTCTTTTGACGTCAGAGCAGGGTCATCTTGGAATCACTTACCAAAGCAAATCAAATCACTTAAAACGCTGAAAGAATTTGACTCTGAAGTTGAAGGAGTCAAAGATTATTGTTCATGCAAACTAATGCACTACAACAGTATGTTTTAATTATTTTTCCTCTATACACTATAGGGTTTTTTATGATTTAATATGTTGTTGACATAAATTAGTATTATTTTACTATGTATACTGTCCAACGTTATTTGGATTAATAGTTCTTTTACATATTTTTTTTATAAGAACATAGTTTATGAGAACGTCGAAGCTGAAATTTGCTTAAAAATTAAGAACATCTTAAGAACGTGCCTAGCCTGAAATTCAACCTTCAAATTTCTCCCAGTTTTAACAAAAACTTTCTCATATTTAATACCCTTGCAGTGCACCTACAGCACTACAGGTACCTGAATTTTGTCAGAACCTTGCAAATCCTACCATTTAGCCATACGTCTTGCAGGTCACTTACCTTGGGTGCCACCCTTTTCCCAGACAGACCAATTTCATCGTGGATACATATATTTCTATTGCTATGTATTAATTTACATGAGCATACTAAGCTAATATCGCAAATGTAACAAAAATTGTATAGAAAAATGAAGAAAAAAACATTATTATAAAAAAGCATGTATTGTCCTCCTTTGCTGTTGAAATATTTTTAGGCTAAGGCACACGTCGTTCGTAAGTTTTTCGAACAAATCTCAGTCTAAATGTTCTTATAAACTGTGTTCTTATTGAAAAAAAACTTTATATTAAAAACAAGAGCACCTGAGGCTGAAAATGGTGTGTGTTTACTTACAAAAGTATTCTTGAAGCATCCCCTAATAGCCCCTTATATTGCTGACAAAAGACATTATGCGATTATCCCGCGATTATGCAACAAATGGGAAAAAAATTAAGAGGAAACATAGTATTGAAAAACAAACTGTACATTTTCTTCTCTTTTTTCGAGTATATATAACTTATTATCGCAAATTCAGGTCTCGGATCGCTAGACTTTGTATCGAAAAACTATTTTCAGGGCTTTGATCACTACATGCTTTTGGCTCCATGATGAATATTATTTACTATTAGGTCGAAATCATTCTAAGATATTCTTAAGTTTTTGTCAGCCTCAGTATGAAAAATATTAAAAGAGTGATATATGAATTTAATTGAAATTAAAGAAGGCCCGAAAAAAGCTAGCTGAATCTGTTTAAGAAAGATTTTAAATGTATTTAAGAATAATATTCAAATAAAAATTTGGACTTAAAAAAATTTACGATGACAATATTCTTAGGACATTCTTCACTTTTGGCTTATTTCATCATGGATATTCTTTTTTATTACATTTTGAATTAACAGATTAGAAATGAATAAATAAAAATACCATGAAATACTGTACTGAATTGAAAATGAAAAATCTCTTACCAAAACGACTGATCTTCACTTGTAGCATGCGTTTGTGACCCTTTTTAATAAGGTTTTGAATTACATCCACTATTTGTGTACACACTTCTCTCCTTCCGTATGCAAATAAAAGAATCTTTTATAATGAATGGAAACGAATGTGGAGCAAGAGTAGACACATATCTGTTTTTTCTTAGTTGTGTTTGTTTAATGATTTGAATAGGATTCTTCTATTTAATTTTTGCTTACAGCTGCATAGACGCACCGACCCCAACAAATCAACGTATAATGCTTTTAAGCATTTAGCAGGTGCGTGCTCGTGCTAATTTTCAAGAACATTTTCTTTTCTAAAATACACGTTTTTTTATAAGAACATATTTCATAAGAACATCAGCGATTTGATAAATAATTAAGAACATCTTAATAACGTGCCAAGACTAAAAAAAGTTTTCTGCAGGGGAGGATTTCTCAAGGCTTATTAAAGGCACACAACGTTATTTCAACATTTATTTTAACGTCCGTCAGGTAAAGGTTCTGATGTCGAGACAACATTGTTTGGACGTTATAACAACGTTAAGTACCTGTTGGGTTTATTACGGTTCACTCGAGACAATGCATTTCTTTTGTTATTTGGACCCATATATAGGAACATTAACAAGAACATCTAAGGCTGAAAATGGTTGAAAAAATAAGAACATTCAGCCTCAATCAAAATTTAGGTGTTCTAATAAAAGAAACATGAATGTCCTTCAAAAAAAATAAGAGTACGCTAATGAAGTCAATCCATGATCAATCCCTGGTAATCTTTTAAAAAAGGTCTCTAAATTGAAATAACTCCCAAAAAGGAGAACTTCCCATAGTCACGTGACAACTAAGCTCATGCTCTGAATAATTCTTTTTGGAATATTTTTCTTGACATGTGAACTTGCATCCGTTTTTTATTTGAAGTCAATCCAACCATTTTCTGATGACTGGTAAGCTTTTTAAAAAAGGTCTCTAAATTGAAATAACTCCGAAATAGGGGAACTTCCCATAGTCACGTGACAACTAAGCTCATATTCTGAATAGTTTTTTTTGGAATATTTTCCCAGATATGTAAACTTGCATCCGTTTGTTATTTGAAGTCGATACCTTTCTTCCTTAAGTTTTTATGAGCTTTTCAAAAAAGGTCCCTGAACTGAAATAACTCCCAAAAAGGGGAATTTCCCATAGTCACGTGACAACTAAGCTCATATTCTGAATTATTTTTTTTGGAATATTTTCCCATATATGTGAACTTGCATCCGTTTGTTATTTGAAGTCAATAGCTTTCTTACTTAAGTTTTTATGAGCTTTTCAAAAAAGGTTCCTAAAACTGAAATAACTCCCAAAAAGGGGAATTTCCCATAGTCACGTGACAACTAAGCTCACATTCTGAATAATTTTTTTTTGGAATATTTTCCCAGATATGTGAACTTGCATGCGTTTGTTATTTGAAGTGAATACCTTTCCTCCTTGAGTTTTTATGAGCTTTTCAAAAAAGGTCCCTAAACTGAAATAACTCCCAAAAAGGGGAATTTCCCATAGTCACGTGACAACTAAGCTCATATTCTGAATTATTTTTTTTGGAATTTGTTCCTTAGCATGCGAACTTGCATCCGTTTGTTATTTGAAGTCAATCAAATCATTTTTAAGAAAGGTCCCTAAAATAATTGAACTCTTGAAAAGGGGAATTTCCCATAGTCACGTGACAACTAAGCTCATGTTCTGAATAATTTTTTTTGGAATATTTTCCCAGATATGTGAACTTGCATCCGTTTGTTATTTGAAGTCAATACCTTTCTTCCTTGAGTTTTTATGAGCTTTTCAAAAAAGGTCCCTAAACTGAAATAACTCCCAAAAAGGGGAATTTCCCATAGTCACGTGACAACTAAGCTCATGTTCTGAATAATTTTTTTTGGAATATTTTCCCAGATATGTGAACTTGCATCCGTTTGTTATTTGAAGTCAATACCTTTCCTCCTTGAGTTTTTATGAGCTTTTCAAAAAAGGTCCCTAAACTGAAATAACTCCCAAAAAGGGGAATTTCCCATAGTCACGTGACAACTAAGCTCATGTTCTGAATAATTTTTTTTGGAATATTTTCCCAGATATGTGAACTTCCATCCGTTTGTTATTTGAAGTCAATCCAACCATTTCCTGATGACTGGTAAGCTTTTTAAAAATGGTCTCTAAATTGAAATAACTCCCAAAAAGGGGAATTTCCCATAGTCACGTGACAACTAAACTCATATTCTGAATTGTTTTTTTTGGAATGTTTTCCTTGACATGTGAACTTGCATCCGTTTTTTATTTGAAGTCAATCCAACCATTTCCTGATGACTGGTAAGCTTTTGAAAAAGGTCCCTGAAATAATTTGAATCCCGAATAGGGGAATTTCCCGTAGTCACGTGACAACTAAGCTCATTTTCTGAATTTTTTTTTGGAATATCTTTCTTGACATGTGAACTTGCATCCGTTTTTTATTTGAAGTCAATTCAACCATTTACTGACGACTGGCGAGCTTTTGAAGAAAGGTCCCTGACATGATTTGAATCCCGAATAGGGGAATTTCCCATAGTCACGTGACAACTGAGCTCATATTCTGAATTTTTTTTATTGGGATTTATTCCTTAGTATGTGTGCTTGCATCCGTTTTTTATTTCAAGTTAATATCTTTTTTCGTTAAGTTTTTATTAAGCTTTTTTGAATCCCGAATGCGAATCCCGAATACCGAATACCTAACTCCAGCGAATGTACCATAAGATGTGGGTTTTGTTTTTGACCAATACGTTTTATCATTTTTAGAAATAGCGATAAACTTGCAGTTACCTGCATCAAATACAAAATCAATGACCTCTGATAGTTCTTTAATCAGTTTGTCATGAGGAATCTTTGTGTACAATGTACTAAAGTCAAAGGTGGAAATAGATTTGGCGTTTTTCTTTTTATTGATTCGGTTGAGTGAATCTAGTACTGGATCACAATTTTGAAGTAATTATTATAATTGCTCAAAAACTTTGCTTTTGTATGGAAATTTTCAACTTGTCTGTAAACAAGCTTAAAAACTAGACTGACAGATCTAGAAATCAGTTTGGTGGAACAATGTTTTGATATATATATACCGGGTGCACCAAAAAAAAGTATACAGATTTGTGGAGATATTGTGAGCTTCAGGATTTAAATTTTTTGTTCATTCTTATTATTGCTCTAACTTGAATTTTGAGATATCACACATTAAGTTTGAAAAAGTAGTTCGCAAGTTTTTTCCAAAAAACTGACTTTTTTTCCATGTCGAAATTTCAAAAAATCATTAAAAACAGCAATCAATGTGTAAATAAGACAAAATGACAAAAACACAATTTCATTGTTTTGTTTGATTCTTTTTTTTCTTATTTATATTTTGCCAACAGTTTCTCTATCTTATTTGCACGTCATGAACGTTTCCAACACCAGCAAACTCAATGCAGACTCAAGTTCTTTGAGCAACTAGTCGAGGAATAGTGATCTATTTTTGCGGAACGAGCGTTGAGCGCGCGAAGCGCGCGAAGCGAGTGGAGCATCCTTTCTCTAGATCTGCGCATGCGAGATGTGGGATTTTTTGTTGTATATGCTTGAAAAATCAAAAAGTCAATCAGGTTACCACGTGAAATATCTCCTTTGCTAAACGAAAGCCAAAAAGATCTCTTTTGCTACTAAACGATAGCCAAAAGCTGAAAGTATCAACCAAATCGTAGTAGTAGTAGTAGTTATTTTCTTATCGACTCATGATTTTATGCTGTAAAAATGATCTATTTTGGACTTTCGGTCATTTTTCATGATGATATAATTGGTGGTTGTCCCTTTTGGATTTTCAAACTTGACAATGAAACTTTCAAACACACAGCCATTGATACACAGTATTTTTTGTGGTGTTATGCATGGCTGAAATTGATCCTGTTTTGGACTTTGTTATTGTCGTATTCATCATCGGCTGGCGACCGTTCCTTTTCACTTTTCAAACCCGACACAGATTTTTTACAAACATATCACTATGAGAATTCAATATAGGATACTGAAACACAGTTCCTGTGTAAATTTTAACAAGATTGGAGAAATTTTCACAGTCAGACAGTGTTATGGCTGAAAATAATCATTTTGGCGACCATTCCTTTTGATTTTTCAAACCCGACACAGATTTTTTACAAACATATCACTATGAGAATTCAGTAAAGGATACTAAAACACAATTCCTGTGTAAATTTGAACAAGATCGGAGAAATTTTCACAGTATTATGGCTGAAAATGATCGTTTTGGACTTTGTCGTAATTTCGTCGCGGCTGGCGACCATTCCTTTTGATTTTTCAAACCCGACACAGATTTTTTACAAACATATCACTATGAGAATTCAGTAAAGGATACTAAAACACAATTCCTGTGTAAATTTGAACAAGATCGGAGAAATTTTCACAGTATTATGGCTGAAAATGATCGTTTTCGACTTTGTCGTAATTTTGTCGTGGCTGGCGACCGTTCCTTTTGATTTTTCAAACCCGACACAGATTTTTTACAAACATATCACTATGAGAATTCAGTAAAGGATACTAAAACACAATTCCTGTGTAAATTTAAACAAGATTGGAGAAATTTTCACAGTAATTATGGCTGAAAATGATCGTTTTTGGACTTTGTCGTAATTTCGTCGCGGCTAGCGACCGTTCCTTTTGATTTTTCAAACCCGACACAGATTTTTTACAAACATATCACTATGAGAATTCAGTAAAGGATACTAAATCACAATTCCTGCGTAAATTTGAACAAGATCGGAGAAATTTTCACAGTGTTATAACTGAAAATAATATTTTTTGGACTTTGTCGTAATTTCATTGGCTGGGGCGACCGTTCCTTTTGAACATTTTTTAAACGCAAAACAGGTTTTTTCCAAATAATAACAATATTTATTACATACACACTATTGAACCATTTTATTTGGTTTATCCTACTCTTCTCCAAGTATTATCCCAGCAGAAAAAATAATGCTTAGCTAAAAACCCGTGGCTTAATGGAATAAACTTTTGCGGGGATTAAATTTTGCTGATTTCGTGGATTTGGGTGTCATCCGCGAAATTAAGTCTCAATGGAAATTTGGAAAGGCCTCATCCGCGAAATATTTCTAAACAAAACTCAAAATTTGTCAAACAAACACTTTTTGAATGTTTACTGGCATCAAAGAAGTGCTAATAATGTGTATTTCAACAACAAAAATGCACGATTTGACAGTTAAGTCACAAAATCGTGAAAATATTGCCACCCGCGAAAGTAAGTCCCTGCAAAATTTTTAAATTTCGCGGGTAGGCCCAATCGTGAAATTAAATCCTCGCGAAAGTTTATCCCATTAACGACGCATCATTGCTTCGCTATTGGCAAGTTTAGAAATAAATAAATTTATAAGAACTTGGAAATATTGACTTCTAAATGTTTATCTCCTTTAGCTCCAATTTTGAACTTTTTAGTTGAGGATGAGTGGGCGGGGGATGGGCTTGGTTGTTTAAGCAAGAAAGTGCATGTGTAATCACTTAGAAGAGCTAAACTTCCAGCTGGTTTATTCATTCGTTAAGATTATTTCTCATACTCGCTCTGCAATAGATTTATTGCTTTGCTTTCTGATCTGTTCTGATTAGTAGTTTGTGGGCAACGTTCGAACACAACTAATTCGTTTGTTTGATACTAGATTTTAAAGTTGTCAAGTTCTTTCCTCACAATCCAGTGGCGTCACTAGGGTGTCGCTCCTGAAGACTCAGCGACACCCTTTTTTGACAAACAAAAGTTTTTGAAAGACAAGAAATAAAAAGCGCTGGTAAGAGAACGACGCGCGGCGACTAGCGCTCGTACGGACACGCGCGGCGTGCGGCTTTTTTTTGAAAATCACGTCGCCTTCAATGGGCGGTTTTCAATTGGCGGCGATGTTTTAAATTGGCGGAGATATTTTAGATTATAATAAATTTACGGCACCGAATCAAAATTCAGTATTGCGATTCCTTAGCTTAGTAGAGCTCGGTAGAAATGAAGACAGCTCCGGGACCGTAAAATAAGAAATTTTTCTTCACTTTGGCCTTCATCGTCTGCACAAAAACAATGACACGGCTACCGACTTTAATATTTATTGTTATCCTCTTTGTTAAATTATTAGCAGAACAAGAGAGGTCTCGTCGGTGACCGTAAATTATAATTATTTTATCAGAAAACGAGTAGAAGAGGAGGTAGGCTGCAGAGGAGGGGACTCATTGAATGCAAGATCTTTCTTCGATTATATTATGATGTGAGACTATTACCATGAGAGGGCCGAGAGATATATTTGGAATACTGTATCAGAAAAAGTTTTCAAGACCTGATAGTGCTTCTCTTGTTTTTGGGAAGAATTGTACTGATGAAGAAAAAAGAATGCTATTCGTCGTAAAGACAGCAAAAGTTGCTTGTTTCCAGAATGGCAAATAATAAAGTAAAGATTTGTGATTGAACATTGACTATCGTATGTGGCAATATATAAGAGAGAGTACTTGTACAGATCCTATGCTGTAGTTCTGTATTCTGATTGGATTGCATGACATGATATTGTATTATACTGTAATGGATAGATGATAGACAGTTATTGGTTTTTGACTGGTTGTGGTTTCTTGTTGTTTTATGAATTTGAGACTTTACAGACAATGACATCTTTCGTTTTCGAAGAACATAAAATTGTCGGTGCTTATTTTCAGTGACAGCTATACGAGATCAAGACTCAAGAAAATGTTTTTTTTGGGGGGGGATTGATTACATTGTTTTGTATACGGTATTTTAGCCTGCTAGTCTAAAGTAATTTTTATTTATTTTGTTGAAGGTTATTTTTATGATGAGCTTTGTTAAAATCATACAAAATACTTTTATGTCAAATCACAAAATTATCACTCAAGAAACGAATTTCTCTCTTGTTGACTTTTCTATATAACACGAACATAACAAAACTTTTTGAAAAAAATGAACAAATTTTTCCTTCACTCTCCATCGGCACACTTTACAATAGAATTTCATTTTATATTTTACAAAAGGAGCGCATAAACTGTAAGACGGAGAGTTTATTTATCCGGGAATTTCCCTAGGACAAAAGGAATTTCCCAAAGGGCAATATCATTCTTTTAGAAACCACAAGCTATTATTACGAACGAGACACTCACTCTTTGTATATTTTCGATCCAATGTGTGGCTCTGCCACCCATGCAACAAATGGTAAACTCGTCTAATGGTGAGTTGCCGGTTAACCACGTGCAACGTGGCCTGTGTTTGGGGTTCACAGGTATTGGGATCTGCAGCCCATAACGTCCCCCGGTTGTTTGGAGGAAGTATTTGGGCGTTATATTTTAACACCGCCCTAATGAAATTAACAGCCGCCCGCTAACCGCCCATTTGAAAATTGAAATTTGCGACACCCCTTGAAAATCCTGGCTACGCCACTGCAATCCATGATTGTCTTAATTGGTTCTGGATTGATAAATAGTTTAAACATTGCAAATTCTTTCAGGGCTCAGACTTAAGCCCAGCAACCTAAATCTCTTGTGTCCTGAATTAGATTCATCTACAAACTTTCAACTTTTCAACAGGAATTGTGAGGGACCTATTTTGTGTGATATCTATGATATCGATATTTAGTAAAATGAGTTGTGTTTTATACAACTACTCTCGAGTGAAAAATTCCGAGAGTAAAGGTAGATTGTTGATTTTTATCTTTTATTATATATTATTTATTATATATTTTTATTATATTTATTATGCACAGTAAAAAAAGAAATTTGTAGTTTTTTAAATTATTATACTAGATAATATTCTATTAAAAAATGTAAACAATATCATAACAGAAAATTTTGATATCAAGAATAATTCAATACATCTCATGCCCATTGCTAAGACCTAGCCGTTTAAAACTCTGTCAAGCTTAACATAAGGGGTATAACTAATGAAGTATAAGCCCGGAGGGATAGAATTAGGCTTATACTTCATTGGGTATAACGTATTTTTTAAATGGTCCAATTTGTTACGTTGTCGAATTTGAGGACTTCTTTTTGCAAAATTGATTTGAAGAAAAGCTACCCTATTTCCATTAACCTATACTAAACATCACCCACGGTACGAGATAAAAATCCCGCTTTTTAGTGAAGTGCTCGATACCTTAGTACACTCATTTTTTTATAAGCATAACGTTTATAAGCATACTGAAGCTCAAATTTCCAGAAAAATTAAGCATATACTAAGCATACATTGAGGCTGAGCCAAAGAAATTTTTAGAACCATAATTTTCATAAATTTCTTACCTAGCATAGCGTTAAGCATAACTCGAGGCTCAAAATTGAGCTTTAGGCATAGTAAGCTTCAGCCGAAATTTATCGTATGCTTATAAAAAAAATTAGTGTATTAGAATTTTTACTTTCTGCGTCTTCGAGTTGTGAAGGAATTCTTGCGTTTTACAAACTACACGTTTTTGGTGTAGATCGAATCCGTTAGGTAATCTTTGGCAATTTTCTCATTCCTTTTCCTATGTAAATCGAAAGTATTTTTACATTTTTGGAAGATTTGTCAATAACCTTAGCCAGGCAATCAAAAGTATGTTTTTTTATCGCTTTTAGCAGCGAGCGCAGCGAGCGCTGAATTTTTCTGAGTCACAAAACTTCGCTTTGCGAAAACGGAACGCTCGTTCCGCAACCCCTTTCATGTTGATTTTCGGAAGTTTTTCTCGCATAGCACACACATAACATCAAAACCTCTCTTGGAGATTTCCAAAAATATTATCCCGCGTGGGAATAGCTTGTTTTACCATATTCTTAGATTCCGTAACGAGTTTTGATGAACACAGTTGCATTTTTTGGTATTTTTATGTGTAAAGAAGGTAAGTGTCAAGAGAAAAGTTTGCTCGCTGTTTTTAATGATTTTTTGAAATTTTGACATGGAAAAAAAGTCAGTTTTTTGGAAATAACTTTCGAACTACTTTTTCAAATTTAATGTATGATAGCTCAAAATTCAAGTTAGAGCATACTCTATACAATAAAAAAAGAATGAACAAAAAATTTAAATCCTGAATCTCACAATATCTCGACAAAGTTGTTTTTTTGGTGCACCCGGTATATATCTAGTCTTTGTTATAAAATCAAAAGCTTGATACTGGAAAACTCAAAATTAGATAAGTTTGGGATTCGCAATTTCCCAAACTTGTGATTTTGGGTTTAACTTTAATCAAACCCTTTTAAAACATTTAAACTTTTTTCCTAAAACCTCAAATACAAAAAATCTGACATTATTTCACCTAGAAAGTTTAGATTGGGAAATATCGATTTCACATTTGTGAAAATTGTACCACGCATGCGTAAGAAAAACCACCAGTAGGAATTGGGTCAAAACTGTTCAGATTGTATTCAAATCATAACTTTATAAGTGTGTAACACAACGCTAAAGGTGAGGCGTCCCGCAAGGGCGACCTCGTTCGTTCTCAATGGACTTGCGTCGAAAGGGCTCAGTGGAATCGTCAGTCGCCGTGCGACCGTTCAATCGGTACCACGTTGTTGTTCCGCTGTTGTGACAAAGTGCCGGGATTCTCAAAGTAGCGCAAGTACATGACAGAACGAATGGGAGCTATCGAGCCAATGCTCACGAATGATCGAATATATTTAAGAATCTATCAAATTATCAAATACAAATCATATTTGGGTATTTGAGTTTCCCAATTGTATACAGAATCACAAACTCATTTTTTGTGTTTAGCATTGTTAATAGCCATCTTCCGTAATGTTAAATAAACTTTAACAAGTTTGGGAAACGAAGTGGAGAAGTGTTTGAGGTGTTCACTGCATTTCGAAATCCAAAACACTCTTGTTTTCTAATGTTATCATTTTCACGGTCCTTTCGAGTCAAAATGAAAGTGTTTACGGCAAATTTATTCCAATGTTTTCAGCCATTATACTGACGCCATAAACGCATAAATTAGAGTTGCATAGGAGATGACGACAACAAAAAGCGCGCGGGTTAAGGGCAGAAAATTATATCAAAACAAAATGGTTGATACGCGTTTACAAGTGTTCGCTTGCCTCGCTAGTCCAGCGAGTTTGGGTAAGTAAGACCTACTTTCACTTTTTTAAAAACTTTTGCAATGGCAATGGCGGTGTTTTGGTGATCGTTTTTTTTTTCATGGCATAAAGGTGTTCATTGCATTGATAGTACTCGATGCACTTTTAATGACTAGAAAGGAATCCGCCCCTAATATGAAATATAAAAATTTAATGCCTTTTTTCAGGACACTGGGACGATTGATAATTGTAGAATTTAATAAAGAAGTGGAAGATGTCAAAGATGTAAAACAGCTTTTTGCATTTGAAGAAAAGCTCCTTCGGAAAAAAGAAGTGGCAAAGGGATGCTTTTCATACATATTAAAAATGCAAAAGTATCTAAAACAGTACCAAAAGGCAGATATGACAATCATTAACAGCGTCATATACAAGGAGGATAGAAATATGAATGAATACTCAGAATTGGACATACGTACTGTAAAGAATTACGCCTTGATAATGTCAATAATGAAAAAGGGCAAGGGTTACGCCTGTTTTTAAAAAGGAAGATAAATTTCTGAAGAAAAACTATCGGCCAATTAGTATAACCAGCTTTTTCTAAAATATTTGAGAGAATTATGCACGACCAACTTTCATCCTACTTTGCTGGCATTTTTGATTCGAGACTCTGTGGGTTTAGAGCTAAGCACAGCACTCAACATGCTCTAATTCAAATGATTGGTCAATGGCATCAAAGTCTTGATGAGTCCGGGAAGGTGGGAGCAGTACTGATGGACTTATCAAAGGCTTTTGACTGCATTGACCACAAACTTCTTATCGCAAAGCTTAAAGCCTACGGAATTAAAACAAAAAGTCTCGATCTTCTAAAATGTTATCTGAGTAATCGCTATCAGAGAACAAAGATCGGCTCTGAATATAGCGATTGGTTAGAAATCACTCTAGGTGTTCTGCAGGGGTCAATTCTTGGTCCCCTTTTATTTAATATATTCATAAACGATTTATTTCTTTTTATTGTTACATCCAGCATCTGCAATTTTGCGGACGATAACACCTCACACTCTTGTGCGGAAACTCTTGAAGAGGTCATCTCAAATCTTGAGTTTGACCTAGAAATAATCTTAGCCTGGTTTTCAAATAACTACCTCGAAGCTAACCCCGGAAAATTCCAAAGTTGGTTCTAGGAAATAGGAATCTTCCTGTAGAAATCAGCGTTGGAAATGTTAGGATAAAATCAACGGATTCTGTTGAGCTACTAGGCATAACTATTGATAACAATCTTTCTTTTGCGACCCATATCAATTCACTTTGCTCTAAAGCAAGATCCAGAATCTGGAGTTTGAACAGAATTCGTTTTTATCTTAATTTTGACCAGCGAAAGTTAATATTTAATGCCTATATTATGTCAATATTTAACTATGCACCGATAATCTGGATGTTCTGTAAGAAAACCACATATGAAGAAATCACTAAAGTTCATAAGCGGGCCCTAAGAGCTCTACTCTGTGATTTCAGAAACGATTATGAAGTTTTATTGCAAAACGCCAAATGTAAGACGGTTCATGAAACTCAGCTTTGCTTCTTACTTTGTGAGTTCTACAAATCTGAGAACAAATTAAATCCGAAGTTCATGCAAGAAATCTACGTAACGAAGAGAATAAAACTCAACTTCCGAAACAAAGTTTTAATGTCTATACCTAAGGCTTATTCACAACGTTATGGAACTCAATCTTTCTTATTTCGAGGAAGCCTGCTTTGGAATCAGATTCCTGAAAAAATCAAGCTTGAATCCTCTATCGAAACTTTTAAATCCTCACTGAAAGAAATAAGCCTCACAAATATTTGTCTTTGTAAAATATGTATATAAAAAAAAAATTTATCTTATATTCTTCATTATATGATTAGTTTATTCTCTACGGTTGGTATTAATTAGTATTTTATTATTACTATGGCAGACCAACAATAAATAAATTGGAAAATAAAAAAATAAAAAAATAAATTAGAATTTTGACTCACTAAATTAGTATAACAGTTTCCTTGTGTGGCAGTATATCTATGGGAACATAAAAGACATAAAAAAGAGGGTATAAGAAAAAAGACACAATCAGCATTCGTAGGGAGGTAGTTCATTAAATGTAGACATCTATTTTCTTAAATTTTAATTGAAGTTTAGAAATAGGCTCTATTTAGGTCAAGTCCTGTCAGGTCAGCTGCTTTTAACTTATCCCCTAAATCCGGGGGGGGGGTACTAGGGCAAGATGGGTTACGGGGATGCTCCGCTGGTCAGGGGACCTTTTTTAACCTCCACGAGTCCCAGGTAGGGTCGCAAAAACACCAAAATAGAAAAATCAGTCCCTCGTAGGGTGCCTTTTTTTGGAAAATTTGGGAAAAAAGTAGAAAATTTGAGAAAATTTTGGAATTTCAGTCCCATTCAGGGTCACTTTTTCGCAAATTTCGAGTCCCACGTAGGGTCCATTTTTCGAACCTCAGCGGAGCACCCCCGTCGGTCCACAAGTGTAGTACCCCCCCGGGCCTAAATCATACCAATATTCTTTTGCAGGTGCTTGAGGATACAAATCATGATCATGAATTCATCTTTAAAGTCTTGGATGACTTCTTTCTGAAAGCAGTTTCAAATCATAGATTGAATCAGACAAAGGATGAATGCCAAAAGGCATCAATGAAAGATATTGAATTTTTGCTGTCAAAAGCTATCAATGACACAGAGGTATGGATATTTTTACAGCTTTTACTTAAACAAATATGATTTGATTTCTTTACATAAATGATGGTCATAGAAATCTCATGCACTCTTTTTTTTTAACATTTTATATACATTAGAGACTAAGTTTTCTTATTTTTAAGAGATCAGACAAAATAAACTGTTCATTTCGTTTGTGATTTCTTTCCTTTTCTGAAGTTTGTAAACAATGCTGATAAACTTGAGCCTTGAGGTAGAATTATATTATAAATATATTATATACATTATGATAAATGAACTAAAGTTGCTGCACTTAGTTTGAAATGTAATTTTGCAAATGGACCAAATTTATGTGAATTGTCACACCACAAAGTTGAAGATTTTTTAAAATTGCATTATTTTTGTTAATGAAATTTTGCAACCAGCAGTTTTTGCGAGACAAAATTTAATGAAAAGGCAAAAAAAATTCATTTAATTTCAAAATTTTAATTTTTGGGGACAAGTTAATTCTATGTGAGAAAATTTACAATAAAATAATTTGAAAGATTTGTTGTTTGGCTGACGCTCTTGTCATCACAGTTTTTTATTTAAAAGTTGTTAACAAAATAAATATTCAAGGTTAAAATGAATTTTTAGCTATCATACTTAAAATTTACTAAAAAATTTATTTTTCTAGATTCTGCCATGGTTACGTTCGGGCACGGCAGGTGGCTGTAATTGTGGTGAAGTTTTGATGTTCAGCTTGAAAGAAGTCACAAAGTTAACAAAAACAATATCTCCTCGTTTACAAGAGCTGAAGGACACTGCTAACCCATTATCCGTCGCTCGGGGACATCCGCGTAGTTTAGTCGTTGATCATCGACGCTAGGAGTCGAAAACCCGTTGTTACCCGTCGATGATCAACAGTCAAAAAGTTCATTTTAGCAATCAACACTTAGTCGATGGGTTAGTGTCGGTGAGCAACGCTTTTTTCGAATTTTTTTTTAACCTGTCGTTCACCCGTTGTTCGAATGTCAGTGAACAACGCTTTCCTCAAAACTTTTTCCCTATGTTGTTCATCCGTTGTTCAAGTGTCGGTGAACAACGCTATTTTCGAAGCTTTTTTTACACTGTTGTTCACTCGTTGTTCGAGCGTCGGTGAACAACAGTCTTTTTAAAAATGATTTTTAGCGTTGTTCACTCGTTGTTTGTGGTGTCGACGAACAACAGGCAATTAAAATTTTTTCCCCACCGTTGTTCATTCGTTGTTTGAATGTTGGTGAGCAACGGGACTTTTTATGGTTGTTTTTTCACATCATTTGTTCGTCGTTTGACTGTTGTTTGTGAGTAAAGGGTTTTTCCAAAACTCCTATTCCAAACTCCGTTTTTTATGATAGTTGTTGAAAGTGTTGACAAATTGAAGAATATAGTTTTGAAAATCCCTCACTCGTTTAAGATATCGTTTTAATTCAGCTATTCAAAACGATGAGGATTCTTAAAATATTCCAAATTTTTGGCCAAAGCCAATAAACAATTATTACAAAATAAATTTTTATAAAAAACTCTAATAATGATACTGTTAGGCACTGTTAGTGTAAGGTTAGAATGACTTTGGGTTTTACTTTACATCAAAATGTCAAAATGGGGATGAAAATTTCTTCCCAAATCCCAATGGGGATTGAAACCGCCTATTGTTCTCAGGTAAAAAAATCCAGTGGGTATTTATTTTTGTCTGTAATTTTTTCTATTGAATTTTAAATTGGGATGTAATCGAAGTCAATTTTCTAATGGAACTGAAAATATAGGTTATTTTTTTCCCACCGGTGACCCAGTGGCAAAGGGTTTTGAGAATTTACTTGTTGTGATTAATTTGAAATTTACTTACTAAATACCATAGCGCTATATGTACGCTACTTTATTACTGCCGCAAATTATCAAAATGCAACTATACTGCAATATAAACTTCAAAACTCAAACATCTAATTACGAATGACCCCTTCATTATAGCAGAGGTACTGTAGAACATTACCCATCTATATAACTCAAACCGCTCCATAGCTAATGAATTCCTTTTCCCTTGATGAACATTGGAGCTATAGACATTATACTGTGCAAGTTTTCAAAACCGATACACAGACGTACTAGCGATAGCGTAAATCTTGTATTTTGAATAATTTTTCTTTAGGTAAGTCATCGGAAAATGAGACAATCAAGACAAAAACCGTATGGGAGCTTTGGTATTGTTTGACTGGTGATACACGAAAACGGTACTATCATTGGCCCAGCGATAGCATATGGGCCTTTCATTAGCCCTTTGCTGTTACGCTAGGGTCTCCCCTGTGTTCGCGCATCACACGGGTTTTATGGCTTACAGGCTAAAAGCTTCCATATATTCAACATGAACCCGACTGGATGTATTCGTGTTTAAACGAATTATATAATATGTTTAGTTATATCAAAAGTAAGTAAGTATATTATACTACGGTGTTTGCAAATTGTATATTATACTACTGCATTATACGTTATGGTTGTTCTATTATCATTCTGTTATTATGCAATGTTAGATATAATACAGTCAGGAGCATTGAGTTTCAAGCCCGAAGGGCTAGAGATCAATCTCTAACCTTTCTCAGGCAAGAAAAATTGAAGCCTTAAAATATGTGCCGTATTTTTGATGACGGATTTAATCTAGCAATTCCTTTGTTTTTGAGTGATATTTTTTTCGAAATTAAGCGGTAAATTTTAGTTTCAATCTGTCATTTGTGTTAAAACCAGGCGGGTCGCTCAAGACCGCGCAACTTTGGTAGGATTTGTTGGCTTCAAATCCTACCAAAGAGATTGACCTCTAGCCCTTCGGGCTTGAAACTAAATGGTCAGGAGTACATTCAACATGAACCCGACTGGATGTATTTGACTGGAAAGGATAACGAAAAGATAAGACAGGAATTCCAATTATTTAATTCCAAAGGAAGTTAATCAAAAGATGGCTGATGACTGCATCCAAAAGACACAACAAACTTACGTTGAAGCTTGGTTTCTTCATTAATGCCAGCATGACACAACTATTTGATTCATATTAGAGGCCCCCCCCCCAGCGGTTTTCGTGATGGCGTGATTGGCGTTTTTTAAGTTCGTGATTTCGTGATTTGAGATTTTAAAATGCGTGATTGCGTGATGGGAGGAACGGACGTGATCGTGATAGATAAGAAATTTAACTCGTGATTACGTGATTGAGACTGTGTTTCGTGAGCGTGATAAACATTTTTTATCCAAAAATCATTTTTGTTTATACTTTATAAGAATCCGAGGCCGTAAATATAAGTTTTTCGTGCGGTTTAGAAAAGCCGCTCTACCGCCTTAAGACGCTTTTAAATCATCCCGGGAAATGTCTTATATGACAGAGATAAAATGTAAACAAACTATTTTCAATAGTTTGAAACCACCCACTTTCGATTTTAAGTGTCAAAACAAACTGGGAAATCAGGCAAAATATTCTTTGGAAAATTAAGAGCACATGGGACTGCTGTAAATAACTTTTTGTGTTTATTTAGTGGAAAATGGTTTGTTTTATTGGTTGGAAATGTTATGTATTGCTTGTTAGTAGTTTAGTCAGTGTTTGAGGTAAGTTTCTGCCTCCTTATTCTTTAGTATAACGGTACATCAATGGTGACAGTGTGAGGACTGGGAGGCTTGTCGACCGTCACCGAAACCCAAGTTAAGGCTTATGATAAGGCTGCAAAGAGTTTTAAAGTGTATATACTATGTTATTTCTATTGCTTTCGCGCTAGTTGATGATAGGAAAGTCATTTTTAGTGATATTTTCCGCAAAAAAATTATCTCAAGGGGCCTCTGCCTTTATACGTGCCTCCGATTTACGTGGAAATCTCTCGAAAACCAAGGTTTTCTGAAAATAAATTCTGCCTTTTCTAGTAAAGGTATGATTGTGTTTTTTTGGCTAGTAGTTGTAGTTATAAGAAGGGTGGAAACAAGTCAGAAAATTATGGTATCGCAAATGTTCTCCTCTTTTTTTTTTTTACCTGAACTTAAAATTTTGAAAAACATGACTATGACAAATTGCGTTTTGAAATTTTTTCAAGTCTAAGGCAGAAGACTACTGTGTCACCATTGATAGAGGAAAATCCTTCATTTTAACATTTTTGAAAAGCAGGATAGTTGGGCTTTCCAAAATGGGCTTACATTTTTGAATCGGTTTATTAGATCAAAAGTTATGACGGAAAGCGTAAAACTGTCATTTTTGCAAAAATGACAAGGCGTGCTGGGGGTGAAGTTTCCTGAGAGAAGGCGTGGTAAAGGTTCATTATTATAATGTAAAATAGACTCTCATTATGAAGTGCGCGTCAGAAAGGTTAAAATTTTTCATCTAAAAATGTTTTTTATTTGTTTTGTAGTTTTCGAGACAAAGATATTTTTTATTCTTTTTGCACGATTTTCTCTCACACAGATACACATAGAAAAAGCAGCCAAATTGAGATTTGTGTATAATATAATAAGAGATGAAAGAAAGATGTCAGACCAAAATCAAGAGGTCGAAATTACAGTAATCTGTTTTTTTTTACACCAATGGTTCTTCCGGCATCGACTATGTCCGAAAAGAAACTAGTCATATAATGGTACCAAAAGAGAATGTTACTTTAGTAAAGCTAAAGAGAATGTTGACGTAAGTTTCTTTAACTTCATTATTTTTCAATTTTGAAATAATAATCATTGGGTCATCAAAAGCATTTTTGAAAAGTTTTCAAAATGGGAGTTTTCCTAATTTTAACACAAATTTTAAGATAGTAGAATCTTTGAAATATGGATTTGTCAGGTGGACTAGAGTTCTTTGCTGATTAGATTCTTTTGCGAATTGAAAACGCAGCATTAATGATGTCATTCTTTTTCGACATCGTAGGGAGGCTAAATTACAGAAAAGCGGACCCTTAGAAAGAGTTCTTCACATAATTATTATTAATTAATCTGCAATTCAATCAACAATTTTCAAATTTTAGATCCCCCTTTTTTCTTGATTTGATAGATTCTTTAAGACCCTTGATGAAAACGGGGAGTTTTTTTTTCTTAATGACTTAATTACAAAAATCTTCCCTTTTTCAAAAAGAAATTTTTTTACTCCCCCCTTATTTTATGCAGAAACCATGGTAATTTGACAGGGAAACAAATAGGTGGCTTGTACGAAAAAATGGGCATGATCTAAAAAGTGTCTTTTTTCCTGTTGTAGTGAGCAAGTTGGCATTAAAAACATTGCAAATCAGCTTGGTTGGTCTGACTTTGACCTTCATATTTCCCGAAGCAAAAAGAGTTTGAGTGGTGGTGGAAGCAATTTATTCGCAATGGGCACGGATTTTCAAATCCGGTTGGAATTACCAAGGATAATTAATGGCGACGACAAGCTTAATGGTATTACCATGATTTCATTCTTTTAACCCTTCGAGCATCTTCCTATTTTTTTAATATGGGATGCATCTTGGGAGGGGCCTTATAATCTCAAGATTGACGAGTGCTATGACCTTGAAATTCTGATCAGTGGTAGATGTGGATAATTGAAGATGATTTCCAAAGTTTAGTTAGGCCACCTGTCTGGTTGGTATTTTATAGACCAGAATGTAAACTTGACCATAATATTGACTAAAATTTTCACCAAAGATAACAATTCATATTCGGTGCACACTTTCATAATTTTAAGTCCATTGACTAAAGATTTCAAAAAGTTATTAAAAAAGTTCGTTTGGAGGCCTTTTTGCCCCGCCCCCCAGATGGTCAAATGATTAATCCTTATCAATTGTCTATCACTTTTGTGCTGCCATTTTAAAGGTGTCCTTATAGCTTCACGGCTAGTGAGCTGACTTTCATTTTTCCATTCTCTTTTGCTTTCAGTGAAAGTATATCCCATCGAAGCTAGATTCAGAGCCAATGCTCCATCCATCTCAATCGAAGTAATTAATGGTACAAAAACTCAACCAGAAACATCAAAAATTGTGAGGCGAGAGAGAAAAGACAAAATGGAGCATATCGACGTACTATTCCTAAAATCGGGTAAGTATTTAAATTGAACACGCGTTATCTTTCTTCAAGTTGAAATTTTAGTGATGAAGAAATACTTCCCGTTTCCAAAAATTATTGAAATACATGATAAAAGTGAGGCTTGTGATTTACTGTAACAAAATTTTAAGAAACATTTTAAAAATTGACGCTTCATCTATTTTGACTTTCAGAATTTGCAAAACTTTCAGACAGCAAACTTGAGGCTTCTTCAGAAGGAAGAACAGTAAAACTCAAAGATAAGCATCGGATATGGCCTTGGAACGTCCACTGTGGGGTTTGCCATATAAAACTGATGGTGAGACTTGATTCGAAGTCACAAGGGCGCATTGAATATTTCAGGAAGAGTAAGTGTAATTTCGATTAGATGAAAATACCCACCCGTGTCTACATTTTCTATAAGCATTTCTTGCCTCAAATTTGAATTGGGACTTGACGGATTTTTCAGAATTTCCCAAAAATTTAACTTAGGATATATGCATCCTGTAACCATTTTTCAGTCTAAACTTAGCATCTCCGAGTCTATTTTTTGAATTTTTGTATGCTTGTATGTTTGTTACCCCCGTAACTCTTCAGCACTTCAGATGGAGTGATAATCTTAACTGAGATTTTGCGTATCTCCTTCTCTAAGAATGATCGTGTTACGCTGTGAATTTTAACATATTTGGTATTTTGATATATCTTTTATTGTTCAGGTGCTTTTTATTCAAATGTGCCGGCTGTCAGTTTTTCAAACAGATTTTAAATAGCAATACCATATATATTAATTTTGAAATATGTCTATTATTACAGAGCACTATGATGACGCATGCTTAGATAAGAAAACGAAAAAAAGGACGGCCAAAGAGACTCAACGAACGATACTCCAGGCATTCTCGAAACAACCACCTGCAAAAAAGAAACGCATATTGGATCCTGATCTAGAAATCAATAGCGATGAAGAAATCATAGTTAGTGACGACGATGTACCAAAGTAAATGACAAACGAAATTTTACTCATATTCCTTACATTATACTAAACATTATACATAGCAGAAAAGTAACATTATTTAGAAAATAACCATATTCTTTTGACCCAAGTTAAATCTGTCCAATTCATTTCCCTCTTTACAGAGCAAGGGTGTAAAGCTGGCATAAAGTTAGCTAATTAACTTCAAGTTCTCACATTTAGATTGACCTTAGTCTAGAAACATCTTATATCTAAGAACAGGTTCTCGTCAATACACAAAACTACTTTTGACTCTACTCCAGGTCGTATGATTCAGATTTGGAAGTACTTTCTGAATGCACTAGCGAATCTGACGAAACATCTTCGAAAGCCGTGGGTGATTGTGAAACAGTCTTAGATTCCGACGTCGATGGCATCGATAATATCAACAATTTGGATGAGAATTGGAGGTTTCTTGCGGTGGCAGACGTCGAGGCTGATCCAGTGTGCAGGCGCCTGGATAAACTAATTCGAGATGGACAGATCCCAAAAGATCGAATATTTTATAAATATCTTGATAACATGACAAGAATATATTACGACTCCAAACATCCTTATGATAATGATGTCACCGAGTTTTTCGCATCGATCGTCCATCTTGGTGGTGAGAGCACTTATAATTTTCTTCGAGGGCCGATGGGTTTTGGTAACAAGAAAGAAAATACGAAAGAGACCCGAATGAATTTTGGAGGACCTTCTATTGAAACTTTAAGGTATGAGAATTATTCTTGTGTAATTATTTTTGTTTAGTTACGGGTATTCAGCGTATGTAAACCAGGCACTTCAGGCAAAAGGTTTTCTTAAGTGGCGTCAAATTTTTGGTTTAAAAAGAGATTTTAAGTCAAATTTTCGTCGGTGGCAACATTCTGCCAAGGGCAGCTCGCAGTTTCCTTATCTTCAATTTTGAATAAAGCAACGCATTTTAATTTTTTCAACTCGCACCAGAAGACGTTTGGCGATCTTTCACGGTCGTATACGCAAAAGCAAAATTTCAGTTTAGGGAGTAGTTTGGTTTTATATCTACCATGTCTTATGCTGTATCTGCACTGCATCGTTTCTTGAAGGTTGACTCAAAGCAGAGAACATTTTTTTAAATATCGTTACAATAATTATTTTATCTCCAATTTACAGGAAACGAAAAGCAGCTTACACAACCGCATCAGGTGTTATCAAAAATTTGTCTCTATTGAATTATCATCTGCTGAAAAATGGAAATGAAATCGACAGCGAATCAGCCATTGTCAAGAACAGTAAAGTTGAGGTGTATCCGGTAGCATTTTCTAATGACGGAACTGCTCTTAAGCCTTCGATACAGTTCGATGAAGACCGTAACGTTAATGTCGGATTGGAATCAACTGATTTAAATTATGAATATTGTGCATCTAAACCTTTCATTGAGAGAAAAACATTGGTAAAAAACATTGTTTGTGAGGCCGTGGTTTCATCTGTCACTAGCTTGGATAACGACGTCTCTCTACCAATTGCTGTCAATTACAGCTCAAAAAATGGAAAGTCAGGTGATAACATTAAGAGTTCGTTCATTAATCAAGTAAGACTGATACAAATGTGTGAAAACTGTGCAAGAAAAGTAGAAGATCCAGAAATGATATTAGCAAACGATACATTCAACATATGCGAAAGCTACTGTGACGAGTGCTTCAAAAATGACAACGTGTGCGCTGAGTGTACATTAAAAGGGCAGACACATGTTGTCCCGTCGCTCAGAGCTTGTGAAAATTGTCTCAAGTATGACATAAAATGTATTAAACGGGTAGTACTTGTTATAACCGTTGATTGCGAATCTGGTAATAAACTTTGTTTGAAACAGCTTCGGCAAGCAATCACTGACAAATCTATTGATCCGTATCTTTTGCTGCTTTCACTTCTTCCAGACGTACCGCATGTACTTAAAACATGCAAGGCTAGTTTCGCAAATTGGTATCTACAATTGCTCAATGAACGTGGTTGCCTCTCATTGTTTTATACCTTGAGAAACAGGGCTGATCCTGAGGTTCGAAAGCAAATCCAATCTCATCTCAAAAGTAATGACTTTGTTCGCAACAGGGACCGTCAAAATCCTTCAGCTGTTCTCGTTCTCTGTAATCCAGCTCTCCTGACATATATTGAAAGTTTAGGTATGTTATTCCATTTGATCGAACCCAACACCTATAACTATTGTTTTTTTTCCTTATTAAGGACAACTTTTTTCAAATCAGAACAGGTTTTTTCGAAACATGTTGGAACTCTTAAGAAAATTAAAAACATCTAAAGGCTTTTGATATAAAACATATAGCAACAACATTTTAATAAAGTAGTTTTCACTTAACATGATTCAGAAATTTTTGACATATATTCTCATTAAAAACTTTCAGACTATGTGACGCACGCGATAGTCCCAGAAACAATCCGTTACACGCAGCTGAACCTTAAAGAAGCATATGCAAACTTATCATCGGTAGCAGTTGGTATGCATGGATATTTATTATTCTTGTGTGCAAATGAATCAGGCTCAACAATATATAAAGCTAAATTGCATAATCCTATCAGTGAGATTATCAAGCTGTTTGATGTTTGCGATGGTGACAGAATCCGGTATCAAAGTGGTATTGTTTATTGTTATGGCGGATCCTCGGTTTACTTCCATCCTGTCGATAAAGCTTCTGATCCAAAAGTAGCAGTAAATAAAATTACTTCTAAGAAAGCTATTTCTGAGAAAATGGCTCTATTCAATCTACCTATTAATGGAACCCTCACATCTTGTAGAGAACGTCTACTGAGACACCAAAAAGCTGTTTACCAGCAAAAGTACGAACACCATAAGGAAAATGAAGTGTTGTTTTATGACGGTAAAGAATGTGTTGGTTATCAACCCGAAGCTCTATCATTCATCAGTTCTGATGGAGTGTATGTCGCTTTTGGAGATGTGAAATTTATTTCATTATGCTCTATGAAATCTAATTCGTTTGGTATGGAGGCAAACATCAGCCATAAGATAACTTATCCCTCTGAATGGAATCAAGTAGTGGAGATTGAAGCAATGGATACTGATCTTATTGTATCTCACAACAGAGGTGTATCACTGTTGAACTTGGAGACAAATTTGATCAATCAAATTCTTGTGGATCAAAGTCCTAAATGTATCGTTTCATACAAAGATGGTTTTCTGTTCCCTTCTAAAACTTGCTTGTATTATTGGAACAAAAGTGGTCTTGAAATCTTTGCTGGAAAAAAAGACACAGAAGGAAGCCGGGATGGTACTACCACGTACTGCAGGTTTTACGAATGCACTGGGATTGCTGTCGAATTTGATCACGTCATTTACTGTGCTGACAAGCGTGTTGGGTCAATCAAAATGTTGACAACCTTAAAACAGACTGCACAGTTTCTAAGGGGCTTGGGAAAAATTGCCGATGCATTTTCCGTTTCAAACTTACTCCTTAAAGTCACTAGAACAGGCAATATCATTGGTTACGAGCTGTGATGAAATGATTTCTACAAACATCGAATCTATTCGGTCTGTAGTCAACCATCAAAAAAACCTTAATGGTCCAGAAAGAAGTATTTCAGCAGCAACAACAGATCTTGCTGTGGGGATTGAAGAAATTGAAGGAGAATGTTGAAACATACCAGTATCAAAGAACCAATCTATTAAGTTGTATGACATTGGCTGTTGAAAATTTGCATTCCACCGTCAACAAGAAACAAGGAACACAAACCATGGTACAATATGCACAATCATTTTATTCGTCTATCAAAGAATCTATCAAGGCTATTTCAAACTGGAGCACTCACTATTTTACAAGCAGGGAAAGATGGTATCCTGTTTCCGAAACAGCAGTGAAATTGGAAGATATAACATTTCCAAAACGAGGAAATAATACCAAAACAAAATTATCTCGAGATCAAAAGCAAGAAATGAGAGAGTGGGCATCAATTAATGGTGCAGTCGTAAGACAGCGGAGTGGAAGGCAAGAAACAACGATGGCTCGAGCAGGCACTCTACCCGAGAATGCATATTACGAAGAACTCACTCCCAATTCTGAAACAGTTAAAAGAACTACTAAAAATACAAGAGATGATACAAACGAACAAGTACAAGCAGATGACCGAGATGAAATCCCAGAATATGAATCCGAAAGTGATAATGATGACAATGAAACAATTGTGAATGGCGATTCAAATCATATTGATTCGATTTCAAGTGATGCAACCTTTTTACTTGGACGATCTTCTCGATACGGCAGAAGTATTACGTTTAATAAAAAATATATTGCTTAGGTTTACAAATTGTATTTTTTCATTTTGCATTTATGTATTTCGAACAAAGCACTGTAAACTAAACAAAAATTATTACAAGGTCACCATCGAGTTTACATTGCCTTTGTTTTGATACTCTTTTGATAGTAACCGAAGTAACAAGTTTGGTGTTAGTTATACTCCCGTTATATCTAGCCATATCAAAAAAAGGTTGGCGTGATCGTGATTTAAAGAAAATTTTTGCGTGATAACGTGATTCGGATTTTTTTTTTGCGTGATTGCGTGATTTGAGAGGTGACTGGGGGGGGGGCCTCATATTAAGATTTGCTCGAGTATTAAAGCGAGCAATCAACTAGCTAGTACCTCCTAGCTACTGGTACAGTACAACTTTTTTACAAGAAAAACAAGACAAATCAATATGAAATAGTTGGTGACTGGAAATAAAATTTCCAAAAAATCAATGGTGTTGAATCATGCTGGCGGATGATTATGATCTTCATGCAAGTTTTTACTACCATTGTTTACATTTTGTATTGACGTTATTCAACATTGTGCCATGATGCCAACATGATGCATGAAACACCATGAAACTTATTGGACTTTTATATGATTATGACAATCTGATTATCATATCAGCTTTGGGTAGAATTTTATCACAGATGTATATATGTATTTGTATGAAATACTTATTGATATACAGTTAAACAAAATTGATATATGGCAAAAACAAAACAGAGCAATTGTTGGATTGGTCAGGTCACACTATAAAAGTCAAACTTTCGAGTCAATATCATATCCAATCAAACAGAATGGACAATCAAATTGAATTGCAAATTTCCTGAAGAAACTCTATATAGATTTGATTGCACTTTTGGTATCATTTGAAGGGTCTAAAGGTCCAGGCAAATGGAATGCTTAAAAACGACCAAAGATATTTGAGATATGTGACCTTCCAGGCTTCCATGTAGCGATTCGTTCGATTACCGATAACTTTACAGATTTTACTGATAACAGTCATTGTTTACCAATATCTAGATTGGTTTAGGCCACAATTACAAATAACTTGTGTTTGTTGTCCGACCGACTGATAATTTCTCTTAATTTTCCGATTATTTTGAGTCAGGAAGTCGCAAAATTGTCTGAATTTGTTAACAATTCCATCCTTCGCTTCACCTGCCATCTTTACTTCAATCGCACATTTCATTGTTTTATGGGAAAATTCTTTTTCAAAATATAACGGAGATATTGAGGTCAGGAAAATAGCCTATTCGTTGGTGCATGTCGATCTAGGTGGGTGTCTTCTCCCCTGAATATTTTTTTCTTGAGAAGTTGTTCTTCAAATTAGTTTTCAACGTTGGCTCGGTTCAAATTTTTTTCATCTATGGCTCAAAATTTTGGTAATGTTACCTTAAAGGAAGAAATTTTGGCAGGATTTAATTTGGCGGATGGCCGAAAAAGTCTTTTAGATGGAATTTAATTTGTCGGATGGACGAAAGAACTAAATTTGGCGGGAATTTGATTTGGCGTTTGCAGAAAATTTATCCTTAAAATGGCATAAGAACAGCAAAAAAAAAGCAAAAACACCTTAAAAGAGATCATATTTTCTAAAAGTTTAATTTGGCGGGAACTTAATTTAGCGGATTCTGGCCAAATCCGCCAAATTTTCTTTCCGCCAAAATTTCTTCCTTTAAGGTAATTTCATTAAAAAGCGCCAGTTTATTTTTTCATGAATCCTATTAGAAGTTTTGTGACGCATTTTTTTGCTTCCGAGTCAAGTAACCGATATAGTGCAATGGCAGCATTAATCTTTGATACGCATTTCAGTGGGATGCTAATGTGACTAACTGTTTGTGGGAAATCTTTTGACTACCTCTCTTAATATACTATTAATTGAAATCTTAAACAAAATTAGAATGCCATACCTTTTTGTGAATTTTGTCCAAATTGTCAACATTGAAATTTCTCAGTAAATATGAGATCATCGTCTAGTAAATGTTGGCTATTTTCAACAATTAAAACAATATGATTAAGACCCGGGGGGAAGGGGTACTTAGGCAAAAATGGATGATGGGTATGTGCGGACAGTAAGGGTCGGTTTTTTCACCTTTTAAAGTCTCTCTAAGGGTCGGAAAATTCAGGATTTCTAGGAAATTTTTTGATTTCCAGAGAAAAAATTGTAATAAATTCGTTCTAAGGGTATGACTTTTTTTCAAAAATGGAGGTCCCGTCCGCACATACCCCTCATTCGCCAACCCTGGTACTCCCCCCGGATTAAGATTTAATGAAAAATTAAAGGATTGTTTATTATGGTGCGTTTCGTAACTTTAATTCAATTTTTATAATTTTTTGAAGCTTAATTTATGCAGCTGTATATATGTAGTATTATTTTTTTTCGAAATAATTGAATCCCTTTTATAAGTGCCTTATTAATTAGCTCAAATTTAAAACCTTTGTATATGTATGGTACTGTAGTTGTAACAGTAAAAATAGTACAAAAAGCGTCCAATATCAGATTCAGACATAAAGAAAATGTACCTCACAATTACGTAAATTAAACACAACACAGGCAGATAAAAAATTTTCAAGCGTATTTCACAGAAGCGTAAACAACATAGAATAAGAAGACATCGCTGGGCCTTCACGCCGCTAAGGCGTCTTGTATATATAAAGATGTGAATCGTGAGTGATATATTTTTGTATCAAAATCTTTTTTGTTTTTTATCGTGTTATATTCATTTTCAAATTCCGAGGCTGTGTATAGAAAAAGGATCAAAGGTCCTCCGATAATCGTGAAAGCCCTCTCTCCATGTCATGCCTTTCATCCAAATCCCATTTAGATGGATTACTTTATTTTCATTCTCCAAGGCTCTATAGTGTTTAAGCAGGAATTTAGTTTAGAGGAAGCTTAAAAGCCAAAAAGATTTGTGAAACCACCATAATTTATTTTTGTTAAATACTTCGCTCTTTAATTTAAATTCAGGAAGACAGCCAGAGCAGAACCAGCAAATCAATATGGAACAGATCAGATATTAAAATAGTGTATTTTAGTAGTTTTGTAATTATTTCAGAAATTAAGTTGTTCATAATATGAGTCGTTCAAATATGGCATAGATGCAGTAACTATCCGACACTCGATGCATAAATTTTCTTCCGACGCGCTAAAATCCCTGAGGGTCGGAAAGATTTTGTTATTGGCCATTTTTCCGAAAATTCTTACTCTTAGAATTAAGCTGAAGACGAGGTTTTAGTTTTTGGGAATGTTAAAATGATCAAATTTACGGTTTTTCTGTATTTAAAATCTTCTAACTTCAGTAACTTTAACTTTGCACTCACCTGAAACAACCGTCTATAACTTTTAAAATAGTAAAGCCTAGAAACTTTGTAAATTTCCTAATATTTATTCAGCTTTAAATAAATTTAATTTTGACACCTACAAAATTTCAACCTTTTACCCTCTGAAGGATCAAAATTTGGTCAAATTTGTCCCGAGGGTAGTAAAATTCACAAGATTTTCCTTGGTTTTCTCTTTTTTAGTCCCGGTAAGGGTCCAAAGTTCGAAAGTCGGGCGGCACCCCCCCGTCAGCTCGCAACCCTATTACACCCCCCCCCCCGGGGACTGGATGCGAGTTTGTACTTTCGTGCTTTTTCACTTAGTTTAATGAATATTTGAAGGAATCTATCGATTTGATCCATTCATCATATTTTGAACATAATATTTCTGCGATACATAGGGCGTTTTCATGTTTTGAATTTGAGCAACCAGGATGCAAAAGAAATTTTTTTTCAACGGAAGAGTATCGGAATTCTTTAAGAAATTCGAGAACAATTTCCTTTTGTTGTGTAAATTCCATGTTCATTTCACTGAAGGTACTTTATCGGGGAAAAATGTCCGGGGGGCAGGAGGGACGAAAATATGTATAGGTTGGTTGAGACGAAATTTCTCCCTGTCTAAAAAATTCCACGACATCTCTAGCTTTCTCAATATATTTTTCTGTAACTAAAACTTATGTCCGATTTTTTAATTCCCTACCAAAATATTTTCCCCCGAATTTTTTATCCAACAAAAGCTGATTAATCACTTTCTTTTCAAAATAATTTCTCAATATGACCAGCCGGGTCCACAGCTCACCGCTAGATTTGTTAAAATTTTCGTCCCCTGTTGGGATTTCAATAGGAATTTTAAGAAATTTGAGAATTCGCAATTTTTCTGACTCTCAGGGCGACTGTGATTGGATTTTTTTCAACCCTTTACAGTTAGTTTCAGGGACTTCCGAGCTAAAAAAGGCACCCTTAATGGCGGCACATAACGTACCTTATCTAGGGAAAAAATGTCGGAGTTTTATTTAGTCGGGTTTTTTTTTCGTCAGGGAAAAATTTCGTCACCTAGAGACATTTTCGTCACTTTCCCCGACCAAAATTTCAAATTCGTTACTTTTCCCCGACGAAATTTACAATTTAGTCACTTTCACCCAACTAAATTGTCCAAATGAAATGGTTTCCTTCACTAGCTCGACAAAAGATCTTGAAATTCGAAATTAGAAGATGTTGTCAATTTTCGCCTACATTCAGTCATTTTTATGCCACTTTATAGGATTTATCGTTCTATCAGCTCCCAAATTCACTAAACATTTATACAAGACAGGGTCTACCTTTCAAACTCCAGCCAGCAGGACGCCCCTGTCGGCCGTCAGAGTCAGTGCCAAGCCCCCTGGGCAAAATCACTATCGATCGTGGGTAGACTATCACGCCACTTGATTAATTAACGTACTAGATTCTTAGTCTATATCGTGGGAAAGTTTTGAGTAAAATGAAACAATTGAAACGTCGAAATAATTCGAAATTAATAAAATTCGATCAACCATCAAAAGAGACTATTTTTATAAGAACAGACAGTTTTTTAAGGAAAAATTTCGAAAATTGATCATGAAGGCTAAAATCATATATTGTAATTACGTATGCAGTACAAAAATTTATGAAGTGACAGAAGTGATCGAATGGAATGAAAAGATACAAAGTTTGGAATAAAAGCAAAAGTTCCGCGAAACTTTCTTATGTTTTATTGTGTTCTTACAAAAAATATACTAAAAGTATTCATTGTTCAAGCAATCTTTTGAGAAGAGAAAAAGTCTGGCGCCATTACGTCAAATCTAAAAGAGTTTTTATGTTGTCTCGCATCTTCCATCAGTTTTATTTGATGTATAGACACATAGAAGACAACATCTCTTGGACATTTTGAATCCAAAAAAAAAAGGTATGCGATATTTTAAGTGTTTTTGATGCAACTTTCCAATCAATGGCCCTTTTTTCCTTTTTTAAACTTTTCTTTTCTCTTTTTTCAAGTTGACTAGATCAAAAATTTTCACCTGCCTGATTTTTTGGCTTTTATTTCGATTTCATGCCTAGTGAAAAGACCAACTTTGTGAATTTCTTTTCTGTTGGGCCAGGGAGAAATTCTGTTCTAATAACACCAAAATGAGGATTGCATGTTCAGAATGCAAAAATGGGCGTTAAAAAAGGAAATCATAGATTTTCATATTTGAATAAAAAATGGACAAACAGTTAAGTTTGAGTTCCATCTGTTGATCGTGAATTTTTCTTAAGATATTTACTTCCTCAAGCTATATACTGAAGATGAACAAATGAAATGAAATATTATAACTAACACGTTTTTTTATAAATATAAAGTATGAACATTCGAAGTCATGTATAATTTAATTTGTACTTTGGACTTTTCACATTCAAGTTTTAAAGATGGTTTGAAAGAAATATGATGATACCCCTTAAGGTCCTTAAGAGTTTGAGAAAGAGGGGGATTTCTTGACTCTCGTAAAAATGCGTACGTCTAATCTCAAATTATTAATCACGTCAGTAGTAGAATGTCGATTTTCATTGTACGAATTAAAAGCTCAATGTAAATGTAAAAAGTCAATGTAAAATAAGTAAGAACTCCTGAGTTTGGTAATAAAATGATAAAATTGGAGATAAAAGTTATGTCATACACTCTTACTGTTTTATGAACATAGCGTTTACAAGCATACTTTGGCTCAAATTCAGCAAAAAAAAGCATAATGCTAAGCATATCTCCAAGCTAAAATGCAAAAGAATTGTGCATCTTTTCTAAAACGCTGACCTTTTTAGGGTTACTTTTAAAACTGTTTGAGCTTTCTTGGACCAAAGATTTACACCTGCGGTGCCAAATTTCAAAGAAAACTTTCATTCTTTGAGCTGAATCAATGTTCCAACTTAAAAAGTTTAAAAATACAAAATTTTCTTGAACCTAGAGAAAATCAACAAATCGAAGTCAAATAAAAAAATATATAAAAGAGTGCAATGATTCAAGAATTAATGTGTTCCTCCAACCATACGAATTCTAACTCGGGTTTGATCGTAAGAAGCCAAATTTTTTTATCGTCGTTTGCGTAGACTATTGGTTCTCAAACATTTTTTGGTAAAGTTAGAGAATCGCCCAATGACGTGCCGTTTTGAAGTCCGTATTTCAATCCTAGAAAAAAAATTAATTTTTCATATCAAGCGTATTACTCCCTCTTTCAAATTGACTTCTTTGAAACTAAAATTCTAAAAACAATTTCAATATAATTTATAATTTCTTTTTCCAAACTGAGTGAGACAATGCTCATGAAACGAATTTTATAAACTTGTTCCTAATAAAAATGCGTATTGTCAACTATTTACCTGTGTTTTGATCTGTAAACAATTGAAACATTTTGATGTGAAGGACGAAAGTGTCTGTACCTTCGATGTCAACTCTCAAAATTCTCTCGACTCTACAGAAGTTAGCATCATTGAATTGGCAATAGCTACCCACGGATATCGAGTATTCTTCTAAGAACTCGTTGACTTGGTTAAACTTTTTGATGAAGGTGGCACTTTCAATCTTTTCTGCTGGCTTTAGAAGAGTGTTGATGGCGGATTTTTCAGCATCATTTAACAACGTAGGTTTGTCTCTCTTTCTTGATTGATTGCTTGGTTCGAACTCTCCACTAGCAAGAAGTGTCTTTTGGCAGACGGTATTTCTAGCATCGAACGCATTTGGAAATTTATTTGTGATTTCACAAAAAACCACCCAATCAAATAGCTATAATGAAAAATAAAATTTTTCCATTTTTTTCACAGAATTTTGTAAACGTAGAAAATTAACGTCATTGAAAAATTGTGTTTTGTCATCTAATGTCATCAAAATAAGGTGTGCTTTTTCTCTCTTTATTTTTTCTCCACTAGGTACTTTCGAATACACTTTAATAAATTAGATACATAAAATTCTTTAAGCAACTTAGCTGGTAAGGGTCGAGCCCTGAAAATCCCCCAACAACTAATCAACTGTGACATAATAACCTAGTCTAACCAATTAAACCCAAAAGGTGACGTTTTGCCATTATTTGGCATTAAAATCTGTGATTGAGCTCTTTTGGATACCAAAAAGGCATTTTTAGTGAGAATGAGGTAAAATTTTGCAATTCAAAAAGTGTTTTTGGCTCAAAATCCATAAAGCAACTTTTGGGCTAAACTCCTGAGAATCCTTAGCAACTCCAGCACTGAGCCAAAAAATGGGTTTGCTAGTAAAAGATGTGTGTACCACGCCTCCAAAAATTGATTTCAATATTACCTGGTAGGTTTCCATAACACATCTTTCCATGTGGTTCTTATTGTTGCACCTTCTGGTTATCCAAGAGTTGAAACGTTCTAAGCAGTACATCCACGTAGCGTACAAGGGTCCAAACTTTTTCATATTTTCGACGAAATGGTGACATATGTGTGTCGTGATATTCAATAAGATGGAGGGGAAGTCGCGTTCTAGGAGTGAAAGTGATGTATGCATGTGTTTTTCGAGTTTTTCAAGTTGTGTACTGGTGAACTTCTTGTGAAACAAATGCGTCAAAACGGCAAAAAAGTACGTCAGTGTTCTTTGTTGCTTTTCTGGAAGGCAGCCACGCAGAGCATACGTCCAGAGATTCTCAACGGTGTACTAGAATATATAATTTGGATAACCATCCTTTATACATGGTGAATGAATAGTTTGACTCGAGTACAAATTGAGTATGAAGACCTTTCACTTGGAAAGTAAAAATTTTAAATCTTCGCTTTTGAAATTGTAAAGGTAAGGCAAAGGGTATCATAAGTTCTAGTCGATGCATGATAAACTTTAATAAGGAGTTTAAATCCAAGAATATTCTTGAAATTCAAAAAATAATCAAGTCTCACCTCTTGCCATCCATGATGATTCTTTAAAACATCACATGTTTTGGTAAAAACATCACCCTTGAATCCAGTACAATCTGGAGTGAAGATCACTTTACGGATGCGTTCGTTTGCCAACTTGATATCCTCAGCCGTTAAAGTGTAGGTCATGTTCTCATCATAATCAACATTGGTGTGATTTTGTTCCTCAGCCCTTTTTACCTTTTCCAGAGGAAACTTATTTGGTTTTTGCTGGGATAACCAGTGAATAATGCATGATGTGACACGCTTAACTGTGTGCATCCCGTCTGGTTGGTAGTCCTCACTAAACCCGTGGTACGGCAGCTGCATAAGGACATAGTTTCCTTTAAAAGAAATATTGTAAGGTTTAAAGAACGTTCTATAGTTTAGATACCTTCAGGGAACAAATATAGATCTCGAAAAAATTTGCACACTAAATAATCCCAACACTCGTGAAAGATAATGCGGATTAGATGCGTTGAATAGCGAGGATAATTTTGAAAGAGAATTTACCTCATTCTGGTATTACCTCACTTATAACAGCTTCGGTTTCAGGAAAAGTTCCAAAATGTTCTGGAAAATGTCTTTAAAATTACCTTTAATTCCGTGTTCTTTAGCAAATTTTTCCTTTTGACTCTTGTTAGGTTTTTCATCGTATTGCTTTCTTAATACGACTTGGCTTTCCCTCGTATGAGCTGCTGGCCGTTCAGCTGTTTCGTTACCATGAGAGTAAAGAGTAGACGTTCTCAGTGGGTGATCTTGTTCGAGGAATTTGCGTGATCCGGGATAGATCGTCTTGTTGCACACGCGTTGTCCTTTGTTTTGGCACCAAGGGCATGCACTAATGCCACCTAAAAGTTTATTTGAAATGTTCAATTGTATTTTATTGTAAATTGATATGCGATAATTATAAATGTCGGTAGTACGTACATATACATAAAATTTTCTGAGCAAACTGACGATCTAGAAATTGTTACACCGTAGTGCTAGGGTCCCTTTTGATTTAAAGGACCAATTACCCAGAAGTTGTTCAACTCCGGTTTTTTATCAACTTTATTATAGTATATCATACCTTGACCTTGTGTGTGCATGACTTTTGCGATAGCCGGGAAATCAAACACGTACTGTAGCAGCTTGACTTTCATTTCTTTCCATTCTCGATTATATACATGGAACACTCGGCAAGCTCTTTCATCTCGTCAACAAACACCTACAGATAAGGCTCTAAGTTTTTTGGTTCCTTTGTTCCATTCCCTGGTGCGATACCAAGGAGCTGAATACCAGCAAAAGACTTTCTGAACTTTGGTGGCCAGTTTAAGATTTGAAGCATAAGTGGCCACATTGAATAGCTACGGTTATTTGACTTCAAAGGGTTTACGCCATCAGTGCAAAATGAAGTAGCAATACCTAGAAAACAAATCGTATTTTTTCTTAATACACTACACGTTTTTAATAAGAATAAAGAATGCAACCATCAGCATAAATCTTATAGAAATCCAAATTGATTTGTTTTTTTTTCTGTATAAAATTCATCCACGGGGAAAACCTTAAAAAATATAAGCAATCTGATTTGCTAAAAGCGTGTACATAAATGCTGTATTTCATATTTTCAACTCGTGGTTTGTTTATTGATAAAAATGAGTTATTAACTCACAAAATTAAATTTTTGTGAGTTATTATTTAAAATCACTCGCGGATTGACGTCACAACACATAGCTCATGGATATAATAACTCACAAAAGTAACTCACATGAATTATGGATCCTATTTGCTTTTGAAATACGTTTTACTATCTTTCATACTAAGTTCTTTTAAATACAGGAATACGAAAACAATTTTAGAAATTGTTTATTTCCTGTTTATTCTGAAATTTGATTCTAAGGACTTATAAATCAATTATTCCTTACCAATCTTTCCATGGAGCATGCCATCTTGAGAATGCCATTCTTTCCACTTGATGGTATCATGAATGTCTTTAATCCATTCATCGTCTGTTCCGCGACATTCTTCCGGCTTTTCCAGGATGTTAGATCCAGCGATTCTTGCCAGTCTTGGTCCAAGTGGAAAGTATGTGAATGTTCTTCTTGGTTTTCCATCCTCGTACCTTTTCTCTTCACAAACAGGGCATTCTTGAGAGAAGCTGTACTCGTTCCGAAATATGACACAGTCATTGACACATACATCATACTTCTCTAAGGGCACAAGAAATGGTTTCAAAAGAGAACGAGCTTCCATAAACGAACCAGGCATGTTGTTTGGTTGTGGTAGAAAAAGCTCTTTATCGTTTCGTAATTCTTCATCTAGCTGTTCCTTTGAGGAAAACGGATGAGAAACGAAGGTTCTAATCTTGACAAAAAGAGCTTCAAGTACACTTCTTTTCGATCCAGTGTACATTGGTGTTGTAGCAACTGTGCTTGTTTTGTAGAGGGATTCATCGTATTGAATTTTTCGTGAGTATTCAGTGGTGTTTTCTAATGCTCGTCTTTTTGAATCAATGAGCAGCTTTGCGTCTTCCTCACTGTGTCTTCTTAAAGTTCGTTTTGTCAAAAGCCTTCCAGTACAACCAGCGTAATCGCAGTAGCATGGCTGGAGATCTAAAGATACAAATTCATCCATGTTAATATTATCTATGTTAAGAATCACTCGTTTTAGTCCTAGTATACTCTCTACAAACCAGACAAAACTTTAGATAAGTCCTGTACTGGTGGGAAGATTTTTTGAATAGCCATAACCCAGGGAGGGAGTATTTAGAGAAATCGGTTATGGGAATGTGCCGCTAGACAGGGTACCTTTTTTACCCTAGAGTCCCTTTCGGGATGCCGCTTTTCTCCTAAAGTCACATTCAAGGTTTAAAGAGTTCAAAGATCAGGCTCGGGGATTTGTGTATTTTCAAAGGAAAATAATTTTTTTTCATTGTAGTAAGGTAGACCTTATTGGGAAAAAGTAAGTAAAAACTTTTGCCATTTTCAGTCACATTCAGAGTCCCTTTTTTGCAACTTTATAGTCCGGCGCAGGATACGTTTTTTTAACTACATCGGCACAACCTCGTCGGTTTACAATGGTAGTACCCCGTCTTGAAAAAAACGGGTATTTGACTTCAATATAGAATTTCATCAATACAAAAATTTATTTTAAATAGTAAAGTGTTAGCAGAGTAGCAAGCACTTCAAAGCATAGTTAAATGAAGAACGAAAAAAAGGCAACAGAATAATATTGTGTATTTTTAAGGGAAAATGATTTTTTTTATTGTAGTAAGGTAGACCTTTGTAAGGAAAAATAATTCTAAGAAGAAAAATTCCAGAAAAAATGATAAGGAAAAATAAGTCTGTTTCTTCTTGTATTTTTCAAGGAAAATTTTTAAAACCTTTTAAAGAAAAGATGATTTTTTTGTTTATCGAATCACGTCCAAAGAAAGGATAGAGTTTTTTATATTTTAAGAAAAGGCATATGATGATGATTGTATATTTTCTATTTGGTGACGCCATCAGAAATGTTATGACGTCATCTTAAAAACAGCACCTGTCGGCAGACTGTTTAAAATGTCAATTGAATGTATACAAAAAAATAATATTTAGACCTACTTGGAGGTCCTACAAAATAACATGTTTTTGTTCACAGACAAACCTGTTATTACCAACTTTTAACGGAATCACAGTGAATCATAGAAATTTTTAGAATTTTGGTACAAAGGTGCAAAATGGTGGTAGCCAAAATGTGGTGGAGCCCGATTTCCGAAAAAAAATGCCCCAATATGTTTTTTTCCCCAGAATATTCAGAATATTACTTTTTTGTACAGATACGTAGAATAGCGTTGTCCAAAATATGAATGAGCTCATTTTTCGAAAAAGGAAAATATGAAATATATTAATGGAAGTATCGAAAGTGCCAAGTATTTTTCTAAATTTTGAAATTTGAAAAAATGAGAAATTTGAGAGCTTTTTATGATTTTGAAATTTTGAAGGTATTAAAAATGTCCAGACTCTAATCTTTGTATTAAAAGTTTATATAAAGTTTTATAAACAGGTAGGTCCGTAAAAGCATCGCTTGTTGGTTCTATTTTGAAAATTCTCCGGATTCGCTTTAAGCGTACACTAATCTTTGTTTTGCCTTTCCTTTTTCAATGAACGCTCCTATTCTAACATATTATATACCAGTGGATACCCCTTAAAATCTACAAAGTTGGGTTTTGGGCTCTCTTAACCACCAAACTTGATAATATTGTATAATTCACTTTTTTACAATCTAATATAGTTACTTTCGTAAAATACCTAATTTCAAGAATTTTAATTATCGTATTATTAACCCTTTTAAGTGCCAATGTCGTATATATCAGACATGGCCTATGTAGGAGGGCCGCCCTCCTACAATGCCCAGTTTGAGTTAGAAATCGTCATTTTTGGTCTAACTTTAGCTAAAAAGTCAAAAAAATGCAAAAATTTGACAAAAATCCACCTTTAAAATTTTGACAGTTTTTCCCCCGTTTTTTGACCATTTTTGGTCAACGAGTGAGTCGAGAACCTTGAAATTTAGCCCTGATTTACTTGATTCTGTCCTCCAGCGAATTAATTTGAAGTTTTACCACTGGGCACCTTTCTATCATTAAGTTAATTTCCCATTTAACTTCTGGACTCACCCAAACTCTCCAAATCCAATAAAAACAACACTGGCTTTGTAGAGTAGAGCTTATTTCGAAATTTGTCAAGATTTCTTCTCGTGTACTCTCGGTGCCTAATAACCGGGGGTTTTGCTAATCAATTCCACCCAGGACATTCTAATTCCAACCCCACCCGCTTATTGTTTTTTGGGAATTTCTTTTTGAAAGTTCCCTCTTTTGTCTTAATTCTGCTGTATAATAATAAGCCTCTTTTTCGAAAATTTCCCACCCAGGACATTTTTATTCAAACCCCCCCCCCACCTCGCTTATTAACACCCCTGTCTCAGTGCCCCGGTGGAACCTTTTCCCACAGTGGGGATGAAAATTTCTATCGAGATCCCAATGGGGATAGAAAGTCTATTGTTTCCAGCTCAAAAATTCCAGTGGGGATGGTTTTGGAGTCCAATTTTTTCCATTCAATTTTCAATGGGGATATAATCATAGGGCAATTTCCCAGTGGGGTTGAAAATGTAGGGTGTTTTTTTCACTGGGGACGAATTTTTGGCCTTTTTTTCACCGGGGCGGGGGGTACACCAGGTCTGTGACACAAGGGTGTTTATTATGTTTTGAAAATTTTTCCAACCCCCCTGCTTATTCCAAACCCCCCGGCTATTAGGTACCCGAGAGTAATGAAACGAGAATTTTTCATCATTTGTTGTGATATTTTTTGGAAAAAACAAAAGTGAAGACGTCACATGAGAATCAGCTAAATGTTCAAAATTGTTCACACTATTCTTTTTTGAGATATAATAGCATATTTGATTTTGTCAAGTGGCGTTCAACAGCTATGTCCACACTCAAGTCAAAGAAGCTCTCAATACTTATAGTGACAGTTCTTTGTCGGACTTTACTTGTGGTTGCCAACCTAGCAGACCTTGGCCGCCAAGGCGAAACGGCGAAGATCGAGAATTTTCGAGGAAAAAAGTATACTATAATAAAAGTATAATGAGATAATTTTCATAAAATCGTTGCTTTTCATGATACACACTTTACCTTAAGTGTCCCAAATTTTGCGCGGATTAATTTCGCTATTTCACGAATTTCGGCCATTTTTGCGAAAAACCCAAAATCAGGATTTTGCCAAAAGCCCTAGGAAAGTGTAAGAATTAGTTGAAAAAGGCTGACAAGCGAAATTTTTTCACGCGAATATTTAGGGTCTTCAATTCGCGAAAAAAGCCCATACGAAAGTTAATCCACCTCATCCCCTAAAGGGTGTTTCACAAAAAGTATACTTAAAAAAGTAAACTCACTGACCCTACTGTTCGAAAAAACTAGAAACTTCTTCGACTTAAATTTTGGATTAATGAAAGACACATTTATTCAGTCTTTATTACGGTGTAAAATGAGTCTTTGGATTAGAATTATGAAGCTGCACACCAGGTTTGCGATTAGAAAAGTCAAAATATAAATTTTTCAGAGCAAAAAGAGCGCAATTAAATTTTGATTGACAGCTATCTTTTTTTGTCATTTTGATGAAATTTTCAAACCTATGCATCAGTCTTGTTAAATGAAAGGCTGTTTGAATGTAATTTTTCAGCTTTGAAAACCAAGCTGAATAAATAGTTCAGTTTCTTTCTAAAAATTGTCTCACTTTTTTCAGTACACTTTTTTGTGAGACACCCTGTAGCTGTACGACCCTGTATCATAGACAAATTTTACCATGAATTACATACCTTTTGACTTTGAACTTTCATTCATTTCTGGTGAAAAGGTTTGTTTTCCACTTCATTTTTGATTAAAACCAGCATTCTGAGGGTTTCACGTTTTAAAATAACAGCCTCGACTTCAAAAAGGGTATCCGTCGGTCACCCGTTGGTAGTGCGTCGGTCGTCGGTCACCCGTTGGTGGTGCGTCGGTTACCCGTTGGCTTTGTGTTGGTCAATCGACGGGTTACGTTCGAATATCACTTTTATCACTACCATTTCCTGTCCTAATGACGCATTCGTTTGATTCGAATCATGGTTTATAATTACCAGTCAGTTCAATCAAGTTCGGTCTTTTTGGTTTTACATTTTTACTGGAGTCACTTGTCAATTTTATCAGCAAAACTTTTTAATAAAATGGCCAACAACATTAACGAGTCATCGCCGGTAGATTACATTCAAAAAGTGAATGATTGCGTCAATGATAGGCAGTTTATAGATATGCTAGTATCTCATAATTGGCTTAATAACGGCAGGATACATCCGTTATATGATCCAGTAGTTTTGATTTTTTTAAAAGAGTATTTTGTTGCCAATGAATTAAAAAAGCAACAAAACCAAATGCAAGTCCAATTTGACCAACCATCAACCACCAACCAGACTTATGATGAGAAACGATTTTTTAAAAGAGGTACTGGAAGCCATAGAAAATTAATGGTAAGTGACGTTTAAGTTTGTTGATTAGCTATTTATATTTTTAACTTACAAAAATGTCAAATATTCGGGTCGAATACGATTTCTTAAGTTTAAAGATACTTTTAGATTTCGTTGAAACTGTCCTTTTTATTAGTATAATTAAAATTTAAGTAGATATGCAAACTAAATATTATAACTCTAAAAAAACGCCTACAGAAGGTATCGAACTTGGAACTTCAATGGTACAACATATCGTATCTTACCACTACACCACGATTACATTCGAAGTCTTGAAAAACAAAAAGCTTAAATTCGAATTTATTATAACATCGAATTTTTGGAAATGAAACAAAGATTTTTGTTCGAATTGATTTCGATACTTAATAAAAACTTTCTTTTTTCAAAAACTGAGCAATTGCTAGGGTGATACACGTTTTTTATAAGAACATCTAAAGTTTTTGAAGCATTGAGATATGTTCTTAACTTTTTGGATTTGAACCGTACAAATGTTCTGAACATGTACTTATTTTCGCCATTTTTTCGTGTATTTGTGTCCATTTTCCTAAGAAATCGGGTGTTTTAGAGACAGCAAAGCTCTAAAATGTTCTTAACTTGCTCTTAATATGTTGGCGATCGAAGCCTTATGTTCTTATAGTGGGGGGCGTACGATCTGGCAGTATTCGGGATAAGGCCTAATTTATGGCCGGGAAGCGGAAAAACGATAAAAAGTGTTCGGGAAACAGTATTTTGCAAGAGCCACGGTGACGGTAAAACACCTGATTTTTCGTCCGGGATGAGGTAATTCTTATAAAAAACAACGGTATTTCGGTAAAAGCCATACTTAGACGATGTACATAAAATTTTCGGACTATAAAAAAGCTTGTCACAGAAGTCAGCAAAGGTGAAAAAACGCGAAAAACACCCAAAAAACAAGGATCTTACATTTAATAATAAACCTTATTTGAAACGTTAATGCAGATGTGCACGGGGCTTTATAAAGCCCGGTTCCTATGAAAACGCTAGAAAAACGTTTTGTTCGCGGAGAAAGTAGGCTACGTCATATCTCCTTTATTCCACTTAAGCTTCTCTTCGAAGAGAAAAAGTTTTACGTCCGAGCGCAGGAGATATGACCTCAGCCTAGGATAAACCAGACAAAGATTCGAATTTTTGAATGTTTTTTTTTTTGAATTCGATCAGCTTGTCCTGTCACCTCGAAACTTTGGGGTAGGCTGGAGTCTACTGGGGTGTTTCTTTTATTCAATGATTTATCATAGCCCAAAGGGCTAGATTTGCAGCTTTAACCCGCGCTTTAACCTTTATCCAGCAAAAAAAATGAAGCACGATTTTGTGACCTAATTGAATTTCGAGGTGATGGATAGGATCTAGCATTTTCATTGTTCTCGGAGTGCGAGACCAAGAAAATTAGGTGGTAAACGCTATTTCGCATCTCTCAAACCAGTAAAATTGCATGATTTTAGTCAGGTGACTTTGGTAGGAAATCCTACCAAAGCCCAAACAAGGATGAGACAAACAAGAATGAGCTTCACTTTTCGATCCAGGCCGCAAATCTAGCCCTTCCGGCTTTACAGATATCTGTGTTTTTTTTCATTTTTTCACAGTTTTGATTTCTTTGGGCGTGGTCACAAGTTTTAGCCTCAAAACGAGGCTAAACTTTGGGGCAGACTAGAAACTTCTAAAATTGTCTGATTAGGCTGAAATTTTGCAATCGAAACAAAATACAAAAATAGTGATCGACCTCATACACATTCTATTCCATTTTGCCGAATTTTTGACTTCTAGTCCTTAGAATTTTATGGGAAAATTAGCGGGACCGGTATTTTCAAAATATTTGGCCGGGATGGCGGTAATTCGAAACCTCGTACGCCCCCCACCTTATATAGTTCGTTCCTATGATAAAAAAACGTGTAATATGGACTAGATTGATTTCAAGCTTTTTTATTTTATTTCTTTTTAAATCAGATTCTTATGAACGATGAAATCGAAAAACGCGATTTGAGCAAGAAAACGCCAGAAGCCGTCGCAAACCGCATAAGGGATGATGTTGCAACCTCGGTAATCATTTATTTGTCATGCCCTAGTTCAGTAATAAAAGAATCTTTCATACTTGCTTTAAATCATTAACATATCCATTTTCTCAACAGTTTTCGAATGGCATAGTAGAAATGAAGTTGACTGTCTTTGCATTAACCTTGCCCAATTTTTACGTGCAGTAAACTTTAGAACCATCTGAAATAACTCGATAAACTACAATTTAAGTTATATTTTTTCAGCATTTTATGATGTATCTTATTATTTTTTTTAGTTAATCCGAACTTTAAAAATGCAAGACACCGATAATGCGAGGAGGAACATCAAACGTAGATTGTCAAGCCACATTCGAGATAAAAGATATATTACTAATTTAGAGTAAGTATTTACTGGAGCATGTTTGTATAAACTGTGGTTGCTACAACATATTGAATTAAATTGGACAAAGCTTTTCGATTTGAAAAATGTATTATTTTACATACAAAAAGTTTTTCCTGAAGTATTTCTTACAATTTTGTATTTTCGAAGAAAAACCAATACAAAAAAAAGGCTTTTTGCTTTATAAGAATGTTAGGATTGGATTTTGGATTTTGATTAAACTAAGAATATTGTAAAATTTGATGAAAACGCATTATTCTTACAGAAAAACTTGTATGTCGGATCTTTAATGGTTCTTGGGTAACATCTGAATTTAAAATTTTCTCACGTTATGTTTGAAGAAAGATCTCCGATGTAATTCTAATTTTTTTCTTTTGTTTTAGTATCGAAGCCGAAGAAATGGGAGTTTCAAGAGCTGAAATCAAACGTATCAGACAAGCAGAGAAAGACATCGACTCTCCTTTGAAAACTTCTTCTACTAACCTTTCTTCGTCCACTGCTTCTGCCACTCCTACTTCCAGCTCTGTCGTTTCCGCTTCTTCCACTAACCTATCTTTCACTACTCCTGCCACTCCTACTTCCAGCTCTGTCGTTTCCGCTTCTTCCACTAACCTTTCTTTCACTACTCCTGCCACTCCTACTTCCAGCTCTGTCGTTTCCGCTTCTTCCACTAACCTTTCTTTCACTACTCCTGCCACTCCTACTTCCAGCTCTGTCGTTTCCGCTTCTTCCACTAACCTTTCTTTCACTACTCCTGCCACTCCTACTTCCAGCTCTGTCGTTTCCGCTTCTTCCACTAACCATTCTTTCACTACTCCTGCCACTCCTACTTCCAGCTCTGTCGTTTCCGCTTCTTCCACTAACCTTTCTTTCACTACTCCTGCCACTCCTACTTCCAGCTCTGTCGTTTCCGCTTCTTCCACTAACCTTTCTTTCACTACTCCTGCCACACCTACTTCCAGCTCTGTCGTTTCCGCTTCTTCCACTAACCTTTCTTTCACTACTCCTGTCACTCCTACTTCCAGCTTTGTCGTTTCCGCTTCTTCCACTAACCTTTCTTTCACTACTCCTGCCACTCCTACTTCCAGCTCTGTCGTTTCCGCTTCTTCCACTAACCTTTCTTTCACTACTCCTGCCACTCCTACTTCCAGCTCTGTCGTTTCCGCTTCTTCCACTAACCTTTCTTCAACTGTTCCTGCCACTCGAGCCACTGTCACGTCTGCTACAGACTCTCTTCTACTTGTTCCTTTGACCATTTCTTCCACTGCTTCTGCCACTCCTACTTCCAGCTCTGTCGTTTCCGCTTTTTTTACTAACCTTTCTTCAACTGCTCCTGCCACTCGAACCACTGTCACGTCTGTTTCAGACTCTCTTCTGCTTGTTCCTTTAAATACTTCTTCTACTAATCTTTCTTCCACTCCTACTTCTAACTCTGCTGTTTCAGCGTCTCCTACTTCTTTGACTTCTACAACTGTAACCTTACCTACATCTCCTACATCCCCTATCCTTTTTTCCTCTCCAAAGAACACGAATAAGTGGTTCGAAGGCATTAAGGAATACCCACCTTATGATATCAATATTCCAATAATGTAGCGGTGGTATATCGGAAATTGGAGTTTGCTGTTGTTCTGGCCGTGTCAAAAGATAAAAATGGAGAAGATGTGGTCGAATTACGATATTTTAAAGAAGAGGGGGTTCTTGAAGATGCCAAAGACTCCAATAATAACCAAAGACAGCCCAGTATATGTGATACAGAAGGTTACACTGGTGCGTTGCGAAGATGATGTTCTAATCAAAGTTTGTGATTATGAAAAAGTGGTGGAACATTTTACATTTTATAAAAAAAACTATTTGTAAAAGATGATACTGAATTGATAACCATATCTCCTCTATCTTATTCACCTTTTAAACAAATGTGTTATATCCCTTATTTTGATAATGCTTCAAGGCAAATTAAGTTTGGACACCTAATAATTCTTATACCCTCTACGTGAGTGGCAAGGTGAAATACCGACCCTTACCGTCCGCACATACCCATCATCCATTTTTGCCTAGAGGTCGTTACATGTTTTTTTTATAAGCATATAAGCATACGAAGGCCCAGATTTGTAGAATTCCTACGCATAACATAAGCATATATTATGTAAGCCTGGAATATTTTCAAGTTCTCTTTTTTTAATTTCGCATAGCGAAAGTATTACGATAGCCTTTCGCGGTGTCATCGGAAAAAAAATTAGAAAACGAAAGTGCTTGATACGGTGGACGAACTCACTAAATTTAATTTACAAATTACACGCTCGTATAACCACGGACGATTTTCGCGGGTTTTCTTTGGATTACGTCATATATCTTTGTGTTTTTAGCTCCACAGTTTTGATTTTTTCTTTATTTTCTTTATAAGGATGGCGCACAATATGAGCATATTTATTTTTCTTATAAGCATATACTTTATAAGAATCAAATCAATAACTCTTGATAGACGGTGATATAGCTTTCGGTAATTAGTTGTTACAAAGTAAACAAGGAATGGCGCATAATTTGAGCTCATTTATTTTTCTTATAAGCATATACTTTATAAGAATCAAATCAATAACTTTTGATAGACGGTGATATACCTTTCGGAAATTAGCTCTTTCAAAGTAAACAAGCAATGGCACACAACATCAGCATTTTTATTTTTCTTATAAGCATTTACTTTATAAGAATCAAATCAATAACTCTTGATAGACGGTAATATACTTTTCGGTAATTAGTTCTTACAAAGTAAACAAAGGATGGCGCACAATATGAGCATATTTATTTTTCTTATAAGCATATACTTTATAAGAATCAAATCAATAACTCTTGATAGACGGTAATATACTTTCGGTAATTAGTTGTTACAAAGTAAACAAGGAATGGCGCATAATTTGAGCTCATTTATTTTTCTTATAAGCATATACTTTATAAGAATCAAATCAATAACTCTTGATAGACGGTGATATAGCTTTCGGTAATTAGTTGTTACAAAGTGAACAAGGGATGGCGCACATTATGAGCATATTTATTTTTCTTATAAGCATATACTTTATAAGAATCAATTCAATAACTTTTGATAGACGGTGATATACCTTTCGGTAATTAGCTCTTCCAAAGTAAACAAGGGATGGCGCACAACATCAGCATTTTTATTTTTCTTATAAGCATTTACTTTATAAGAATCAAATCAATAACTCTCGATAGACGGTGATATACCTTTCGGTAATTAGTTCTTACAAAGTAAACAAGGGACTGTGCACATTATGAGCATATTTATTTTTCTAATAAGCATTTACTTTATAAGAATCAAATCAATAACTCTCGATAGACGGTAATATACCTTTCCTTCGGTAATTAGTTCTTACAAAGTAAACAAGAGATAGCGCACAATATGAGCATATTCATTTTTCTTATAAGCATATACTTTATAAGAATCAAATCAATAACTCTTGATAGACGGTAATATACTTTCGGTAATTAGTTGTTACAAAGTAAACAAGGAATGGCGCATAATTTGAGCTCATTTATTTTTCTTATAAGCATATACTTTATAAGAATCAAATCAATAACTCTTGATAGACGGTGATATAACTTTCGGTAATTAGTTCTTACAAAGTAAACAAAGGATGGTGCACAATATGAGCATATTTATTTTTCTTATAAGCATATACTTTATAAGAATCAAATCAATAACTCTTGATAGACGGTGATATAGCTTTCGGTAATTAGTTGTTACAAAGTGAACAAGGGATGGCGCACATTATGAGCATATTTATTTTTCTTATAAGCATATACTTTATAAGAATCAAATCAATAACTTTTGATAGACGGTGATATACCTTTCGGTAATTAGCTCTTTCAAAGTAAACAAGGGATGGCGCACAACATCAGCATTTTTATTTTTCTTATAAGCATTTACTTTATAAGAATCAAATCAATAACTCTCGATAGACGGTGATATACCTTTCGGTAATTAGTTCTTACAAAGTAAACAAGGGACTGTGCACATTATGAGCATATCTATTTTTCTAATAAGCATTTACTTTATAAGAATCAAATCAATAACTCTCGATAGACGGTAATATACCTTTCCTTCGGTAATTAGTTCTTACAAAGTAAACAAGAGATAGCGCACAATATGAGCATATTCATTTTTCTTATAAGCATATACTTTATAAGAATCAAATCAATAACTCTTGATAGACGGTAATATACTTTCGGTAATTAGTTGTTACAAAGTAAACAAGGAATGGCGCATAATTTGAGCTCATTTATTTTTCTTATAAGCAGTTTTTGAAAATGTTTTAAATATTTTTTAGAATTTATTATTGATACCTAAAACCTGTCAAAATTTGAAGTCAGTTGGATGACTAGATCAAAAGTTATGCTAAATTTAAGATTTTTGGATTTTACAGGGTTTTAGCTGGATTTTATGATATGCCTGCACAAAAAAGTCATAAAACCTGATCTGGTCGGTGTATAATTGTAAAATTTGGTATACATGCTGCTAATAGGATTATATCAAAAGTCAAGAACTTTCAGAGTGTTAAAAAAATTTTTCAGTGAGCTATTAGCAAAAGAGTGCCAGCCTGGTGGAAAACACCCCCCCCCTGATAAAAATAGGGTTAACTCCTTTATAGTGTCAGCTACAACCATTTATTACTAGTAAGAGGTGTATTACTGCATTTGTGTGTTTGCGGTTTAACCGTAAATAGATGTGCAAGCTAAACTGACGTTTGTGGCGACGGAAACCGTGTGTGCAATTCAAAAGTCAAATAGAAAAGTCAATTAGAATAGGTAAGAATTATACAGCCTTTATACGACTTTTCAAGAAGAAAGGCCTCGCAAAGTATTATGTTGAAAATGTCTATAATATAGCGTTTTTATGAGAACTAAAACCTTAAACCTGGACAAGTTTAGAACACCCTTGTCTCATTGACAAGGTGGAGTTCTAAAATAAAATTTATAAAACCAGCAGAAGGCTCACTGGGGAAGAGGTGCTTGGTACTTCACGAGTATCATCACATAAAAAAAATAATGCATGATGGCTTACATTGCAAGTTTTACAAGGAAGATGCCATTAGGTATGTCAAATTTACAAGAGTCTTCTTTATTGTATTAAGGAAAGAAATTTTAATGGGACAAGTTTTTGCCGAATTTAATTTCGTGGTTTTTCGACAAATCTGCGAAGTAATATTCCGCGAAACACGAATACTCTCAGGATTTAAAAAGTCACCCTTAAAATTGGTCTTTTTACATTTTGCAAACAAAAAATTCTCTCTATCGCGAAATGAAACTCCGTGAAAATTTGATCTTACGAAAATTTCTTCCCTTGCGGTTATTATTTTATCTGTTTTTAGCCTTTTTTGTAATGTTAGGTAATAAGGGTTCTTTTGTGCAGTTACTTTCATGTTTATGTCACTTATTTTCTGATTGCTACACGTGCTTAAGAAAATACTCCCTTAGTGTATTCAAGGAAGGGGGATTGACATGTTTTTTTTTTAGAGTGGTGTGTTTTTTCATTTCATGCTGGCTATTCTTAACTTTTCGGGGAAAATCATCCTAGGATATTCCTACCCCACTCATAAGGTATATTCTTAGGTTAGTATACAACCTAACCTTGCACTAGCATGTACTACATACCTCTGGCAAAGATTTGGCATTTTTGTGAAAGCTTTTTAGATTTACCATTGCTGGGTGATAATTGGCAATTTACTGGTAAAATGCTCTAAAAATTGACATTCATAGGTTCTGTTCTATTAAAGTTATTATTAATTCCATCATGAATGTTCTTATAAATTATACTTCTTATAAAAAAGCGTGTAACAAAAGAAAGTATTTACTCTTGTCTCCCAAATAGACGTCTCCCTGCTAATTGTCAAGAGAAAAAAAATCCATCACCCCCGCTCTTATTAAGACGCCCCTGCTAATTAAATTCGAATAATTCAATATTTTTTTGTGTAGATAGACCTCAAACTTGTTAAAATGTTACTTTTTGTTAGTATTGATTCTTATTCTACGTGTTCATTTGTTGAAGTTTCTCTTTTTTTGGTGAAATTGATATCAGTTAAAACAATTCTGTCTTCAAATTACCCCCTCCTCTTATTCCATCCCCCCGCTTATTACAATTTAGAAAATTTTCCTACCCCATGCTTATTCGGACCCCCCCCCCCCCCGTCTATTCGGGAGACAAGAGTAAATGTTTCATCATCTAGAAAATAGGTATCTCAATGAACGGTAAAAATCTATTTATAAAACCACATAAGTACGATTAAAATATCTTTAAAAGCTAAAATGGAGTATCTTCACAGTTTTAGCTGGTTTTACAGTATCATTGACATTAACTGTTGAAGTTATTTTTTGGGACAAGTGAGTGCAATGGCATTCTCGATAGCGTTAGCCTCTTTGTCAAATTTTGAAATTTTATGTTCAATCACTTAAAACCTATCAATGTCATAGTTTTAGGATTTATTTTTGATACACTCTTGTTTCTTTGTGCCACTTTTGATCTTCATGAGATTTTTCGGGCAGTAGTGATAAAATGAAAGGAAAAAAAATTCTGTTCTAAATTTGATGCTAGGTTAACAAAAAGACTACACAACATTAACATTTAGCTTTCTTTTTAGCTAAACTTAAACGTTTCATCAACTGCTGTAAAGCAACGGTTCGGAATAAAGAGTACCGGCGGCGGATGCTTAAGATTTTACAAAGGGTAACTATTATTATATTTTTTTATTTTAGATATAAATAATGGCTAAAATGTAATACTAATTATTATAATTATAACACAAGGAGCTGGTCTGTATACATGGGGCTGGTAGATACAAGTAACGTTATCGCTGCATGGTCATTCGCACGTAAAGATCAGCATAGCAACTTTTCTTTGTCTTTTTGTCAGTCAAAAGGTCATGGTATTCATTATCGTATTCTGGTTGCTCAACAAGCATGTTTGCTATCCTCTCTTTCATGACACTGAATAAAAAGAAACCATAATTTTTTTGTAGGTATTATTTTTAAGAGCAGGAGTTTCAATTTAAGACCTACTCACTCAATTGTCAACTTTGAGATTTGATTTGATTTGATTTGCTTCTTCTCGCTCGAGTTTTGTGTTGAAGACTCCTTAATCAACGGTTGGGTTTTTGTAAGTAATGCTTTTAGAAGGTGGGTATTCGCTTCATTGGCAACATCGTCAAAAAAGATCAGCTCCTCGTCCGAACTATCATCCCTGTGCATGGATGTATGTGTTTGATCGGCGAATATTATGCATGCACATGTTATTGTGTACGCGCATATTCGAGGGTGGAATTTGCTCCTTATTATCGCTAATGAAATACGAAAACAATGAAAACTAGGCTTTCTATGGTTAGTTTTCGGACGGTCTTTAATTACCAACTCACTAACTAACGCATGGGGCCCACCTGCTTACAACAATGGCAATCGATATTAACTGAGTCTTTTTTCTAAAGATTGGTACAGCTTTATACCAGCCTAGGTGTCTTGTCAGTCCAATGAAGTGATGACTACTATACCACTATGTCTTAACTTATTGTATAAAATAAACGCTAGAAATTTGTTATTGGTAATACGTCCTTCTAGATACTTTGTAGCATTTATGGTGGAGCCGATGAAGTCTATATCTGTGTACGGAACTTCCTTTTTGGCCCGGTAGGCACCATCTTGTATTTCCAGTTGTGTCCATAGATTTCCACGTACCTATAAACAACAACATTTTCTTTCTTAGCTACGAAAACTGGCAGAAGATTTCAATTTCGAATTTTCAATCTCCGTGAAGACAAAGGAAGGCGAAAGCATTGAGTACGGAAAAGTAAAAAGGACGGTAAGAAACGGGGTTTTTATCTGAAAAAGCTAATTAAAATTCAGAAAACGCGTGTCAAACTAAAAATCAAAAACATCCAAACTGAGCGAGAAATCATTTTCACCAACTTAACGCGACAAGGACAAAAGTTGAAAACCAACAAAACAAAACAGCGCTAAACCTTAGGCCTACTCCACAAAAGCACATCTTAAGGGAAGAACTAAATAATCGTTGCATATGAATTACAGCTTTGTTTTTTGTGATATTATGAATTGTTTTTTGATTTTTGTTTTTGCTTTGCCATAAACAGGAATGCTCTTACACTCGCGTATTAAACACGGTACTAGTGAGCATTTTGTCTATTTGACGGTAGGCTCGACAATATTGAAATAACTTAGCGTCTGCTTCACTTTAGGAAAAAGCTCCCGTGAGTGATGCATTACCAACTTGCAGCAACAAAGAAAACGACGATACACCCCTTCAGTTATCAAATGAACTCAAGGTATATATTTGAATTATTTTTGTAGTTGTATGTATCACCATGTACATGAATGACAGGGTCAAAATTGATAAACGGGAACCTGTTAAGCATTCGGGCTGCTTTTTATTCTGCTTACAGCAGCCCAACAATATCTAATATAACTAAATCCTGACTGTCTTTTCACCGTAGAAAAACTCCCCCCACAATACTTGACGCGCCTGGTTGCAGCAAAGATCAAACTGAAGTCGCATCCGTTCAGCCAGCCAATCAGTCTGAGGCATAATTTTAGTGATATTTGAATTTTATATTTCTGCAGAATTATGATTGGGTCAATATCATTCATTCCCTTTCAGCCCACCTTGTCATAGAACAATAAAAGCAAGACTTTTAGGGTAAATACGTGTTGGAAGTACACTTCAATGTGCCATCTGGGTTGCCAATGTTGATTCACACATGGCGGCGTATGTTTAGGGTGCATTGAGGGTGGTGAATTAGCAGGGTTCAGGCCAGAAACACAACTTTCAGTGCTCATTTAAATATATTTTTCACAGACTGCAAAAACATTGCAAAAAGTACGTACCATCACACGGAAAAGACCAAAAAGCCAAACAAAACCTCGCCAAATTAAACCAATAGTGATTCCAGAATTACCACCCATCATCAACTTGCCTGGCAAGAAGGAGGCTGTGCCACAAGCGAACTTACCCTTGACAAAGTACTCCACTTGCCAGAATCCGAATCGCGGTGTCGTTTTCGGGTCTGAAGCGGACAAAAAGCTCCACACCCAGCACGGTGTAAATAACACGGCAATAGGCTGCAACACCATGGGTTGTGAACATTGGGTGCACGTTCGCTGTGCTGGGAAAAGGGTAACTGATGTGGGTGAACTGGAGCACATCGAGCTGTTTTGTCCGTTGCACGACATTAACAATAAAAAGTCAAGAGCGAAACGAGCAAAACGAAAGCAGCTCTATTAGGTCGGGTTATACATTATTTTTTTATATGCATAACATTTATTAACATGTTTAGGCTCAAAATTGCAAAAAATATAAACATAATGCTAAGCATAGCTTGGCAATAACATACTGTGTAAATCCTAACTTTGAATCTAAGTAAATGAAGAACTCGATAAGAAACTCCATTTTTTAAATTAGCATAACAGTTTGTTGGCCGAGGGTGAGCATTTTTATTTTTCTATTGTTCTTAACAATAGGCCTATTGTTCAAACTCTAAATTCTCACCCTGATATTCTTATAGAATTTATTCTTATTAAAAAAAGCGTGTAACTTACTCGTTCTAGCTTCTCCATTAACCTGACTGCAATCAACCACTGTTCCTCTGTTAGAGCCCAGGTGTCTGGAAGCCAATAATTTTTTGTTTACTTCTTCCAATAGGGTGTCACCTAGGAATTTAAGGTTTTATTTTGCGTGAGTTCCACTTTCCACAATAGTGTACACATACAGTATCTTTTATTTGGACTTCAACATGTACTGCCAGCTCTATTTCTTTTGCAGATGATTTTGTAGGTTACTCTGTTTTCTTGCAGATAATCAATTTTAAAAACAAACCTCCTTGACAGTTGTCCCGAGTAGACACCAGTTGAAGAAGCCATGGTTTTCTTGCAAAGTTCTTTCACGTCGTCTGGCATTTGCGCATCCAGCTTTACAAAATCAGCGTAAACCTTGGGAAGGAAATATGACAGTTTTTTGTTTTTTGTTAGACTTGCTTAGTTCACCTTGCTCCTGGGCTAACTTTGTTACAATCAGTATCATATTAAGGCAAGGACTATGTCAAAGTTTCAGTTCCTACTGTTCGATTATTATTTGATGTAGCACATTATGTTCTTATCTGATATTCCGATGGCGTATTGGCGGCCGCCCACGCTAAAGCTCTAAAGGAGCGGGCCAATATACCATCGGAGAGGTTTAGTAGTGGCCCTTTGATGTGCCGACAACAGTTGGGTTCAATGGCTATATCTTCGCTTGCTCAAGAATTATGTTCGTCCCGACTGAACAGAAATTTAGCATGAAAATGTCTGCTGCGCCGACCGTCAAAAACTATTTTTATTTATACTTTTGGCGCTTCAATGACAAAGCAAATTTCGGATTCAAGAAGAGCAAGTAGTGAAGAGCTTTTGTTAGATTTTGGTTGTTTTTTGGTTTGTTTTGGTGGACTTTTTTTACAATATAAATGTCTTTATGCTTTCTTAGTACTGTATTACTTTTAGTATTCAGTGTAATTTCTGTAAATGCACCAACCTTTTAAAGATTGTTTTTTACAAGCAAATGTTGATTATTTTTTGTTTGTTTTGGTTGACTGATTTTTACTGATTTTTCTCAAATCCAAACTCAAAGATCATAAAGAAACAGTAACAGGTATGTTCCTTATGCTTTTTTCAGTAAGTTTCATGTTGGTATAATCTTGTGCGGTCCTATCAAAACGACTGTTGACCGCCAGACAACTGAACACAACCGACTGACCGACAACAGTCAAAGTCAGTCAAAGTCTCTAGCAGCAGACAAACATGTGTACAAGACAGATAATTTTGTCTTCAGAAAGATCTACAGACTTCTGTATAGGTAGTTTGTATCTTACTAACGATTAACCTCACTATTTGTGTACCAACAGAACAGCCCAATTTTGTAATTTTACAGAGCACATTGAAAATTCACTTTTGAGGTCCTGAAAACTATGAAGGTTAGTGTAATATTTATCGAGTATGTCTAGGTAAGTAGGAAAAAGCAATAAATTCATGTTCTAAGTTGTATTTCATGTAAATGAAGCTAAATTTAGGGATTGTTTATGTTTGTTTACTGGTACATGAATATGATTCCGAACCATATCGAATATGGTGCTAATATTGAATATGGTGCTAGCCTAGAAAATACAACAAATCGGATGCGAATCAGATTTGTTATCATTTTCTGCCTAGCACCCGCATCCGATATGGAATCAGATGCTAACTTCCTATGTTGATCGTTTCCAAGTTCCTCACAAAATGTTTCAACGCGGTGAAGTCAAATTCCGTAATGCAAACCTTCCAGATGTTAAAATATGCCCGACCTTCAGAGCAAAGCGTGTCGTAGCATATTTCCACATCTGGTATCAGATAAATTATGTTCTTACCCGTTGATACTTTGGATGGTTTCTCCCGAAAAACATTGGTGAAAATTTTTGTAGCGATGCCATCATGCCTGGTTAGAACAAGAAAGGTATTTAATTTTTATTTCATAAAACCAACTTTGATACATGTTTTCTGTTTCAGTCTTTATTGGCGTGCTAGGGAAATAGGTGAGGTATATATAAGCTTTAAATCGTCTGCTAAAGGAAGAACTTGACACGTGATTGCTACTTTAAAAAGGTACGAACCATCGTAGTTGTTTCGTCGAACACTGACTCTATAACAGACAATGGATAGCATAATATGCAGTATCATATGCTGCATATAAACGTAATTTGTTGACAGCTCATTCTTCTCTTCTTTAGCCAATGCCCACTCCCAATAGCCATCTGCGTTAGCATTTTTTTTTTTTCTTTATTGAGACATAAACACAGGGTACATTACGAACATATAACATACAAAATACTACTAAACATTAATATAGTCCCTCCCTCCGCTAGAAACTTAAGTTATATCGCCAGAGGTAAGGCTATGAAGAAAGGAAAAAGTAAAACAAAGTGTGACGTGGAGAGAGCTATGGTTGTAGTAGACTAAAATAACGCAAGCATTTTGTTCGCCACATTCCTGAATGTAGGGTAGCACCAGCTCGTCCGTGAAGGCAAATAACATAATCTCTATCGTTCACCATGTTTTATGGTGATTGGTGCATGCTTTAATCTAGAAGCAATAGTATATATAGGTGAGTCAAGTATTTTTTGCTGGTGAAAAAGTTTTTACTTTCGATGTAATTAGACTTGAGAGTACACTTCTGATTTTTTCCGATCTCTTTCGACATCGTTGTATTGTGTGCTTAAAGATTAAATCTCTTAAATGTAAATAAAGCGTACGTTATTTTGCTGAGCTGGTGTGGCAAAGCCCATGTCAATAGCCAACTGCTTTATGAAAACCTCCCAGTTAAGATAAAAAAAATGATTTGCACAAGATGTAACAGTCCTGCAAATAGAGTATAAATGAAACAGCTAGTTGATTGTAAGAATAACAGAAAGAGAAGGCTAACGTTGTCAACCAGTTAAAATGATTTCTGTTTTGCCTTCTATTCATAGAACGTTTGCACTTCGGCATATCAATGTAATTTTCATGTCCAATAGCTTGTCCAGACCGCTGTACTTTTTAAAAATAAGTTACACAATTTTAGAAACTGAAAAAGACACAATTATTGCAGCAAAAATCGTCAGAAAAAATCCAAAGCAGCCAACATTAGTACACGCTTAATTTCCTTTAATTGGAGTGTCGGCTCTCAGTATCGAAATCATAGGCAAAAATTTCATACCCGGTATAAGAACAATCCAATCAAATTCCATGTTGGTAGCAGCGTTTTTATCGTAACATTCGTGTACCTACAACAATATTAGATTGCTTGAGATACGAAAACATCTAATAGCAGAGTAACATCTTTGCATGTTTTTCTTGGTTGTTACTTTTTTGTGTCACAACTATATCGCTTACCCACGTAATTGACCTTAGCTGAGTGTGTATGGAATAAACCCGGATGTACTAGACCTATCATAACCTTAATTAAGGAAGAAGAACATGTGGTAAAGTCTTCTCCTCATACTGTGTTGTCTTGCGCACCTCGCCTTTAATGCAGATTCGGTGTAATACGATAGATCGCAAGTGTCACAATGAAAAGTGTTATTGATTATCTCTGCAACAATTGGAAATATTAGTGCAACCACCTCCAAGAAGATCCATCGACGAGTTCCATTGTGGTACCGTCCAATTCCTAGAAATAGACATAAAAGGTCCATGTAACATTTGATCGCCTTTGACTACACCAGAGACGCCCTGTAAACGAATTACGTTGTAATTCTCTTGGAAATCCTATATCTAAACTTTAATTTCAAGATGAAATTGGTGAAAAGCAGCAAAACTAAACTGAGTAATTGGTTGTGGCATACTCATTTCGACAACGTAATTTGTAAAAATGTAAATGTAAATGTAAAAACTGTCAATCCAATAAAAATCTTATTTAATGAAAATCGGTTGTCAAAACAACCTAAAATAAACACAAATCGAAATATATTAAACTGAAAATAAATATAGATATAAATGTAAATGTAAGAATCACATCTTCTTAAGGGCTACAATATATTGTGTAGTCTAAGTAACCCTTTATAATTGTTCGACTCAACCAAAAACTTTTTACCCTAATAATCGGTCGAAAAGGTGTATTGTTGACAAGTAAAATTAAACCAAGAAAGACGCGTCTTCTTCCTTTACCTTCGCATGTTTTTAATTTTAGGGGTTTTGGGATTCAAGTTTTTGAACCCCTACAACAAACCCCACCCCTTTCATTTTTTTGCTAAAAATCTGATTCTGTGAAAGAGGGTAACTTTGAAAGTCAATAATCAAAACAATTGAACTAAGGGGAGATGATTAATTTAGAGGGGTGGCTGCTTGGTTTTGATAGCAAATTAGGGGGCATTTATACTTCTTTTGAATCTTCAAAAATCAAGTTTCTTTGTCCTGGGTTGGTACCCTTGACCTTGACCCCCCTCCCCTGGTAGGTCCACTCAACATGTTGTTTTTTACATTAAGGAGAATAATAGTCATGTCAGCCAACAAAAAACCTGGTTGGATGGAATGTAGAAATAAAGCTGCTGACAAGAGACTTGGGGAAAAAAAAGATTTCGGTAAACAACAAACCAAACCAAGTTTTATTAAGGTTCAACGTTTAGAATCAAAAGTTTCAGGGAAGACTCAAATCTACAGTCGATATGGAGCAATCGAGTTTGTCAATATTGAAGCATATGATCGTCTTTGCCTTCAAACTGTCATTCAAGCATGCAATGTCCATTTTGTTGATGAAATTGGTTTCCACCAAACATGTGAGCTTTTGGTTGGACAAAGAGGTCCGTCAGTAAAGCAACAAAGCCAATTTAGTTTGGCTGATATTTACCATATCAGGTTTATCCAAAATCCAATTTACTCTACTTTTCCAACTTTAAATTCATCACGGAAAAGATGTTTGACATCCACTAAGAAGAAGGAAGACTCTGAAGTACCTTCCACTAGCAAACGTTCTCATTATAGCCCACCAACACCTCCACCAAGTATATTCTCTCTAAAATGATCAAATGTGGCAAAATGATGAAGCCTTTCAAAACACTCGTAGAGATAGAACATTTCAATGTACAAGAAATGAAGTGGGATGATAAACGTCAACTTGTTGAATTTCAAATTGATGAGAAACCCTTTGGCAAGGGAACATTTAGAGCTGCATTCATGGCCAATTCTTCTCACAATCTTTTTAAAGGTAAGAAGTGGGTAGCCAAAAAGTATCAAAAACAAACTGTGGATGATTTAAAAGATCTTGACCTTGACCCATACCAGCATGGTAGAAAACTGGTCCAAATGCACTCATTAGCAAAAAATCTAGCAGAGTCTTTTACGAGAAGCATAACCTCCATCAAATTCGGCACAGTCTCCTACAACGAAGTGTATTTTGGTATATTAGACGGGAAAGTGATTACGGTTGAAGAATTCGCCAGTGGCAAGTTTGTGAAATATGTCAACAATAATGGTGAAATCTGCAAGAATGTTGACAAACATGGTCAGAGTAAAGCTGAAGCCTTTGTTCACTTTACGTATCAAAAATCAGAAGAAAAGCTTATGGTTCTTGATATCCAGGGCTGTGGAAAAACCTATTTTGACCCAGAAATTGCAGCCGGTGAACATTTTGATGATCAAGATGAACTCTTGTTTTGTGGTGGAAACCTCTCCCAAACAGCCATCAAGAACTTCAAACATCTTCACCAGTGTAACAAATTTTGTTCTGATTTATTATTAACTCCATTCAAAGATGTAGATGATCAAGCATCAGAAAAGAACACAGAAAGTGAGTAAAAACCCATGAAGAATTTAGAACATGCTAAAACATATTGTCTTCTTGTGTTTAAACAATGTGTTAAAATGATTGTGATTGTAGCATTATTTTTTGTGTATATTATGTGGAAGATTAAAATCCAAGTGGGGCAACCACCTATTCCCATGTGATTTGACCTTGTAGTTACCATAGGAACAAAATTTCAGGCTCTTTATAATTGAATTTTTCTGCTTAGATTAATAAAGCTGATAATCTAGAATCACTCCATTTTACAATATTCTATTCTGTTTACACAGGAATTTTTGGTTGCTTCACTTCATTACAAAGAGTTCTTTATTTACATTTAATATTTTGTTAAATTTGCTTGATCCAGGGAGGTCAAACATTTAATATTTTGTTAAATTTGCTTGATCCTGGGAGGGTCAAGCAGTTATTACAAGACACTAACTGCTTTTTCGCAAGAAGTTAGTAACACCACCATCCTTGTTACACTTAGTACGTAGCTATACTAACTGAATTTGGGGTCAAATTTATATACACTTCCCTTGAAAAAGGCCTTGATATATCTTAGATTCAATTTTCCATCTTTCAATAGGAACATCAAATTTCTGTGGCAACCAACAAATCGTTTTTTAAATTAAAAAATATCGAAAATTTGAAAAAGAAATCAACTTCCCAGAAATTCTTTGGGTAATTTACGGTCTTTTTTTAGATTTCCTCGCAAAATCCTATTTTTCACACAGCAAGTACCAAAATTTTGCAATATTTTAGCAGGGGACCACCCTATTTTGACACCTGAGTACTAAGTGATATCATCCAATTCACATGGTACACAACCCACGGTACTAACTGGCATAGTGTCTTGTAATAACTGCTTGACCCCCTGCTTGATCTTAAAATATTGCTCATTATGTACATTTAGTATTTTGTTGAAATTTTCATCTTTTGAACTGTTCTAAACCAGGGAGTGTAAACTTTGCTTCAATCTGATCTTGCTTTTTGATTCTGACGTTTGACACCACGTAAAGAAGTACTTAAGGCTTACAAACTTTCGTGAGCAGAAACGTTCGTGAATTTCGCGAATTTTGGCCTTTTTTGCGAAAGTAAATGTCTTTGAAAATTCTTAACAAGGCAATTCGCAACGCGAAAGTTTATGCTTGCGAAAAATTCTTTAAAAAATGGAAATCCCTCGAAATCCTAACAAATATCAAATCCACGGCATCTTTTTATCCTCTAATGCAAAGTCGAAGAGCAGCCGTTTTTATCGGTTTTAAATATATATTTTCCACTTTTAAGGCCGTTTTCATTCTAAAATTCTCATTTTTATCGTTTTATCCAACAATTGGCGAAAGTTTATGCTCGCAAAAACACTTTGTCCTCAAATTCGACCTTGCGAAAGTTTCTGCTCGCGAAAGTTTGTACCCCTAAAGTACTTTAGTACTTTTAGTAGTAGTATTTTTAGTAGATATAAGCAAGTTTGAAACCAAAAATAAAAATTTCATTACATTTTTGGATAGGCTTGAATGTGAAATTTAGTTCTACAAAAAGTGTTTTAGCTTGTTTCAAATCAAAGATAGAAGTTTTTTGTTTTTATGATATATAAATGAGTCAATAAAGACAGTTTTTACTTTGTTTTTAAGATTTAGACACTACTTTGTTCCTGTAATATATATTTCGTTTGTTGGATCAAATTATTAAATTTCTTTCTGCCATTGCTTCAATTACCATGATAATATCTCTTATTGGTTCTGTTGAAAAATTGAGTCATGTTTTATCAAAACCATTTTTAACGTATGACAATGGTGGGGGTTTAATCAACTAAATTTTTTAATATCCAAATATAGAAAGAAATGCATTAATCTTCCTTGTTACTTTTATAGAAATATTGATGTCTCTAACTTTCGTTTTAAGTTTGTTTTACGTTTCTTTTTGGCCCAGCTAGCTTTAGCGTACTGGGCCTTTCATTAGCATTGTGCCCGGTGTCAGTGTGTAACAATTTACTAGGCGATACGCGTTTTCAAACACAGCACAGGCTAGTACATATTGTGAACGATTTGATTGGCTGTTAGAACATGATTGACAGAGTAAAAAACAATTGAAATCGTCTTTATTGGTTAAAAACATAAAAGGAGAAAATACAATTAACTATTAAAACTATAAGAATGTAACAGATGTGGTACGTTTTAAGAAAAACAATGTGATTTACACAGAAATAACCATAACAAACCTTCTTCTCTTTAGGAAGATGTTCTTTTAAAAAAAGTTGTTTTTACATTTCTCTATCATGTGAACAGTTCAGTTGTTCACGTGTTAGGAAAAAAACTAACATCTCTGTATATAAGATTAAATATTATGAATTAATAAATATGTAACTTAGAAGCTTCATTTTGTAATAATATTTTATTTTATTTAATATTTAAAACGTTTCGGTCTTCATCCAAAGACCATCATCAGTTAAAAAAACAAGTAAGAAAGTTATGTACACAAAAGAAAGGTTTCGGAAGCATTATATATTAGACAAAAGAAACCTGTATTAAATGTGCAAGATATGTCTGTTCCCTTGAAACTTTTTAAGTAATAGCTTTTTAATTATTGTAACATATTTTAACACATTTATTGACAATTTTATTACTTTTATTATCCTACAATTACAAGTAGAATGAGAAGAAAAACGTGCGTTTATTATTGTACGTAATAGCGCATTAACATTCTTTTTTATTCTACTTGTAGCGACTCTGATATAAATATGTGTACATAACTTTCTTACTTGTTTTTTTTAACTGATGATGGTCTTTGGATGAAGACCGAAACGTTTTAAATATTAAATAAAATAAAATATTATTACAAAATGAAGCTTCTAAGTTACATATTTATTATTAAGCTGATTGCCCAAACAAATTTATTTATATTATGAATTATTTCCCATTGTTGTAAATTAGAGGTAGCCGAATGGTCTAAGGCGTCTATGGCTTGTGTTAGCGGCTCCCGGTTCAAAACCCCTCTGCTACTCAAGTCTTGTTCAGTTCATATTTTTATTCGCTGGGCCTTCATGCCCTCTGGGCTTCTTGTTTTCAGTTTATCAAATTAAAATGAATACCAACTGGAAATATGATGACTTACTTAAGGGAAAATTGGAGTTGTATGTTGCTCAATGTTTGAACCGAACTGAGATTGTTGAACTTATGAAAAAAGAATTTAGCATACTTGGAGTTTGAGTACTCTAACCAGGAGATTCAATCATTTTGGAATTAGATATACTGATACTGAAGTTCCTGTCGAGTCTGCCAGAGAAGCTGTTTCAACTGAACTTCGAGGTCCAGGGCTACAGAACCATGCATAAAAAACTACGTGTTGTTCATGGTTTGAAAGTTCCTAGGAGTCTTGTTCATGATGTTATGTTTTTGGAAGAAAGTCAATTACTGAAGGACAGAAGACCCTGTCAGAAGAAAAAAAGAGTGAAGGGTCATTTTGTATCAAATGGACTTAATTGGGTACACTCCTTTGATGGCCATGATAAGCTTATGGGCTATCAGAACAGCACCTTCCCTCTAGCTGTGTATGGTTGTATCGACACTGCTAGTCGAAAGATACTTAAGCTCAAAATTTGGACTTCTAACAGCGACCCAAAGCTTGTTGGTAAATGGTATCTTCAACATATCATTGAGACGAAAAGGATTTCAAATATGGTTCGTCTTGATAAAGGTACTGAAACAGGTGATCTTGCGGCTATTCATTGTTTTCTGCGTTCCCGTTGTGACGAAAACTTGAAAGACCCTTCATCTGTGATACGCTATGGTCCATCAACCTCAAATCAGGTACTTTATAGGATTAATTTAAGAAACAACAATTGTGAAGTAAAACATCATCTTTTGTCTGAGGTTGAAAACGCAATTAAATACTACAATTAAATAGATTACACTTTTTTATAAGAACACGAAAAGCCTTCGTATGTTCTAGATTTTTTGAACTTTCAGCCTAACAACGTTCTTAAAATGTTCTTATTTTTGGAGGTTTTTCTTTCCTAAGAAATTGCATATTTTGCAGTCTTCAAAGCCTTCAAATGTTCTTGCTATGTAATCCTGTGTACTCAATTTTTTTGGCCCTCAAAGCCAACAAAAAAACCGTCAATCTCATTTGAAGACTACAAAATATGCAATTTCTTAGGAAATGGTACCGAAATACTAGAAACATTTCTACAATCATTTTTGGCTTTCCTCAGAGCGTTTTTGAAGGAAATTGCACTTGAAATGTAAGAAAATATTGCTTGTGTAGCCTTAGCTGTCATAAAGTTTGAGTAATTTGTAACAGGGTATTTAAGAGAAGGTCAGACTTTGGAGTAAACTGTAGATTGTGTTACTGCTCATTTTGAAGGAGATAACAACCTCTCATTTTGTTTTCATCAACTGTTTTTTTGAAACTTAAAACCAATTTCAAAATGCTTAAATACATATGTCATTCTCTTTGGTTTATGAAATATTTGAAACACTTTTTTATTGGTATAGATTGAGCGATCGTGGAAAGAACTACATGAAAGACTAGAGAAATTCTTCAAAGGTCAACTCCTGTTCTTAAAATGTGGCGGACATTATGACCCAAGTTGTGAACAAGACAGGTAATTTGCTTTACATCAATCTTATTTTCTGCATGCAATAATTGACCAAAGATGAATATTAAGATCCGATAACGCTCCGCAACGCATACGTCAAGTTATTGAGGTTCAAGTTATTGTTTCATAATGTTCAGTGTTTGATATAGAAATATCTGTTAGCCTTTTTAGACACCATGTCTGCAAACTGTGGCAAAAACTGTTAAAATTTAAAATAGTTTTGACTTTTGGTGGTACCATTCAGTATGCTTTTGTACTTTTAGGATGATTTTAGCCTATATCATGATCCCAATCCTCCAAGCCGAACTTAACACATTCAAAGATGTCATCTGGAATTGCCATCGCATTAGATATAAAAAAGACCAAGTTTTACCAGACGGTGTTCCCGAACACATTTATACCGTACCTGAGGTGCATGACCTTGTTGAATGTGGTAAGTTCCAGTCAACTTTTATTCGATTATTGATGTCTTCAGCTCAGTTTTTGCGAAGATAATCTGTGGCAAATCTTTTTTACAATACTTAGGTATTTGCTTCCAGGCACATACGCTAATCGTTGATCTTTACAGCGTCATTTTGATGAACCAGACATAGTGTCCTTCAGGGTCTCTCCCCCCCCACCTATGCCTAGAATGAAAATTTTCCATTCCCCCCTCATTTTTCCCCACCCTGCCTCCAAAGATTTTTCTGTCCCCCCCCCCCCCCTCAAGCATAAAATTAAAAAGCTGTAATTTGATGAACTTAACGCTTATTGTTTTCCCTAAGTTAGTTCTAATTCAAGAATAAATGGAAAGGATGGTTGTTTTTAAACCATAATATTGATAAAACTAAGCATTATGCTATATAATCTCATAAAACCAGTTGTTTTTCAATTTTGAATTGATTTTGGTGAGTCCCCCCCCCATGCCTAGAGTGAAAATTTTCCATCTGAATTTGGGCTTTCGAATGAACATTTGAAGCTAACATTACATTCAGCCTCAAAGTTTGAATTCAAATCTAACAAAGGAAGCAGTTTCTTTCTGATAACCAAATACAAAATGACTACCCAAATTCTGTGTAACTCACACTGAGGGTATTCATAGAGTATTCTTACGATTTGGCCAATTTTCACCCTGATATTCTTATATAAAAAGCGTGTAGCATAAGTTTTTACTAAACCTCGTAAAGAAATTTCACTTTAGTAATGAAACATTTTGTGGCGTCTCCGGTACTTTAGACCCCAAGAAAAAAAGCAATCTTGGAATTTATAAACTCTTTTATTTATCTCCTCCCCGTGTACTTCTTGACTGACCTTCTTCATTGTAGGCTTTGATGTATCAGACCAGGATATCAAATCCCTTATAGATGAATCGGGAATCACACCAGAAGATGCCGACTACCTTAATGATGATTTTAGGCATCTATGTGAACAATATCTACCCAATCTAGAGCTCGTTAAACCTCATGAATGTCAGGAAGCGTATATATACTTAAAACGAGAGATTGAAAATGGCAGTTTTTAAGAAACTTAACAATTAAGTTTTTTTCTCCATACCGTATTTCCTCTAACTACTTTAATGGGATAAACTTTTGCGGGAATTAAATTTCGCGGATTTGGGTGTCATCCGCGAATTATTTCTAAACAAAACTCAAAATATGTCAAATAAATACTATTTGAATGGTTATTTGCATCAAAGAGGCGCAAATAATGTGTATTTCAACAACCAACATGCATGATTTGACAGTAAAAGTCACAAAATCGTGAAAATATTGCCACTCAATAGTGCCACCCGCGAAATTTAATCCCCGCGAAAGTTTATCCCATTAAAGTAGCCAATAGCCAGGCTATGATTCACACCTGTTGCTCTTACACTGACCTTATCACTATGGTAAGAAAAATAGTTTGAGGCAGTCTTTGATAAAAAAGATCTACAAAAATAAGTGCTTTAATGGGATTAATTTTCACGGGGATTAAATTTCGCGGTTGAGCTTATTTTCATGATTTTAGTTTCTGTTACGGTCGGCTACCGTACAATTTTGTTTTGTTTATCATTAAAGTTGCTAGTTTTTAGTAACTATTTTATTATATAAATGTATTTCTTATTTATCCTATACTTAGTTTTTCCAATACATAATCAGCTTGCGTGAGCTTTAAAGCTTTTTTCACATGTACGTAAAATTCTACTTCAGACCTTGAAGGGTGGGAATTCACCTAAGCTTACGTAGTGTATTAAGGCCTTATGTAGAATTTGCTTACAATCAAAAAGTTTTGGACGGAAGGAAAAGTCACGTAAGACCCTCTTAATCAACAAAAACTCTACATAATGTCGGGGAAATTCCCAAAAGACAGCCTTACGAACAATTTTCCGTAAGGTCTTAAATAAAGTTTTACGTCCATGTGAAAAAAGCTTAAGAGGAAAAAGTTAAATATAGTATTCTGAAAATATTTGTCAGTTACATTTTTTTAAGTTTTGCGTTAATTGTAATGATTTATTGTTAACTTTATTACAAAAAGATTGTTATATCCTCAACCGCATGTTTACTATTTTTTTCTGGTTTTGCACTAATTTCAAACCCTCTTGGATTTATAGATAGATATCGTGGTTTCTTTGATTTCGAAGATTTTGTTTCGTCAAATGTTATCAAATTAAATATGCCTTCGTCAATGTGATTAAAGCCAGGTTTTATCCTGAACCTTTCAGAAACCCTCCTACAAAATGGTTGGTCACTTGCCGTACTCTTTACAGATTTTCGTTCGGCAAAACATTCCATCCCGCCAAATTTAAAATTCATATCATAGGTCATCTGCAAAAACAATTCCAAACATTAACATAAGTCTCAAATTTCCCTAAGATCACCCTCCTCGATTTCAGCTGAAAGACTGAAGGGCTAGAAACGAATTTCAAACCTCTAAGGCAAGAAAATGAAATGGGTTTTTTTAACTCGTTTGTTTTCGATTGGGACATTTTGGCAATTCTGGTGGTAAATTGTACATTCGATCCGGAATTGGGTATTATCGGAAGAAAAAAAAATTATAGCAAAAAAAAATAGATATCACTGTAACTAGAAAAAAAAAATTGAAACTGATGGGCCGAGAATTTAAGAAGATAAATATTTTTTTTAATAAAGAAAAAATTAAAAATGAGCCTGAAATAAAAAAAAAATAAAAATAACAAGAAAAAATATGTTTTAATCTTTTTGAAACTGATGGGCCGAGAATTTAAGAAGATAAATATTTTTTTTAATAAAGAAAAAATTAAAAATGAGCCTGAAGGCCCTCTTACACGGAGCAATAATGAATTAAGATAAGATTTAAAATAATCACGAAACGATAATCTTATCTTATTGTGTCGTGTATCAAAGTTTAAAATAATAAAATCATTATCTTGATGACGTCGAACTCCCATTGTTCCGATTATTGTAGAGAAGTCGATTATAATCAAACTAGTTTGATTATAATCGACGAGCTTACGATATTCAAAACAAAAGAAAGGAAGAAAAATCTATCGATCTGGCTGTGTAAACAAACTATTCCATTCATTTGATCATGCAGCTAGTGTGTTTTGTGTTGTATTTTTTGTGAAATTATTAAAAAGTGATAAAGACAGAAGTTCATGTGTAGTTAGTCTGCATGTAGAGAGCCTTAACTGACGAAAGAAGTCAAAATGGAAGAAGGAAATGATCAGTATACTCAACAATTGTTTCAGCAGTTTTTAGCGGAAAGGAGAAAAGCAAACCTTCAACAGCAGCAAAGGTAAAGCATTCCCCTTATTAGGCTTATTCTGACAAGCCAAGCATCTCTAGCAAAATCTCCTGACTATCTGACACAAAGTCTTGTCCTATAAAATTGAAATTATTGATGCGGTGGATTGATCTTAATTCATTTTGCATTTTCTGCAAACCTAAATTCTATGTAGCCTAGGTTATGTATGCAGCTTTAAATGTAGCAATAATCATTTACTGATAATAAATCTCTACAGGAAATCTTTCTTTTCTTTCAGCGAATTAATGGAGCCTTTGTCACCTGCGATGACGACTGCGTCGGACGAAGCTCAAAGAGAACTACCATCTCCTATCTACACACCTGAACAACTCGATGATATGCAGTACGCGTTAGAAGAGCAACAAGAGCAGAATTATTCTACTGAATATCCACCTCGCCCTGACAATGAATCAGCCTCTAATCTTATCCCAACTCCAACAATAGACGCCAGGACAATTTCTGCAAAAGCTAAAGTCAAAGCACCAGCCAAAAGACGTGGTCGACCACCCAAGAACCCTGCTGATGTGAGGGATTGGAGTGACGAAGAAGTAATGGTTTTAATCAATCTCTGGCAGACACACGAAAGTCTTTATAACACTAGTCACGAACTTTATTACAACAGAGACATACGTCAAATTACAATCGATAGTGTCACTGCAAAATTAGGTGAAAATGGAATAACTGCCACGTCCAAACAGGTGAATAAGAAGCTAACTGATCTAAGAACTTATTATGGGGCCCAGAGAAGGATGGTCGAAGGCTCAAAAGACGGTACTGGGAAAGGAACAGCTACGTTATATGTTTCTCCATGGAAATTTTTCGACTCGTTGCATTTTTTACGAGACTCGTTTACACCACGTCAGACAACAAGCAATGCACCAAAAGATTTGGTTGGTAGTTCTGGCAGTACATCTGCAGTTAATATTTCAGCCTACAATGAAAACAATGCACCTTCAGCAAAATCACTGAAATTGATGAAAGATGCAGAAACTAAGAACTTACATCAAGTAATGGCAAATGCTACAAATTTATTGGGTCAACTTGCTCAACCTAAAGAAAAACCTGCCCAAGTTCAAAAGGATCAAGACGACTATTTTTGTGACTTGATAAGATCGATGATAGGAACAGTTCCAGAGACTGATTTGAAATCAAACATGCGATTGGAGATCCAGCAAGTTATCTTGAACTATAAGCGTATGATTGCTAGTCAAAACGTATGATTACTAAATAAACGTTTTTGAAACTTTAACTTGTTCTTGTAGTTGTTACTTAGCATAGCTTCTTTTGTATTTGAAAAAAGAAAAGTAAAGTATCTTTTGTTTTAATTTATGTCTTTTTACTTAAAAATCAGAAAATATAATAGTAGCTGTATTTACAAAGACTGCGATTTTGCCTCTGAAAATCTTAAAAATATCTTTAATCTGATACTAAATCATATTCCACTGCCATTGAACTTGTCCAGGTCCAAAAAAATGATCAGCAAACATTTCTCGAACTTGGCTAGCTGTACGGTTATACGCGTTGTTTCTTCTATTTCGTTGCAATTCGAGGAAAGCCAAGTCGGCTAAATTTTGCTCACGCCATGCTCCTTCAGTTACTTCACCGGTTTCTTCGTTGACTTCGTCGATAAAGCCCTCTGGTGTATAAGAGTCGGTTGAGTGTTCCCTAAGCATATTATGAATTACAAGTGAAGCAAGTGTGATCGTTACAGCCTTGTCAGGATCAAGTGGGATTTTGGTCAAAAAGATTCGAAATCTACTTGCCAAAATGCCGAATGCATTTTCAGTAACTCTCCGGAAACGAGATAAACGATAGTTGAAAACACGACTTCGAAGTGTAAGGCCTTGTTGACTGTAAGGTTTGAGACAATGAATACCCAAAGGAAAAGCTTCATCTCCAACAAATACATAGGGAACAGGGACTGATTCATGATTAATGTAATTGGGATCGTTAGAACTTGGCAGTAATCTTGGCTCAGGAATACCCAGATTACCGCTTTCTAATGCCTTATAGAAGGAACAATTTCGGTAAACGCCCCCGTCACTAATACGCCCTTGACAGCCAACGTCTGCAAAAATGAATTTGTAATCGTGATCAACAAGTGCCAGTAGAACAATGGAGAAGAAACCTTTGTAGTTGTAAAATTCGGACCCACTCCCTTTCTGGTGGGCAATTGCAATATGTTTCCCATCTGCTGCCCCAAAACAGTTAGGGAACTGCCAACGACCCTCTACTTGTTTCGTGATCTTAAGCCATTCAGCAGGATTGGATGGTCATCATCATCATTGCTCGACCGCAGTCGAGACAATGGATTCCACTCGCTGCCGCCAGGAGTCGCGGTTGCGCATGGCAGTGCCCAGGTCGCTAAGATCAAGGCCTGTATCCCTGCTCACCACATCCGGAAAGGTAAGTTTTCTCGATCTCTGAGCCACACGTTTAGGTTTCCAAAGCAATAGGGAGGAAATAACCTCAGATGAGGCACGGAAACAATGACCAGCAAATTGAACGCGCTTGGCTTTAAGGAGGAGAGAGATTGGTTTCAAGGAACCGTATATGGTACGTTTTGTTGGATGGTCACGCCAAGAGAGATTTTTAACCCTTCTCAGAAGTCTGGTATAGGTACCGTCTAGTTGCTTTTCAAACTTTTTGGTAAGGGACCAGGTTTCTGAACCATACATAAGAATTGGCTCAATAGTTGACTTGAAAATTTTAACTTTGAGACTAGGGTCGATGAAGGAAGATGACCAAATACTATGCAGCTTATTGCATGCACTCCAAGCTAAACCTTTGCGAATTTTAAAGTCTTTTTCAGAAGAAGAGATGTCTGATGATTCGTTAACATTAAGAGTCAAATATTCGGTTTTGGACTCATTGAGGTATAGGCCTGTACAGTTTGCAGCAGATTCAAGAGCAATTAGAAGATTTTGTGCATCCTCTAGGGTAGAGCTGATAAGTGCTATGTCGTCAGCAAAGTCTGTATCTGTTAAATGAACGGCAGGATTACGTGGACCAAGCCTACGTTGAAGAAGAAAACCGCAGCTAGATATTTTATCAACAGAAACGCGCATAAGGTAATCGACAACTAGAATAAAGAGAAATGGTGCAAGGGTATCACCCTGGAGAATACCAGCTAAAATAGAAAAAGTTGAAGTCTCACCATCAGGTGTTTGTACTGAAGATTTTGTATTAGTGTACAGAAGTTTTATGGCATCAATGATCTTTTGAGGGATGCCGTAAAGAGAGAGAATATCAAACATTAAGTCGCGATCAACCGAATCAAAGGCTTTCTTGAAATCAACAAAAATCAAAATTGCTTCAAGATTGAAGTTTCTAGCTTCCTCTAAGATTCGTCGAAGAGCAAGAACTTGGCTTAAAGTAGAACGACCACTTCGAAAACCGTTTTGATTTTTACGAAGAATGGGTTCAACATGAAGCCGTATTCTATTAAGAAGAAGCTTATTATAGATTTTTGCTGCGATTGGGAGAAGAGAGATACCACGATAGTTTGTGGCAAGACTAAGGTCTCCCTTTTTTGGTACTGGAACGATGGTCGATTTTAACCAGTGTGTTGTACAAACTTTGTCTTCAAACGCGAGGTTGCAAAGCTTTAAAAGGATATCATGAAAATTTCTGTCCTTCCAGATAATAGGTGGTATGTTATCTGGACCGAGGGCCTTGCATGATTTTGTTGTGGAAAGGACCTTTGTCAACTCTTCCATGGAAAAAGAAAAAGTAGATATATCTAGAGGGGGAGAAATTTGCTCTCGTGGAAGAAAGTTATTTGTTGCTAACACCGGTTTTTTACCTAAAAGATTTTTAAAATGCTGTAACCAATTATCTAAGCGTTTTTTATCCGAGCCACCTTTCAGCTGGATGGACGGTTTTGAGTTCTTGCCACTTAGTTTTTGTACTACTTTCCAAGCATCGCGATGAGAATTTTTGGAAAATTGCTCAGACATGTCCTTCAGCTGAGTATCAATAAAAGAAACTTGAGCCTCTAGGTAGGCCTCGTCAAGTTTAATCTTGGCAGAGGTAAGTTGCTCCTTGCGTCTCCGCGTTGGTGCTGCATTATACAAAGAGGAAGCTTTTGTTAGATTTTCTCTTGCTTTCTTGACTAAGGGACATTCTTTTGGGTCTGATTTAGCTCGTTTTTGTTTTCTTGGAAGTTGCTCTAGGGCAACTTTTTCTGTGGAATCTTTAAGACAAGAATACGCTAGCTCAACATTATCTTTGGTCAATTCTTCGTTGAAAAGAGTAGAGAAACGGTTAAAGACCTCAATTCCAAACATGCTACAGACTTCAGGATTTGTAGAGGCTCTTTTCCAATCTATTTGTTTTAAAGGATTAGGTTTCGAAGGTTTGGAAGAGCGAAGACTAAGTTTGACCTTAGAAGATACGATGCGATGATCAGTACTCACAGTAGCAAAGGAAGAATATGCTCTTGAGTCCTGTATGCTATTACGCCATTTTTTCCGGAAAATAATATAGTCGATCTGTGCTTTATCGCCGTTTGGATATTTGAAGGTCCAGAGATGATTAGCACATTTCATGAAGGAGTTATTTGAGGAAAAAAGGTCAAATTCTTGTAGAAGATCTAAAAGGTGTTCACCGTTACGATTTGTAGCCTTGTCAAATGAAAAAGGAACATCAGGGTAGGCAAGTTTGGCATTAAAATCACCGGCTATGGAGAGAAAATTATGCCTTGGAATATGGCTAAGCAAGTTTTTAAGTGACGAATAAAACTCCTCGACATCTTCCTCGGGAGCACTGTTGTGGGGGCTATAGGCACACACTACTGTTAAAACTGGGTTGCTGGAAAATTCAGCAATCACGATTCTAGGTGTAATTTTTTCAATTCTTATTAAGTTGCTGGCTGCTCTAGATGAAAGAAGAAAGCCAATCCCTCCAACAGAAGCATTAACCGTGTTTTTTGTTGCAGATGAGGTGATAAGTTGGGAGGAAGAAATAGAATCGTAAATTAAATCATCGTCAGGGTGAAATATTCGATGTTCTTGAAGAGCAATGATGTCTATAGAGTTATTAGACATGGAGAGTGCAAGTTCATTAAGTTGTGTTGGTCCACTTAGTGTGCGAACGTTAAAAGTACTGATTTTTAAGAAGTTAGAACATCTTAAAAGTTTTGTTGGTTTTGATTTTGATTGATCAGGTTCCATCTTATCTGGAGAGACCCTCCCATTGGGGTTTAAGATCTCACCTTCATTGGATCCCAAGGTGGATGGTAAAGACATTGGATGGTAAAGACATATACCTTCCCTTCAAAGTTTTCCATATAACGTCACACACCTCAGGAATGAAAATGCTGATAGTGCTTTCGTGTACTCGAAACTGGTATTGAAGGGATTCGTATGACTCTCCAGTTGCTAGAAAACGCAAGGTGATAGCAAGCTTCTGATCAGCTGATATAGGGTTTCGCATCAGTGTTGTTTGTTTGGTAATGAACGGTCGAATGTGGGAAAGCAGCTCCTAGTAAAAGGAAATGTGGACCATTTAAGACACGTCGCAAAGATTGGAAAAAAATCTGAAAAGTTTATACAAGAATGATGATAAACGATCAAAGCCTCTGATAAAATGCTTTCTTCGGTAAAAAATTTATAATTTCTTTAGTTCTTACCTGGAAAGTAGCAGTATTCATTCGCAGAAATTTTCTATAGTTTTCACTATCAGTGAGTTTAAGCTCATTAAGGATATTATTATAAGCTCCTTTCTCTTCTCTTTTTAAAAGCCATTCCTTCACCCAAATCGTTCTGTTTCTTCTTTTTTTCACTTTTCTTTTCAAAAGTTCAGCACTACAAACGATCACAAGAGTTGCACAAGCAGCAGCGCAAACCTTCTCCTGCTCATCCATTATTGTAAATGAGGACTATTGCTCTGTGTATCAAATCAAAAACATTTAGAAAATATAATACAGAAAGATATTGATTATTGTTATCTTTACGTGTATGAAAATGCAACAATAATAAATTCTTATCTTATCTTAATTCATTATTGCTCTGTGTAAGAGGGCCTTGAGATAAAAAAAAATAAAAAATAACAAGAAAAAACAAAAAAATATTTTTTAATCTTTTTGAAACTGATGGGCCACCATACATGTGCATTGGAGACAGTAAAATCTTCTGCACTTTAACATCCAACAAGAATATTGTATTGTATTGAGCGAAGTAAAACTACTGAAAATTTTATTTGGCGCTTCTTTTTTGAAAAATGGTACGTGGTTTCACTTCTTAAACTAAAAGCTTTGAGCAGTTATATATTTTCTATGATAGAAGAAGCGACCGTGGATTTAAGGAAATTAGAATTAAAGACTTGAATTTATCTGCTACATAAACCATTTTTATATCGATTGGAAATAAAATTAAAGATGGAAAGGAAAAACTATAAACTTGAAAATTTTTCTAGTATGATTAAAATTATTATAGATATAGCTTTGGTGGGAATTACGTTTTAGTATTTTTTAGTATTCAGTCTGTAATTTACACTTGATAACTACCTGACAACAAAACAAATAGATATCAGCATCTACAGTTAAAATTAATTTTTTGCAAAAATAAAGCTTTTCAAAAACTTGAAAAATAAATTAGTCAGAATGTTTTTACTCTTTTAACCTTTTTCAGGTTATTCGTCTTACTTCAAAGTGCCATTCTGTAAAGTTTACAGGTCCTGACTTTGTACTTCAATGAGATTCATTTTGAAAAAAAAAATTGAAAGCGTGCGTGGACAATGTCTGAGTGGAATTCCTGTCTGGTTGTGGTTGTTTATGTGGGTCAGGTTACTAAAATTCTTATTGATTGCAAAATATTCAGCTACTTCAAAATCTAGTGTAACCTTAGCTTAATAAAAGTTAAATATCGTAAAATTGATTAGATTTAGCTAAACATTTTCTTTATCATTCTTGTCAGTAAAATTCACGTATTAAAAACAAGAACCTAAACAACCACCGCATAGCATTTTGACAGTTAAGAGGAAAAATGCCAAAGTTAAGGAAAGAAACTGGAAAAATAGATACAAACAATGTTGACTACAGTCAATTTGCCAATCTTAACGTTGATGAAGTTTCAACAATGATGAAGGAGGTTTTTCCATCATCTCAAATTGCAGAAAAGATTATTGGTAAGTACTCCACACAACTTCAGAGAGCATAAATTCAACCATTGATCAGTGTTGCAAGTTGTTTCCGTCTAACAAATCTATTTTTTTTTTAATTCTGTCTCACTCGCAAATGAATTTTATAAAATATTGCTAATAAAGACAAGTAATTTTTAGCAGATTTTAGCGCCTTTTCCCGGGGGGGGGGCACTTAGGCAAAAATGGGTGATGGGTATGTGCCGACGGTAAGGGTCGGTTTTTTCACCTTTCAAAGTCTCTCTAAGGGTCGGAAAAATCAGGACTTTTAGGAAATTTTTTGATTTCCAGAGAAAAAATTGCAATAAAGTCTCTCTAAGGGTATGACTTTTTTCAAAAATCGAAAAAAAAATTTCAAAAAGTCTCTCTAAGGGTCACCTTTTTAGCAAAAATCAGTCTCTCTAAGGGTCGGTTTTCAGAGGTCCCGTCCGCACATACCCCTCATTCGCCAACCTTAGTACTCCCCCCGGGCACCTTTTCTTCCAATCTAGAGCTCTATAATCTCTATAATTTGCAACACTGATTAACGATTATACATGCGCTAGCGCATCCTATAAAGTGGGACACCCCTTTCTAAAATAGTATAATTACTACTAATTAGGACACCATCATGTGGGCCTACCACTTGATGCCAGGACATTTCCTTAGCCTAATTTTTCTTGTTAGAATTATTTCGTATAAAAACTGAAAGCCTTCATCAGTTTATAAAAGTACATAGATTTTCTCTTTTTTACTTGTCAGATACGGAATAAAAGAAAGTGATTAAAAAACACGCTTTTATAAATAATTAAAATAAATTTTCTCTTTCATATTTCAGAGCACAAGGTGGATGGAAGCCTTTTAATGACTCTGCTGACAACAGAAGAACAATTTCTAATCCTCAACAAGATGGGCGTGACAGTAAATGAAATTTTATTGTTTAAGTCAGTTTATCCAACACCTACAACAACAACAAGAAGGAGCAGTCTTTATATTCGATTGACGCCAAGGTCAACACAACTGCAAAATCATCTACAAAACCTTCAGTAAGCAATGATTGTGTCACCTTAAAACTTTTTCTTGGTCATTTCTGCACCAATAAAACTACATTTTGATAGATCTTGTTGCTAATTTTTTATCTGCCAACCCTTGGCTTTGTGCTAGTACTTTAATGGGATAAACTTTCGCGGATTTGGGTGTCATCCGCGAAAAGCCGCGAAATTAAGTCCCAATGGAAATTTGAAAGGGCCTCATCCGCGAAATATTTCTAAACAAAACTCAAAGAATGTCAAATAACTCGGGTAAATTAATGCGTGTCCAAATTTTCGTTAATTCTTCGGACCCATCATCACCCCTCCTAGCATAATAAATTATACCTTTAAAGAAGCGCATTGCCATGCAGAACATGAAAATCGGTGTTACTTAAATTTAGGTTTTGCCAATTTTGCGAAAAACCGCAAAAACCAAAAAATGCTGACGTCAGCAAAACTTGTTTTTTAAATAACTCCAGTTTGGCTAATGGTATAAACATGAAATTTGGACCAAAGTTGCATATCAGTAATAAAAACATTTTTGCATAATCATTTTTTTCAAATTTTGCTGACGTCAGCAGAAATCAGCAAAATACGAAAATTTGCAATAAAGTGCAGACATCAGCAAAATTTCAAAACAATTTTTTTTCATAATGATCCTTTTAATAATGTGCAGCTTTGGTCCAAATTTCATGTTCATACCATTAGGCAAACTGGAGTTATTTAAAAAACAAGTTTTGCTGACGTCAGCATTTTTTGGTTTTTGCGGTTTTTCGCAAAATTGGCAAAACCTAAATTTAAGTAACACCGATTTTCATGTTTTACATCGTAATGCGCTTCTTTAAAGGTATAATTTATTATGCTAGGAGGGGTGATGATGGGTCCGAAGAATTAACGAAAATTTGGACACGCATTAATTTACCCGAGAAATACTTGTTGAATGGTTACTGGCGTCAAAGAGGCGCTAATAATGTGTATTTCAACAACCAACATGCATGATTTGACAGTAAAAGTCGTGAAAATAGTGCCACCTGCGAAATTTTTGAATTTCGCGGACAGGTCAAAACGCAAAAGTTTATCCCATTAAAGTATGTCCCCCAGGGGTACTTTGGCAAGAAAGGGAAATTTAGGGTAAGAAATAGGAAATTTAGGGTAAGAAATAGGAAATTTAGGCGTAATGAATCTTGATGAATTCCAAAATTCCAATACGTACAAACAAAGCAAATTGATTGAACAAATTATTTTTTATTAATAAAGCTCAGCTCATAGTATGTGGGAATTAGGGTTTTACCTTGAAAAAATAGTGGCTATATATGGCTGAAATTTGGCACAGAGGTCCCTTTGGGGTTATAGATGCACCAGAAAAAAACACGCAATCAATTGTATAAGTTTTGGACCCTTTTTGGGTCAGTTTCCCATGACGTCATTTTTCAGTACAAAATCCCTAGAACATGATTTTCAAAAAGACTTCAAAAATAAATTTAAACCTATTCATTGGAAAGAAATGAAAGACTAGATGACGAAAATGGGGTTATTTGTCAATTTTGGTTCACTTGGGCCCGAGAAATCGCCTCAAAACTCCCAAAATCTGCCATTTTTGTCAATGACGTCATCACTGGTACATGAAGTTTCACTTTTTGAAACTAGGATTAAGAGATGCGTCTTGATAAGATCTATCAGAAAATTGTATGGTTTGTAGTGTTTCAATGACTTGATCACGAGATAATTGAGTTTTAAATATCAGCGATTTTTGCTGACTCAGAAAATTTTGCCCCATTTGCGAAAAAAGAAATCAAGCCAAATATACGTTTACTTTTTCTTTTATAAGAATATGCCATTTGACCTATAGAGTGTCAACATTGAAAAAATTACCTTTCTAGTGTTTTTTTTTCTTTTCCTCTTCGTCAGAACTACTAATTTCGTTGCTCTCGTCGTTTTCAATGGTGTCCTCTATGTTGCTGTCCCACTCGTTCAATTCCTTCAATGTCCCTATGGTAATAAAATAATATACTTGAAATCAAAATTGATAGAATAGGTTTGGGAAATAGACATATACTCTTAGGTGCCAAATAAACGGCCCCGCTTGTTAAATTTTTCGAAAATTTTCCAAACTCTCCCCGGACCTTATTAGGACCCCCCCACCGTATATTAATTCTAAAGAATAATTTCAGTTGGTAAAAAATAGTCCTCTTATTTTGCTCTAAAAAGCTTGATTTAGCCAATAATTACCTTTAATCTGCAATACATTTCCGTGAAATTCTTCACCGTCTTTCCTGATCAAGCACTTCTCGCCTCGGACTGTCCAATTTAATGCGTCCGTTTTACGAAACAATCGTTCTTCCATCTATGGTAAAATGAATCAACGCCCAATCAGGCAATGGTTGTAAAGTTTCACGATTTCGCATGACACGTTGAGTTGTTGTAGCCATCTTAAAAAATTTAAATTCAAATTTAACAGCACCAAACACCGAAATAAGAAAGCACTGAGAAAAGAATATGGCGACCGATGACGCTTTTATAGGGGGCTTTATTTTTATCTCCACAACTATAGAACGACATTTGTGTTTGCACCAATCAAGCTTAGAGTTTTAGCGACCAGGAACTTTTAATTGTTCAACCTTTTCTTTATCCACCAATCAAAATTTAGAATTCTGGCGACCAGTACTTTGGCTGAGGGTGGGCATTACATGAATGTGACGTCATTCAGTGTCCACAATATTCGAGACTTGCATTTGATCTCCACAACTATAGAACGACATGGGAACAACATTTGAGTTTGCACCAATCAAGTTTAGAGTTTTAGCGACCAGGAACTTTTAATTGTTCAACCTTTTCTTTATCCACCAATCAAAATTTAGAATTCTGACGACCAGTACTTTGGTTGAGGGTGGGCATTACATTAATGTGACGTCAATCAGTGTCCACGATGACGTTTAGAACTATTTGACTTTTGATTTGATGGTCATATCGCTTTATTTACTTTTGATTTTGTTGAGAGTAAGAACTAGGATTTAAAATGTCTGAAAAAAGACCTCTTGACATCGAAGAATAGATAGATTTTAGACAAATGGCTGTGGTTGCAAAATTGGACCTCAGAAGGAACAATGCTGCCTTCAATTTAGTAAGGATGAAATCGCCGCACTTCGGGACACTATTTTAGAGTTGAGTAGCACTGAGAGGGATTTTTTGGTGTTAGGTTTCATTTTAGCAAACAAACCAAAATCTGGCGATACTACGTATCTTCTTTATGGAAAACGTGTTTGTCGTGGGACCTTTTTATTTCGTTTGGCAATTTCTTCCTCAGTTCTTAATACTTTGTGTAAACATTTTAAGGGGAAAGGCCCGGCAGCTCGTGAACATGGGAATAAGGGAGGTTTACCACTTAACACTTTTTCGCAAGCAACAAATGAGCACTTAAAAATTTCGCTGAGGTTAATGCTTATTACCTGCCTGGCAGAGTCCCTCACTATAGAGATGAAGATGGTTCAATACAGCTAATTCCATCACATCATACTAAGAAATTATCAGTCCATCAAAATTACCTTACTGCTTGCAATGAAATCGGCACTCGTCCTATGGGTTTTAGCTCTTTTCGTGATTTATGGAAAAAACATCTGCCCAACATTAAGATTGCTAAGACCATGGCTGACCTCTGCTGGACTTGCCAGCAGGGCAATACTAAATTGATTATAGCTCGTGTTAAAAATGCAGCAGGTGATCACACTGAAGCAGATGAAGAATATGATGAAGTACTTCGTGAAAACGAGGATCATATTATTCAATCGGCAGAAGAAATCAGATATTATCGAGCTCAAGTAGAAGAGCCAAAGTTCTTGTTCAAAGCTCAGAAAATTTTAATGCATTCGAAAGCAAACCTAAATGTTCGTTTAGAGGCATTGCCCATTTTTCTTGGGATTATGCACAACAGGTTCACTACACTTATTACTCACAACAACCTGGGCCAATCTTTTTCAAAACTCCACGTAAATGTGGTCTATTTGGAGTTTGCAATGACGGAATCGGCCTCCAGTACTGTTATTTCATTGATGAAATAAACAGTACTGGGAAAGGTGCAAATGCCACAATCAGCTACGTCCACCACTTTTTGGAAAATTTCACTTTTGGTGAAACTCAAACTTATCTACATGCTGATAACTGTTCGGGTATGTTATACTTGTGTCCTTTAATTTTTAGCAGCATTGTTTTGATAAAATTATAAAGTGAAAGGCTAAAATGTTCATTTTCCAAAAAATGTAAACAGAAAATTCATTGGAGAAGATTTTCATAAGTTTATGGTTTTCATAAGCTCAAGGTTTTTGTAATACACCGTTTAATAGTCTCGCCATCTCCACCGTAGAGGCGGTAGGTAAAAATGCTCACTTTAGTACTGTGGAAGGTTAGAGAAATGTAAACATTGCCATATTTTTCTTTCCTTAACCCTATTCAACCTAGGCTTTTAGGGGCGGTTCAGAACTAGGGGGTGGGGGATTTTCCTGTACCACCCCTTAACTTTTGATCTAGTGGGTCTTTTTGGATGAAATTTGGCACACAAGATCCTTGTCATGTAAGGTAACTTTTGATAAAAATTTTTTCTGATGACGTCACTCATCATGCCCAAAGTGAGCAAAAACCGAAAATTTCCTTTGTTCTTATAAATAGCTATTGTATTCTAACAAAGGCTTTAGAAAAAAGTTTTCTGAGTTTAAAATGCTTATTTTATCCTAAATATTCAATAAATTACGGTTTAAATGATATATATGACATCAAAAATAAATTTGTATTAGAAAAGTGTCAATTTTTGGCACACCTTACTGTCAGAAATGTCATCATGCTCAGGGTGTGAAAATAATTTGGTGTCAATTTTTTTTTTTTTTTTTGAAGCTAAATAAAAGTTAGGAATTTACAGAAAATTTCACGGCAAAAGCTCTATTATTTCAGGAACTATTAGCAATAGTTTGACCTCCGAACAGAAAGAGCCCCCCTCCCTAGTCCGAATAGGGTTAAAAGAGAAATTTTTAGATATTTGAACATGATATTAATGACAATTTTATGTATCTCTCCTGAAAATTTCACAAAAATTCATCTAGAGGAAAAGAAGTTATGATTAAAAGGAGTTATTTGCCTACCATTTCTCTGCTGGCTTTGCTTATGAGAACTGGATGTTTACCTACCATTTTTTACGGGGGAGAGTGAAGTTTCCCGTGGTTATTGCCAAAATCAAAACAAAGGAAAATTGTTCATACGCGTGCGCAGTCGACACTGTTAAACGGTGTATTCCTACTAAAAAATACTTTCTACTAAAAAAACTAAATTAAAAAAATGTTTTTTATCAACTTATTAGGCCAAAACAAGAACAATGCTTTCATTCATTATCTAATGTGGAGAATCATCAATGATGTTACATCTTTCTTTCTGTCTTTTTTTCAGGTCCCCTGTGTACACATTTATACGAAATATTCCTACCTAAATGGGCTTAACTTTTTAGGGGGAATAGGACTCAAGCTACTGACGTTTTGCTCTTTTGCTTACTACTAACTTTTTCTACTAGGCTTTTTGCCAATTTTGATTTTCCAGGGCTTTAGGTGCATTCAAAAAGAAATTACGACGAACTCAGGTGTCATCATTGTATGATCTAAGAGATGTTTGTGACGATAATACAGGTAATGTAGCTGTTCTAGTGGGAACTCATGATAAGCAATTCAATGTTCCAACCTATGAGTGGACATAGCATTTCCATACAGGGGAAAAATTTAAACCGATTGACACCATGTTAGATTATCACCATTTTACCATGTCCTCGGAAGAGAAAGGCATAGTATATTGTCCGAAGAAACTAGGTGATACACCGGTAAAGGTATCGATCCTTGGAGATGTTCCAATTGAAAAAATTACTAGTAACTTGCCAAAAATTGCCAATCCAAAAGGTTTCAGTACGAAAAGAAAAGAATACCTTTATACTGATATTCGTGAATTCTGCACAGAGGAAACAAAGGATCTCACAGCGCCTGATCCTAGAACATATTAGTATTCCTATGATAGGAAATAAAGAAAGGAAATATGTTATTTATTTCTTAGTTTAGAGCAAGAAAAGTGTTTCATCAATTCATTGCGAATTGATGTTAGTTGGGTTCAATGTGAATTGCATAACTCTAACATCTAAGATGTTTAGATACTCTTTCTTTATTGCAAATTAAGAGGAAAAAAATACTAGATAATTGCGATCGTTATCATTTTTTGATATGCACGGTTTTTGTTATTGACTATAAATTACAGTCAGCCCTAATAATTAATTTATCTTTTTTTTAGGGTGGAGTACTAAATCCTATTGGCTTACCTTCACGTGGTGTACTCTGTTACATACTTTCAACAATAAAATCTTACAAAGTTGTGTCTATTAATACCTTTACTTGTATATAATGACTCTGTTTCAATGTGTTGAAAGTGCAAACTAAAGTGCAAGCCAAAGGGAGAACAAAGGGTAGAGCTCTGATAATAAGAACAAATCAGAAATCATAATTTTCTTGGCAAAACAAACATTCTCTTCTTTTTTACGTTAAGTTCAGTTTTTACTTTTCTTTTTTTGATAGTGAATATCAAAAAAATTTAAAAAATGGAGTTGACGGTTCAGGCGTTCCGACAATATCAAAAGAATAATCTGGGAGGTGTTAGCCCGGAAGCATTCCTCATTTGGAAAGAGCAAGGTGGAAAAGATAAAGATGGATATGTGCGCTCAAACGCACGTTCCGCAATAAGCGGGTAGACAAATTATTGAGGCGATCTATTTACATTACCGAGGACAGGTATGAGCTAGATTTTTTCACTTTTCCACAGAAAATTATGAGCTGAAGTCGCTTCCAGAGGCTATCTGAAGCATTGTCCTCTATTTTTTCATTCAAGACAGACCAGAAAGAGCATCGATAAAACCCTGGCTTCTCTAACTCATCGTCTAACTGGTGTTCATGGTTTTGTTCCGACCAAATCATTTATCTCACTTCAACTTCTGAATGGTCTTTAAGAAAACCTTTAAGTTTTTTTAAAGACCATTCTTTAAAAAGAAAACACCGACATGCTTAATTCTAAAAGCACTACATGTTGAGTATATGATGACGCTTTCGGCAGAACATTTGTTAATGAGCCAGCTACAGTACCCGCGTGAATTTATGAGGCCCGTGAAAGAATCTCTTAAACGTTTGTACCCATGGTCGGCTCACTATTTTACCAGCAGGAAAGGTAGTTGGTATGACCGAAAAGTTCGATAAACTTCAAAGAACTTTCTTGTGTTTTACTACGAAAAAACAATCAAGTTACCCCAATCTCCAAAACCGACGAAAATAAACTACGAGTCTGGGCAAACAGATATTCTTGTGCCGTTCGTCAACGCACAGTCCGCCAAGAGACAACTATGGCTAGGACACTTTCCCACTATTTGTATTCGACCAAAATTAGTGAAATTGCAGATACCACTGAACTCAAATCAAGATGATATTAGTGACAAAGATAAAATGAACCTGAGAAGGAACCCACAACTTTTGGCAAAGACAAAGATGAGAAGGAACACGAAGATACTTACGATCTTGAGAGTGGAGGCAGTGAAGCAAGATCATCAAGATTCGGTCGTGCAATCAAAATCAACTCAAAATTTATATCTTAATCAACTCAGTTCTTAACCCAATTTTAAATTGATTTGATTTTACTCGATGATTTTTATTAATTTTGTAAAGCGTGTTTAAATTGAAACTAGAATTAGGGTGTAATCGTTGTACTGTATGTGGCAAAAATATTTTTTTCCCCACACTCTCTTCCTTGATTTTATGGGGGGGGGGGGTTTTTCTTAAGTGAAAATTATCTACAGAAAAAATTCGGTATCGGAATTAGCGAAATATTTTTGCGGACTATCGGAAATCAGGTAAAAAATGCTCGGAATTTCGGAAATCAGAAACGCCGTACGCCCCCCCCCCAAAGAGCAGAAAACCTTAAGCGTGATGGACCTGTTTTGAAGGTTCCTTTTTAATTTTTCTTAATGTTCAATATATTGTATTTTCTCCTGAAGTTGTTTTCTACAACCCTTATTTCTCCCTAATTGGTCAGCCTAAGCTGAGCATTCAAATAGGTAAAATTTTCTTCTTCTTCCATCATCATCATCATCATCATCATCATCATCATCTTCATCATCATCATCATCATCATCATAAGACGGCAAAAAAAAAATCCGATTTCCCGAACTCACTTTGATTTCTAAACTTTCTTCCGATCGGGTTAACTTTTTGGGTACTTTTAGCGTGTGTTGTTTTTACGTTTTTACAGATCATAATGTGGTGTTTCAAGATGGCGGCTCAAGCGATAAGTCGATAAAGTGTTGTTCCAAAGTATTTCCAGTGTGAATCTGTTGCAAGCTTCAATTTTTTCTGTCATTTATTTTTTTAACTCGGCAAATCAAACACATGATTTTCATCAAGGGGATTCTTTTTCTACATCTTTTGAAGGTTTAAAGCCGTTTGCTCAAGTTATTATTTAATGTTGAATTTTCTTTTAATTGTTGCTTTTTATTCGGCTAGTTCGAAACACGGGTCACGGGTCACGGGTCCGGGTCACGGGTCACGGGTTACGGGGCACGGGTCACGGGTTACGGGTCACGGGTCATGGGGTGACGGGGCAGCTCAGATCAAAGTAATTCAAACAGAAAATGTTTTAAAAACACTAAAAATTATCGAAAAAATCAATTTTGAGGTATTTTATCCACGTATGACTATTTAAAACGCTAAAACCTAACCACGTGCTTTCCACGTGCTTTCGAAGTTTGCATCGTGTATAATGCAGACCAGAAAACACCGCAACATATTACATACATATAATAAGCTTATATTATCAATAATACACTTTTAGTGTTATATGCATGTTATATGTTATACGTAAGTAATATACATATTACAATTCCCATCGCCTGAAAAGCGAGCTTTCTCAAGAAAATGATAGTACGGCTATTGTTAAATCATATCTCATTATATCCCCCCCATCACCTTGAGTATGAATATAATTTTAATGGATAATAACGTAGAAATGATGGTATTTTATAAATGTGTCAATATTTTCTACCTACCATTATGAATTTTTAATAAAAATGACGTAATTATACTCATATCTCTAAAACCACTATCTTGCAGCATTTAATCGTTTTAAAACATGTCAATCTAAATCCAGTCACATGATTAGCATCCTATTGAGTATGAAAAAACATTTTGCTGTAAATTGGTTCAGAGGCCTTATATTTCATGATTTTGACAATATTTTTGTCATTCAATATCATTTTGTCAAAATTTGTGGGCGACATATTATTTAAAAATTTTCATGATAATACTATTCGTATATAATTGTTTCAGACATACTATATTAGTAGTATTAGTACTATTATATGTGTTATGTAGTACGTGTTATGAATTATACGTCATGATATCGTTTTTTCCGGTCTGTAAATTGTATGCCCCGTGCCCCGTGCCCCGTACCCCGTGCCCCGTAACCCGTGCCCCGTGACCCGTGTTTCAAACTAGCCGCTTTTTATTACAACAGTAGTTTTTGCAATAAAAACATATTTTTCTTGTTTGCCTCTAGAGGGGGGATTGATGGTGTTATAATGTTATTGGAATTTGATAAAGTATACAAAAGTACAGCTACTGTCTAAATTTGATAAAGACTGGATGCAATCGTGTTTGGCTTCAGACGACCCTGCCGAAACACTGGACATTCCAGCGTTATTTTTTGTCTGGTGTTTTCTTCATTAAATTTTCAAAAGTGCACACCGGACTACACCGGACTGTCTGGTACATTTTTCTCTCGGAAACAAAGTACACCAGACACTACACCGGACTTTTGTCTAGTAGTGATTTATCCATATATTTGCGCACCTGACAAACTGCACTGGAATGTCCTGTGTATCGGCAAGGTTGTGGCTTCAGTCATGTTATATAAGGCGGATCGCAAAAAATGGTTTGGTCATTTCTACTTTAAAAAGTAGGTCGTTCGGTCGGTCGGTCTTTTCTGTTAAAGAAGCAGCTATATCTTGTTAAGGGAGTCCGCGTGGACTGGTCCAAATTAAAAAATTGAGAAACCGGCAACCGTGGATAAACTGGTTTTCGGTTTATTACTCTCCATTAGCACGCGGCTCGCTACTTTGATTTGAAAACTTGTAAACACAGAGCGTGCGGAGGTTGACAGTGGGAATCCAGCAAAGCAGCGAAAATAAAAATTAGTATTATTGGACTTGCAAAATTATGACAAATGGTCTTTGGAATTTGATCAATTACCATGAGAGTGGGTAACTTGCATCAGTGGAGGCTAACATGCATAGCCCTAAAATGAATAACCTGGCTGGTTATTAAAATAAACTATATTCAGCTCCGCTCGCAGCTCTACTCTACCATTTTTGTTTTGATTTAACATTGTATTTTAATGACCAGACGGGTCATTCATTTGAGGGCTATGCATCTTAGCCTCCACTGATGCAAGTTACCCACTCTCGCGGTATATTAATATATATATATACAGTTTTGTTGAAATTGATCAAATTATTTTTCACACAGTTCCGAACAGCAGATTTTTCTGATCTTTGCGCACGTTTTTGGCTTTAACTAAATGGTTGATATGGAATTAATGGCGACAAAAGTTTATACATATCTTTTATCAGACTTGCAGAAAGCTGACTGCTAGATTTTTTAATGAAGTATGTATATATATCCAGTCTGTAAATTGCGGCTTGTGCGCCGGAGATCTCCGGCGTAGATTTGAGGTTTGAGATCTGCTGCCTTCAACTTTTCCCAGTTAAGTTGCCGCAGCTCCGACGTAACATTTCCCTCCTTTCCAGACTGGTATACCACCAAGTTACACAACATGGCCATTCTCTGGCAAATTGTGTATTTCTAGAGTGTGCGGTTTGTGACTAGCTTAAAATTCTTAAAGTTTGTAGCTTGTTAGTTTAAAGTGTTATTGGAGTTTTATCAAGTAAAACAAAAAGTACAGTTTCTATGTATATTTGATGGATATCTTTATTTTGGTTCTGATGTTTTGGCAATTTTTTTATTTATTTCTAGTATAACACTTTGGTCAGGTATGGATATTGTCTACATCCAACAGAAAAAAATGTATCATAACTGACTGGAATGAAATTAACAAAAAGTTTAATTACACTATGTTTCTCTTTTATTTTATAGTAATGAACTATAGCTTAATTGTTTGATGTCATAGAAACAGTGCTACAATGCTAAAGAGAAGTAAACTTTGAGCTTCTCGTGGGAGGGGGGGTGGTGTGGGAGGAGCTTTCAGGCTTGTTTTAAATAATTTTAAATCAAGTTATCAAATGTTTCACATTTTGTACATTATTCAACATTTTTAGTCTACTCTGTTTCAGTACATCTCTTACATCTGTTAACCCACTTATTAAAGGGACCCCTCGCTTAAAAATGATAACAAGACACTCACTTCATAATCATATGAAAAGCAACTTCCCAAAGTATTAGCACGCAAAACTCTTTCTTCGCTCCATAATTACAAATTATAAATTTTGATGTTCACTCAACTTTCACAAATTTCAAATGACTTCTGAAGGCCTTTGAATTTTCTCGCGCCCTTGTCCCACCAAGTTGTCGACACAAATGCACCGGAAAATTACAGTACGAGTGTAGAGGCCAACTCTAGTTCGAACAGTCTAGAATCCGCGCTCTTCTCCTAAGAAAAACCCTTTGCTTGGTGTCGAGTTGCGGGCTTATGGAGAATCGGTATCGGCTTCAGAACTCCCAATGAGCCCTGGTTGTGTTGCTTTCAGTCAGACGGAGACGCCATACTGTTTTCAGAGGAATTTTTCGATATCTCTACAGGAACTAGCAGTAAGTTTTATGTTCTTTGAATATGCTGTTAGGGGTTTTTAGACCAAAATAGTTTGTTTTCCTAAAGATCACAAACAAGCGAGGGGTCCCTTTAAAGCTATCTTGCTAAGCTCTATTGGCCGACCTTCCGGCCTCGGTGATATATTAATATATTTTGAAGATGGTGTTGGTGGTGGCGATGGGGATGGCAATGGTTTTTTAGGTGATTCTTGGGTTCTGGAGATGATGTCGATGTGAAGGGTATGGTGGTTTTGCCATTGCTCTTTTTAAAAAGTTCCTTGTCTCGTTTTGCGCGTCTTTGGCTCTTCCTTTTTCTATTGTAAATAGGAATTGTAAATTTTCATCCTCTCATTCTGTTGATCGGTGAATTTCTGGATAACGGCTTGCTCCTCAGGGCCGATTTCTCGAGGCTAAAAAAATGGTTTTATTGTTGTTTGGAATTTCATCAGATAATTGCAAATTAATTGCCACCGCAACGAGCGCAGCGAGTGAGGAGGCAGTTATAGTTTCAGGCGTAAGGAATATTGGACTGGAATCTCGAATTTTTGCGTGTTTTGTTTCGTTTCGTTTTGTTTTGTTTTGTTTTGTTTTGTTTTGTTTTGTTTTGTTTTGTTTTGTTTTGTTTTGTTTTGTTTTGTCGCGCAAGCACGTCCGCAGTTAGCCCCTTCCGTAAATGTTCGGTACTGTTTGTTTTTCTTTCCGGGACGGTAGTATTTTTTATGGTATTTTTTATAGTATTTGTATCTTCCGGATACAAAAAAAGTGAGACTTGAATGCAGAAATCTTAACATTGAGGGCTGTATTGCGTGGTTGCAAATTCCTGACTACCGATAATTATAGCGATCTACCAAGAAACTTTGCTCACAATTTTCTTTCAGACGACATAGCTAGCTTTTCCGAGCCTGCTGAATCTAAGAGAAAGGTGGTGTGGCAGAAAGTGGAAAATGGAGAATCAATTGTCAATGTTAAATATGACTTTTTGGAAGTACTACCCGGAAAAATTATTGATTATCTTTTATATATTCCAGCACAAGATGGTGAATATGAAGAAATCAGTCATAAGTTTGTAATCATATTCCTCTAAATTATTTTATCAATTCATATTGTTATGTTATGAGATCGGTTCTAAAAATCATTACCTTATAAGAGAACTAATTTTTGGCGGGAATTAATTTGGCGTATGGTCGAAATAATTTTCAGACACATTAGAGGAAATTAAAGCTTAAAAGCAGGGATGGATACAGGGTATGTGAACGTGGTGAATTCACACACTCAATTTTCTCGAGATTCGAAAAAATATATTTTCTATAAATTTTTTCTTGTAGAAAAAATATTTTGTTCTTTCAAAGAAACATAAATGCTTTCTGTACACAAAATGTTCAAAAGGTACATCTGTTGATACGTTTCACTTTCTGTGTTCAAAATGACGTCAAAGAAGCTTTTGTTTGTGTGAGGGAGACTCTCCATCGTAATAAGTTTACTGAAGGAGTCACATTCATCTTACTATCATACCTCAACGGTGGAGATTATTTTGGCAGAATTTCGTGAGGAAAATTACATAGTTTTTGCATACTCTTCACGAATTTTCATTCTTCAGACTGTGTGAAACCACTGTTTCATACCCTTCACACTATCGCGATATTCGTGTAAGCAAATCACGAAGTTTTTTCTCTTTCTGAGTCTGATCTAAAGTTTTTTACAAGAACATAAACTAACATGAGGACATTTTGAAACTATGATTCTGTGCTCTTATAAGTAGAGTGAATCAAAGATATTATATAATGTGTGTGGCATGTAGCGATGGGGTAGAGTATTCCTTAAATTATCGGATTCAAAAATCGGGATTATATTGGAAAATCGGGGTAAACCTGAATTTTCACACAGTGATAAAAATTCCTGTATCCGCCCCTGAAAGGTAGTTTGTTAATTATACGTTTTCTGATTTGCACATTTCTGACGGAACACATTTGTAGAAGGATGTATGTTGAGGGAAGTCAGAGGAGAAGTCACTTTTTTTATTCACAAATTTGGAATTTTAAGTCAATGAATCTTAAGTTTTAAGAATTTCAATTCATCAATTTTCATTGAATTATTGGCATGGCATTTCACAGCACACACTTATAGGCCAGCCGGTGAGTTTTGGTTCGTTTGTTTTTCTGTGGTTTATTCTAGGATTTTGGTTCTCAGTGTCTCTCTTTAAGTTAGGATAAGCATAAGATTTTTTTTCAGTGCAATTTTCAATTATAGAATTTACCTAAAATTTATTTTGGAATTAGTTAATTTCAGTCTTGTGTTCTTGTCATTTTGTCTCTATTGTTTGTTCACATTTTGAGAAATTTGAGAGATTTAACACAAGCATTTTGAGGATATCCAGGATCATACCGAATAGTGAGTGTAGCATCCTTTGGAAAGATCTGCGTACGCGGGGCGTAAATTTATATATGTTCAGAAAAATGTCCCCAAAACTGCTACCTCCAACAAAAAATGTCTGTATTGAAGAATGGTACCTGTTTAGCCAGCGAAAAGAAGCATTTACCTCGTAAATTTTATTGAAAATTTAATTTAGTAAAACTTTTGCTCTGATTTTGTCGTTTTTTGTCAAGGCAGGATCCTGCTGTCTTTTTAAGCTGGAAGGCATCTTTTGCTTGTAAAATGACGTTGCTGCTGTTCCCACTTATTGGAAATTTTAAACGAGTATCATTCTTGAGGTTTTTTTACCATTTCATCTGGGAGAGGTGAGAGCTGTCCTATCCTCCACTTGCTGAGCTGATGGTGGTGGGTGTCGTCAACTGCTGAAATTTTCCATAAATGGTGTGATGGTTGTTTACTTTGTGGCATTCAAACTTCATGGCACATTTGTGTGATAATTGATTGGAGTAGCCATTACTATTACATCAATTAATCTCATGGAAAACTATTTTATGGCTTGATCAAACCAAATATCTGCAACAGCCATGAAAGTCAGATTTATAAAACAACATTCAGATTTCGAAATATTTTAACTTTTTATCTGAAAAAGCTAATTAAAATTCAGAAAACGCGTGTCAAACTAAAAATCAAAAACACTCAAACTGAGCGAGAAATCATTTTCACCAACTTAACGCGACAAGGACAAAACAAAACAGCGACAATATGGCAGTACCTTTACGGTCAATCGAAATCCTGTGTTTCGAATCAAAAACTTCGTTTTTAGGTTCTCAGATTAAAAAAATTAGATCAAAGAGACTCCATTAAAATTACATCTCATTTCATTTTCAGCCTCTCAGATCTCATTTCAGCCTCTCAGATTCTCGTAACTGAAATTAATCAATTATACGCCATGTGGGGTTGCGTGGCGAGGGCAAACAATGACATGCAAGACTTTGTCTTGATAATAATCGACAAACAAGACAACATGGCTCTACTGGAAGAACTTTTGGAAGTTGAGGTGATACAACAAATGACATGGAAGGCTTGACGCATAGAAATATTGCTGATTCCATTCAGCAGAACTACCCAAATGTTAGAGGGATAAGTGAAAGAAGTGTAAGGAGATACTGTCGCTCAAATAATATCAGGAGAATCTCAGATGATCAACTCGATGCTGCAGTAAGTGGTTTCATTGAATTATATGGGCATGGCTATGGGCGAACCATGATGCAAGGAAGTATAAGAGCTTGGATGGGATCAACGGAAAGAGTTGTCTCCCAAAGAAGAGTACTTAGGTCAAAGTCTTTTACGTGTGGCTCCAAATGCGTTCGAAGAAAGAACAAGAGACATATTTGAAAGAACAAATCCTATCCCATACTATGCGCCTTTCTTCGGCTACAAATGCCATATGGATCAAAACGAAAAAATTGGACAAACATTCGGATGCACTCACGTAGCCTTAATTGATGGATGTTCTCGAATGATTTGTGGATATGCCAATATGCCAGTGAAGAATCCGATTCTCATATACGAGTTCGTCTTTCGACCAGCACTTATAACATATGGGCTGTGGAATCAACTCAGAATAGATCATGGAATGGAGTTTGTATTGTGTATATTTGTCCAAGAAACATTGAAGATTTATCGTAGACATCAAGAAAAAGCTCCGTGGAGACAAACTGCCTCAATTCAGAATAACGTGATTGGGCGTTTTTGGCCCGAACTGAATTCGCGTGTGAACTACCCTATAAAACGTGCGTTAATAGAAATCCAAGAAGTCGATGAGTTAGACATGACTGATCCAGTTTTAAAATATTGTTTTTCTTGGCTGTCTGCATATATTGTAAAAGACGCAGCGCAACATCTCGTTGATTCTTGGAACTATCATAGAGTTCCTGGAAGTAATGGGTGTATTCCTATCCAGAATATGCAGCAAACAAAGCAAACCGTCGATATCGAGAGAGCTTTAATTCTTAGTACACCAGAGGCTGTTAGAATGTACGAAGAAAGCGGTGGAGAACTTACACGAAACGATCAATTTGGTCGAGATCCTCTTGGTACAATGGAACATGCATTCGAATCAAGAAACGCGCTTTTTCGTGCCAACAATCCTTCTGGACAAGAACTATTCTCAGATATTTTTCATAATAACTATGGTAGTACCAAAGATGCTCTTTTGAGCTTTTACGATTTAACATTGAGTCTCTTTGAACAGTTCGGGTGATTTGATAAAAAATAAAATTCTTTAAGATCATAAACTTTCGCTGGCAGAAACTTTCGCGGACAGGGAAGAAATGACAAAAAAATTATTGTTTAATTCTAGTTTTTCTTCAACCAATTTTTATAATAGATGGATGTGACTCAGAACTTGTACAGCAGTTGTTGTTTGGAAAAATTGGCAATAAAAACATTTTGAAAGTAAGAAATAAAATTTCGCGGGAATAAAAATGTAAATTGGTTGTTACTCACCATTCACAATAGTTGGACATCAACCAACAGGATCACTTCTTTATTTAATTATTCGACTAGAAGAACAATGTTAACAGATTCCGGCCGGACGAATCTTGTATTGATCGACATATTTGTGATCCAGTGTTGTACATCGTATTGTAACATAACGTAACGAAACATAAGTGTGTGTGTCTTGAATCTGAGACAAAATCAATCTCAAAAGTGTTTCTGCATCAATAACATAATGTCAACAGAATTTTAATGTTCAATACCAACAATATTTACACTATGTACATTTGGCGGGTCTTCTTATTGACTTGGAAGGCCAGCTTCACCAGCCAAAACCTTCATCAATAAGGAAGCAGATGCTGTAGACTTTGTTAAGTAATCTGCCAGTTGTTTTGAGGCAGGAACCCATTCAATCGTAATGAGTTTGCCTTGAATCATTTCTCGTAAACAGCAAAGGTCAATCATAAAACCTTCATCTTCAACAACTGTAGATGTGTGAGCAGTGTCTCTCAATGATCTACTGTCTGTTATACAAACCGTCGGAAATGTTGATTGTTCTGAATCATAAATCTCACAGAGTAGTGCTTTAATTAATGCTGCGTGTTCTACTGCTTCCTGTAGCGCAAGAGTCTCGGCAGCAAGTGGACTTTTCACAACACGTTTTACTTTCTTTGAAGTCCAGACAATTGGCGCAGAGTTTCCATTTTCAACTTTAATCAGGATAATGAAACCTCCTTGAGACTTAAATACTGGAAGATTGGCGTGTGATGCGTCACTATAAGCATACATCGTTGACTGTTTCACATCACCAATGTTAGGTAAGTGGATCTGAGCAGTTGAATTTTGAAGCTTGCGAAGATACTTGTTCGCTAACCGTATGTCATCTGTTGTACCATCTTTAACACGATTACTTAAATCACACGACGCAAAAGCTAAATCAGGACGTGTTTGTTTTGACACCCATTGTTTCTGTCCAATTAAAGCTTTCAGTTGTAACTATCTTAACTTTTCCTCCTTATCAGTACACAATATCCAAACATTAAACATGACTACTCTCTCTTGGAGACAATTGGATTATCTTTGTAACGCAAGGCCTGTAATATATAATTATACATAATATAAATAGATAATATGAATAAAGTTAAACGAATTACATAATCACAAGAAATTTATTATATATTATCTATAAACAAGATCAATTGTATGACGAACAAACATTTGTCTCATCTCTCCGATCAAGTATGTATATGCTAAGTCTCTAAATTAAGTCCGTCTTAAATCATTTCTCAATATATCTAAATTTTCTTCGTTTTATGATGACCGTTGTCTATGTATCTTGATCTTCCTTATCCTTGTATAATTATAAATAACCTAAGGAACTCCCTGAACTAACGAGCTCCTCCCTTGGACGAAAACCTACCTCCCTCGAGCTATAGGGGTCGGCCTTCGTTCGCCAATCTGACCGATCTTTTGGCAGGACAAAAACCTTGGGTCGTTAAATAAATAAATAAATCTCTCGGTGAATCTCTTCCTCGTACCCGTATCGATTTTCTCGGTTCTGCTTCTGTGTCTTCTCAGTCGGTCAGCTGTCGTCCGTCATTTTACATGGTAAGAACGCGTAAATGAAAAAAGAAATACGTCAAATAATTAAATACGGTTTAAGTACACGACCTTTGCGTTGCAATGAGATGACACGTCTACTAATCTCTCCCTTTTATAGCGCATGCTCAAGAATTCGCATGCCGGTACTTTCGTCCGGAACCGTATAAGATATTCGATTTCCGGATTATTTTTTCAAAATATATCGGAAATCACACATCTTAACTTTTCCTCCTTATCAGTACACAATATCCAAACATTAAACATGACTACTCTCTCTTGGAGACAATTGGATTATCTTTGTAACGCGAGAAACAAAAAAGTAGCAGTTCGAAGAAAGTTAAAGTCAATTCTTAAAGGGATTGGTAACTCATTTTCAAAGGTGATATATTGATTTGTAATGGCTATGTAAGGCTTAATTCCAATGATATTTTAAATATGGTATGCTCCGTGTTTACCTAACTTATTACTCCCATCGACCTGAGCTCAATCTGAATCGTTGTTGGCTGCCTCTAATTCCCCACTAGAGATATTAAATATTGCTTTCTCTCCTCGTAGCTGTTTTGCATTTTTCTGCCTTTTTCTAATCATCTCTTCTTTCCTTTTCTTCAACCTTGGTTAACCGATAAAAGCGCAAATTGATAAGTGATTTGGGAATTAGGGGACGAAGTTAAATAAGTAAGTCTCTCATACCTGTTGTCCGTCGAAGTTCAAACGAATTCATCAATAATCATTAAATTCTAATGCCTCTTCTGACACCCACAGGCTGGAAAATGCCTCTACCAATCAATCGACTGGTAAACATAATACGATCCGGTCCACTGACCGATCAATAATTTTGTCAATTCATTAATATCTCCTTCACCTGTTCTAACGTCACGTCACCAGTTCGTTTTGAGCATGAAAAAGAAGAAATAGAAGAGACGCAATACTCTGACTCAAAATGGGAAATTAACGATTGTTTTGCAAGCATGTTCGCCTTAATGCCTTAGTCCCTCGTTAGGCCGTTGAAAATCTTAACATCATCCTAAAATCGACATGAAGCCAATGGACAATTGTTTATTTATTCATTTTTGAAACTATTCAAAATTTATAATGTACTTGAATAATTGGAAAAGGAACCGATCTATTTAAAAATGTCTGACACGAAACTATTAAACGCCGTCTTTCCTCCGCTGACTTCAATAATCATGAATTCTAATGCCGCGCTGTGCTCATCTGACACCAACGGGCTGGCAAATGCCTGTACCGCTCAAGCGATGGGTACAAATAAATAAAATCCGGTCCACCGGCCGATCAACTTCGCTCTAACGCCCATAAACTCAATTTTTTTTTTTTTTTTTTTAAATAATTAATTCTGGAAACCTTGCGTAAATCCCATCCAGTTCATATACGCTTTCCTTTTCATTTATTTTCGAAACCCATTGCAAAATCGACAAATGTCAAGTCTGTTAATTAATTCTCGAAAACCTGGCGTAAATACCATGTGTTCATCTACCTTTCCGCTTTACTTGTTCTAACGCCCGTAAATTCAATTTTTGAATGGTTGTTTTAATTTTTCAAAAACTTATTGCAAAATCGAAAATAATGTCTCCAAAATATAATTGATTCTCGAAACCTGGTGTAAATACCATCTGGTTCATCTACGCTATCCGCTTTATTCGTTCTAACGCCCGTAAATTCATTTTTTGAATGGTTGTTTTCATTTTTCAAAAACTTACCGCAAAATCGAAAATAATGTCTCCAAAATAATAATTGATTCTCGAAACCTGGTGTAAATACCATCTGGTTCATCTGCGCTATCCGCTTTATTCGTTCTAACGCCCGTAAATTCATTTTTTGAATGGTTGTTTTAATTTTTCAAAAACTTATTGCAAAATCGAAAATAATGTCTCCAAAATATAATTGATTCTCGAAACCTGGTGTAAATACCATCTGGTTCATCTACGCTATCCGCTTTATTCGCTCGAACGCCCGTAAATTCATTTTTTGAATGGTTGTTTTCATTTTTCAAAAACTTATTGCAAAATCGAAAATAATGTCTCCAAAATAATAATAATTGATTCTCAAAACCTGGTGTAAGTACTATCTGGTTCATATTCGCTTTCCGCTTTATTCGTTCTAACGCCCGTGAATTCAATTTTTGAATGGTTGTTTTCATTTTTCAAAAACTTATTGCAAAATCGAAAATAATGTCTCCAAAGTAATAATTGATTCTCGAAACCTGGTGTAAATACTATCTGGTTCATTTACGCTTTCTGCTTTATTCGCTCTAACGCTCGTTAATTTAATTCTGACGTTACTGTTAATTCGACATTAACAGATAATTCAAAGATCGATAAATAAATCTGTAAATAATACGAAGAAATATTTTCGAAATCATTTAGCTCAATAGCTTGCGTAAATAACGCATGTTCCGCTAGCCTATCCACAATTCCGTCAACATCTCTACTTTCCTCGTTTACAGTTTTAAAACGTCCTGTTTATACAGTTTTGGCAAAGATAGAAATATCCTAAATTAAGAAGCGTTGTCTCTTATGAATCATTAGTTATTGTAAATTTGATAAGTAATACGAGGAAATATTTTTCAAAATATATTTTCAAATCAGATAATTCTCAAAAGCTGGTGTAAATAAGGTCTGTTTCACGAACCAATCGGAAATCCTTAAACATAAAACTCGACAAATTATGCAAAATTTCTCAAAACCTTTGAAAACTCATTTAATTGCGAATGCCAAGAAGAAAAAGAATGTCCGAAAATCTTCTGCGTTCAGACGATAACAAAAGCTTTGCAGTGTTAAAATTTTTAATCTGACAAGAATCTGTCAGTTTTCATTTTTCCATTTGCGATGCGAATGCATTTTTGTAGTATGAGCAATAAAATTACAGTTAAGGGAAAGAATAGAAGTCTAACTTTTAGGTCCCTGGAGACTCATAGAAAGTATGACAAATTGTCACGTTGTCGTTACACAAAAATTAAAAGATTATCACGCATACTTTTCAATCAAATAACTTCAACTAAGTTCCATCAAATTCTCTTTGGATTTCCAGCTCCTTTTCTCTTCGACTCTTAAGACTTATCAGTTGCTCCCTTGAGGACGGATAAAAAATCAAAATGCAAAGTTTCTAAAATTTTTAGCTGTTTAAAAAACAACGTATCGTTCCATCTTTCCTCGTGTTATGTTTATAAGAGAAGTGTAGTATAGCAGTATGAATTTTTGAGATCACTACAATGCTATCCCGATTTTGCAAATACTTTTGAAAACTTAACCTTTATATGAATTTTTCGGACACACATGAAGCTTTCAATGCACACCTTGCTCTTGATTCTCGATACTAAGTCATTAGATACAAATGTTTGATACGTTCTTAAAAAGAAGGATTTTTTACCATATTGCAAAGCTTTCTTTGTTCCTTTCATCCTTTTTCTTTTTGTACCCACTTCAGTCTCGTTCATAAATCAAAGTTTCTCATATACGGTGCATTGAGCTTATGATCTAACAAACTATTTTTGATTTCCTTTGAAGTCTCTTTTTGTATCTTGACATTATCCAGTGCTTTCTCAGTTTTTCTGAGTTTTGCTGCCTACTCCTGTAAACGTCTTCTAGTACACGACCTTTGCGTTGCAATGAGATGACACGTCTACTAATCTCTCCCTTTTATAGCGCATGCTCAAGAATTCGCATGCCGGTACTTTCGTCCGGAACCGTATAAGATATTCGATTTCCGGATTATTTTTTCAAAATATATCGGAAATCACACTTTCCTCTTGAGTAAGATTACGTTTTGATGTATCTTTCAATTCAATAGGTTGAAGTGTCTTAATGTAGTCATTTTATGCATTGCTACAAACTCTCCTGTCTGGTTGATGTCCAATCCTAGGTACTGGAAAGTTGAAAACGATTCTTTGCTTAAATCAAATGATTTCTGTACATGTGATACAATTTTCTCATGGAACAGGCGTGTTCCAGCATAGAAGAAATCGTCGACATGACAACATAAAACGCCTTGAAGCTTTTCTTTGTTTCTCAAAAAGGATAACGCTTGGTCATATTTGCTTCTTGTGGCACCAGCTTTAACTAGTTCCTCAGCAGCTTTAAGATACCACGAGCGAGGGGCATCATTTAAACCGTAAACAGTACGTTTCAATTTCCAAAGTTTTGAGGTATTCGCCTCTCTTGGCGGTTGAATGAATACTTCGCGATTAATTGGACACCCTTGCAGAAAAGCAGCTTTAATGTCCATAGAGTGTATTTTCCACGAATTGCTCACGACAATTGTTGATACGAGACGAAGGTTTTCCTTACAGATAGTTGGGGAATCAGTACGAACTTCAGTATTGATTTCCTCAAAACCACGTTTAGCTGCTAATACTTGAGGGTTGTTACTGGAACAGTCCTTCTTCTTCAACTGGCTGCCATTGAATATTTTCAAAATCAACGCACTTAATAACACCCGACACTGTTTATTCTTGCAATTAGCTTTTCCAGCACGATTAACAGCGATAAACTTTTCTTCCTTATTGGTATCTGGGTCAATGAACAAAATTTGTTGTCCAATACGAGGAAGCTGAATTTGTTGAGAGTTACTTTTATTTCTACGATCAGTCTTTTTCTTATCTCCCACCGGATGCGTCGTTTCAACTGTTTGGATCTCTGGTATCTTTTTGTCAGGTTTGGTAAGCTTAGGTTCTGCGATCGGGTTTTCAACTGGAATCATAACTGTTTCATTACTAACAATATCGATGTCTAATAGCTCTGGAATGGGTACTTGTGGTTGTTCATCTTCATCTGGTACGATAAGTATCTCCTTTAGTAATGATCCCGACCTTTCCTTATTTGCTTTCGTCAAATGGCATGGACTTACTCGTAGAACACTTCCTCCGTGACGCACAACAACAACTTTTCCGTCAATTCCGATAATGGTACCTGGACCATGCCAGTCCTTGTCTGAATTTCGTTTGTAATAGACTGTATCTCCATTATTAAACTCTTTGCTCGTTGTTGTTCGTGTTTGACGTGATAACGCTGTTTTGATTCTTTTACTGGATTCAGCTTGGATAAATGCCCTTCTAGCAGAGCGAAGAGCATTCAAATGTTCAACAACAAATTCACTTGACGTTTTCTGGTAACTGAGATGTTAACGTGGACGGAAGATTTGGGTTACGGCCGAAGACTAGTTGATTAGGACTGTATCCCAAGTTGTTGGACAAAGCATTTTTCGCACTTACAGCCCAAACAAGTGCATTCTGTATGGAGCACTGAGTATCAGCAACAATTTTGTGGATCATGTTTCCTAGAGTGGCATTATGTCTCTCGACTACCCCATTTGACCATGGTGATTCAGCAGCTGTTGAAGCTATCGATACATCTAAAAGTTCTGCTACGTCACGAAGCAGTTCATTGTTAAACTCTCCTCCATTGTCAGCAAAGATTGATTGTGGTGAACCGAAAATAGCAACCCAGTGTTTCAAGATTTCGTCAACTATCACCTCCTTGTGTTTAGATTTGATGACGGACTCGATCATATGAAAAATAATGTACTTTTTATCGTTAATTGTGATAAACTTTAAATCCATTGCAAGGCAACCATTAAATTCTTTGGAAAGCGATAACGATACGACAGGTCTGGCTCTGGCTTTTCGGTAACGGGTACAAACATCACATTCCTCTGTAACTTGATCGATAAGTCCCAATAACTCGTCATCTTTGATTTCTGCATCTTTTACGATAGTTTTCAGTTTTGTGGAATCAACAGGATGTCCAAACTGTTTATGCAGCTTAACAGCAATAGACTTTTTCTCCTCTTTCGACTTTGTGTTTAAATCATTTATTGTAAGATATAACTCAATTGGTGCTTCAGGTGCGATATTACGATTGACAAGAATCTGCTTTGGCGAAATAGGAATACAATAATGTCTGCTTGAAGCGTGTTGAAGTTTTATCTCTGTACCGAAAAGAGTTATCGTGTCTTTAACAAAATCAAGTTGTCCACCGGCTTCCTTTATACTATGCTGGGAAAGTAAGAGAGGTACCTCACAGTCGACTACATCTGTAAGGATATGCCCTGGTTTTCCACCGATGTTAATAGGAATGTTTACTTTCTTCAATGATTGATAAACTTGACTAGGAACGAATTGATACGACTTCTTACTTTTTGTTCCTGTTACGTCTTCGCGATTTGGTAACGAATCGAGATAGCAATTTAACCAATTCTTTCCGCATACATTTGAAGGGCACCCTGGATCAATAACTGCACAACTTAATGTTTCTGATACCATCTGCTCAAGAAAACATAACTCCACTCCACTTTCTTGCGTAAATAACTGGATTTTCAAATGTTGTAATGATAAGTCCTTTTTATCTGCATCCGGACAGTCACGGTAGTAATGATAGATTGAACCATAAATTTTACAACGAGTAGGGTTACCATTTTCATCTGGACAGTTTCTATAACGAGTTGATGACTGTGCTTGAGGAGCGCGACTGTCCTCTTGACGGGATCCTCGATAGTTAGCTCCTCCACGTCCACGATATCGATTAACTCGAAAATTTCGTCCTCGATTAGCAGAATAATTGTTACGAGAATAATATGCTTGTTCATTTTCAACAAAAATATCTGATGTATCTTCAGTCGTTTTATCATCAGTCGTACACGAATCGTAAATAGCTTTAATCTGCCGTTTCATATCATCATACTTCAGTACTGCAATAGTGGCTCTGGCTAAATCACGTTTACTTTTTGGTATAAGCTAGTACTGGCGAAGGAAACTCAATCTTATAAGTTTTCAGTTTATGACTTCGTATGCAGTAAACATTGCCTGATCTTTTGACACTGCATAGAGTTCTCTCAGTTTGGTTATAAGCATATCTAAACCCTCTTCGACATTTAGCTGTTCTTTCGTTAATGTTGCACATGCTTGGCGAACCTTTGGGGATAAACTGAGATACAACACAGGTCCCTGTTTTGTTTTAGCTAAATCAGTTACTAACTGCCACATTTCAATTTCATGTAACCACTGTTCAAAGTCTCCAACTTCGGAGAACGGGGGCAATCCATACTTTTGCCCTATCGAAACAACACCTGCCATTTTCAACAATTAACCACTTTAGTTTATACTTTTATAACAACCAAAGTTCATAAACTTTATCACACTTTAGTAACCAACCAATAATATCTTTACTGCAAAACCACCGAATGCTGCTACCATGTAAATTGGTTGTTACTCACCATTCACAATATTTGGACATCAACCAACAGGATCACTTCTTTATTTAATTATTCGACTAGAAGAACAATGTTAACAATAAACATTCGCAGATAAGGTATTTTGAAAATTTTCGCGGGAATAAACTTTCGCGGAAAGGGCCAAAAAACGCGAAACCGCGAAAGTTTCTGCCAGCAAAAGTCTCTGACCTTAAAGTATAATAATGTAGGGTTTTTAAAATTCACATGAAAAAAGGCCCAAAATTCCTAAAGTCACGATTTTTTTTCTATTTTCTTTATAAAGAGTCAAAGATGGTGGTATTTAGTATATGTTAGTGATATTAAGATGAGAAAAGAAAAGAAAAATTTAAAATAATCCAATTTTGCCTTAAAATTGTAGGAAACACATGGTTTAGGTAGGGGCTCGGGACCGAATTTGGGACAGTTTAAAATTTTCAAAAAGTCACTATACACTAGCAAAGATAATACATATTATCTTTGACACTAGCCAGCCGTCGTACCGTCGTTTTCCGGGTTAAACTTTAACCTGCTGTATCTTTTCCGAATTAAGTTTAATTTTTTATGTTTCAGAATTCAACTACCACAAGTGATACTTTTATGGACCTACCTGGTTATGCATTTAACACATTTATAATTGATATCTACGTGACGTGACCATTAAACAATCATTCAGAACACAAATAGTGACGATCTATCAAAATTAGTCGTTTGTTTCTTATTAAAAAAACGTTTAGAAACCAAAATTTCATGCTCTTGAAATATTCTTTCATATTCAAGACTTTGTGAGCAAAAACAAACATCTATCTCATCAAAAAATTGAGTAATTTGGCTAAGAACATTGATGTATGCTTATTAATAGTGATTCTTATAGATAAAGATGCGTTTTTTGAGCTGAAAAATTCTTCTTTTACAAAAATTTCGCGGATGAGCTATTTTCACAAATTTCGTGGATGACTCAAATTTGAATCTTTATTTGCAAAGCAATACTTTAAAGGAAGAAACTTTCGCGAGGAGGAAAAATCGCGAAATTTTGAGAATTTCCGTTGTTGTTAGTAGTAACCACGTTGTTGCTGTCTCCAGCTGGTATCTGTGATTGATCATAATTCGACTGTATTGCTATAACCAGTGCTTCCGTAACATTTCCTGGGATATTAAATCTATCATTGCTTGGCCAAATTGATTCATAGTTATTGTTGATCTTAGCCTTAAGTGCAATCCATCTATTTTTACGTTAAAAATGGCAACCAATTCATTTACATTTATGTCTCTCAGCATCATGATAAAGGTGCTCCTATATTTGATTTTGATCATGTCATCCATTTTGCTCTATAATTTATCTTTATCTTTGTTTGCTTATTTTTATTTAAAATAATTTTCTTTTTGGAAGAATACTTCAGCTTAATTAAAGTCATTAGAGGCATTGTGAGCTCGACTTCATGCTAGTGTCCATATCGGTTGCATCTAACGATATGGCCATTTCACTGTAATTTTATCTTTAGATTTGTTTACATGTTTTTGTTTAAAAGAAACACTTTTTGGAAGGATGTTTCAACTAAATCACAGTCACGGAAGTCATTCTAATCTCGAGGACATACTTGTATCCACATCGGTTGCGTCTAACCGATATTGCCATTTCACTGTAATTTATCTTCATATTTGTTTGCCTATTTTTATTTAAAAGAAATCTTTGTTGTTCTGTTTCTGTTTTTTTTGTTTCCCATCTTGTCTGTCACGTATACCCGATCTTCTGCTTAAACAGATTTTTTATGTATATCAGGTTCTCGATCCCACTCCAGATGATACGATCCAAGATTTCATCGAATGTGCTGCAGCTATTGACGTTTCATTACCAACTAAGATCAATAGCAAAAAGATGACAAAAGTAGACCTTAAGACTGGCGATGATTATCAAACCTTTAAAAAGAATCACTGCTTCGAGGCTCATTATTCCTTTCGAGTAAGAGGCTTATGATATTACTGAAATTACTGAGAGTCCTTTAAGTATTGTAGCCAAACGAATTGAGAAAATCGACATACTATTGACACTAAAGTTAGTTATAATCTCCAGACCGATCACCTACGGCATATTATGTTCTTTCTTTGCATTCTTAATTCAACGCTGCAAAATCAAAACTGTTGCTCCGCCGAAGAACGAGTTCAAGTGGCTACCGTTTCCGATTCCCGACCCGAACAATGCTGGTCATTACAATAAGTTTAAAGATTTATACGGAGAAGAACCAACAGAAGAGCACATGCCATCGAATGTGAATAATGTTCGCAAGGTTTCAGAGCTTGAGCAAGTGAGTATTTTTACAAAATTATTCCAATATTTTATGAACTTTCGTAATAAAACAGACAGGTCATTGTTACTCTAAGTTTTAACGTGGGCACAATGCCACCGTGAAAATGTTTACGGAGGCGAGTTTTTGAATCGTAAAAATACAGAAGCTAATTATTGTAAGCCATTTCGTTTGTAGGGCTGCAAGAATAGCTTGATGACCAGCCAGAACGTAAGAGATGCTGTATATTGTAAATTATGTTCTAAACCTCGATGTATATGTACATCGCAACGAAAATTTCACTGAAGAAAGACGTATGCTGTCACTGATCGAAACCTGGAGCAACAGTTGACAAAAAAACCAAAAAGGCTTACAAAACTGTCTTACACATTTGTGATACGTGTAAAGTAATTTACACTATATTTATATAAGTTCGGTTATATAAAGTTATCAAAAATAGCAAAAAAACAAATTTTCCGGCCGGCCGCATGTGAACTTTTTTCCTTCACCCGCATTCTGGAAACGAAACATATATTTATTTTCGCCGTAGATAAAATTTTAGGAGATATTTCATCCCTTACTAATCTTGTATTCTGAAAAAATATTTCATTTTACTACATCCATTAAAAGTCCCTACTGTCTAGTAAAGCACTCCTCTTCAACGCTTCTAAAGATATTTTATTGTACACGAAAGCTCAAATTTGTTCGCTAACATTTTTTTCTTTCTAGACAAAACTCTTCTTCCACTAGACAGCTGCCTCTTCTTTCTTTTCGGCAACATTGCCCTTCCCTGTTTATTCAAGTGCTACCATCGCCACACCCCCAGTTCTGATAACTGCGACAGCTGCTTCTACCTTTTTGTCAACAGTCTTTACACCATCTGTGACAATCGCTGCTGGATCTCCTCTTAGTAAGTTTTCACAATGGTGTTAATGCATGGAACAAAATCTTCATATTGTTGTAATTAAAACTGCTTATGCCAAAAGTTTTTTTAATTCTTATTAATCTATTAAGATTTTGAATGTTTTTTGCTTTTTAAGGAGATTTGTTCGGACATATATATGTATGTCTATTACCGGTTGTCTCAAGATTTAATTCATTTTAAAAAAGCTTCAATAGGACATTTTCCATGTTTATTTTATGGAAATATACATGTCTTTAAAAGGCACAATCGTTTTTAATTAGATTTAATGATTAAATTGAGATTTTGTTTTCTCTCAAGCTGGTATCACAACAAATGTGACCCCAAATCGTAGCGGTAGTGAAACTGAAGATAGTGATGCAGAAGGTAATCAAAGTTCTATATATTATATTGTACAATATGACGCGCCTTTTGTTACAAAACCATTTTCTTTCTCTGTTTTAGAATTCAGCTTTCGCAATTGTCGAAGCATGAATTTTGCTGTGAAATAAACAACTTTCTCGCATTAAAAATATGCAGTTTTTCGCATTGAAAAAAGTGGACTTTTGTCGTATTTAAATGTCTGCAATTTTTTGCATTCAAAAAGTTCCATTTTTCGCATTAAAAAGGTGTACTTTTTCGCATTCAAAGTGATCTTTTTTCACATTTAAAAAGTAGATTTTTTTCGCATTTAAAATGTGCAATTTTTCGCATTAAAAAAGTGGACTTTTTTCGCATTTAAAATGTTCAATTTCCTGCATTTAAAACATGAAGTTTTTCGCATTTAAAACTTAGAGGACGAATTTTAATTTGCTATTATGTTATTATATTATCATACTATTACGTTATTTATTTGTAATGAATATAATATATAATCAATCTATTATATTACCATATCATCATATCATGATTTGGAGGAATTTAAGGACCGGACTCGATAAGCTGAATCATATTAGTTAAATGGTTCATGCAAGGTTCGTTCCAAGTCAGTATTTTTCATTTTTTCAATTTAATTCCGGTCTGTAAACTTAACGATCACGCGTGGTGAAATTGTAGGATTTTGCATATCACCAGGACTCGAAAAAGATTACTACTGGCAACTGGTAAACAAATCACTTGATCATCAAAGCCAGGCATTCGGCATTTGTAGGTTTTTCCTTTACATTTAGAGTGAAGTTTGAAAATACCATCCAATATTTGTGGGGCGATCAATGTATACGTTATTAAACATAGTTTCCTCCCACCTCTCCTTTCTATCTCCCCTCATTTCTGCCATCTTCTGGGGGATTTTTTTCCAAAAACTTTCCAGGGGGGGGGCAACCATATTAAAAGAAATCCAGGTGCAATTTCAAAAAGGTGCAACAAAGTTTTTCTGAGAGGGGCTCCAGTTTTGAGCTTTTCAGGACTAAAAAAATAACAAATTTTGGTTCATGGTAAGCTGACATTGGCAATCTTGCCCAGGTACTATTTTGATAAATTAACCAACGTGGTTCCATATATGGACAGTTTGGTAGTAATATGGGAAGAAAAACTTGAGGAGAGCAGAGAAAATAAACCTCAGTTGATTGATGTTACAAAGCTCAAATTGGTCCCAGTCCATAACGGGCTCCCCTGTCGACCTGCTTATCCTGCTTACCTAATTTTGAATTGGTTGATGCCCTGAGGAGATATCATTTTAATTTGACAACTATTGCACAAATCTTTGGCATTAATCGCACAACATTATGGAGAAAGATGCAAAATGAAGGCTATGATTCCAGCCAAAAATATTCAAATATAACTGAGGATAATTTAGATACGGAAATAGTTCAAATTAAGCAAAGTCATCCTTTAGCAGGTGAAAGAATGGTTTGTGGTTTTTTGAGAGCTAAAGGTTCAAATAAGAAAGGTTCGAGAAGCACCCCTCTACAAAGGGGGTAACAAAAACAGAGTTAAGGCAGAAAACTACCGTCCAATCAGTCTTACTTCAACTACTTGTAAGGTTTTGGATCACATAGTTCACAGCCATTTAATAAACCACATGCATCGAGTTGATCCTATCAATACTATAAAAAGATGGCTTCAAAAAAATTCAAGATGGGTTTACAGTGTGCCTGACCCTAACAGCCTTTGGCACAATGATGGCTTGCATAAGCTCATAAAGTTTGATTTTATCATTCACGCATAGATATGTACAGATGGCTTTTCCGGAATGGTGACATCATTACATTGCACCACAAGTAATTATGCCAGCACTGCACTTCAAGGCTTTTTGACAGGTGTTTCGAAATTCGGCATACCTGCTCGTGTTAGAGGAGATTGAGGGGGTGAAAATGTATAAATCCTTGAATACATGAGGCAAAATCAAGGCTACGAAGGTGCTTACATTCAAGGTACCTCGGTACACAATCAGACAATCGAAAGGCTACAGTATGACACCACACACTGTGTCTTAGCACACTTCATTGATCTATTCAAGTATATGAAAGAGAATGGTTTGTTACAACAAGAGCCTCTTTAGAGTACACAGAAGAGTCGCAACGATTCGGAGGAAGGTAGAAACAGCTGTGAAAGAGGTATGAATTTTGTTGAGCTACAGAAACAGGTGGAAAGAGACCTTAACCGCGAAAATAAAAATGACACGATAAGTTCAAGATATAAGGACCCAGCAGGGTCAATGTACCATGAAGCGGTTAAAGGGGAATATCGTACAACAACTTTCATCCTCACCATGTCTTTCAAAAGCTTAAAATTACCTTAGCCGGTTTTAATATCAATCGCCTCCATATATTGTTTCACTTTTAGAATTCGAAGAAATCAACTCAAAATTAAAGTCCCGTCTCTCACTTATTGAAGGCAAATGTGAGCTCAAGGCATCAATCTTCACATGGGCAAGACATATATTGATGCAGAATCTAAAACGTCAAAACGATGTAGGTTCTATGTCTAAACCAGAAGTCACTTACAATCTACATATGATTTTAAGTGGCAACCCAGGAACCGGAAAATCAATGGTCGCCAGATGTATGGCTGGTAAGTTAAACTCTAACAGAACTGTATGACTCAAAACTTCTACTCTCTTTCAATTGCGATACCAATATTTCTCTAATTTTTCTGAGAAATATAGATAAAATTAGGAAGGGAAGAATCCTCAAATTTACTTATTTTTCCTATATTTAGGTGAATAATACCATGATTAGATTGTTGCATCTCTCTTAGGTCCGAATTGATTCCTGAAACAGTTAGTTTAGAACGTATACTTTTGTCCAGTCGTTTAAAATTTATCTTGTTTAATTCAGGAGTCTTGTATCATATTGGTTTGTTACAATCACCGGACATCGCTGAAGTCCAAAAGGAAGAGATTGTCTCGAGCACGTCAAACAAGTGTCTCGAAGTGATCAAGTCCGCGTATGGGAAGGTGATGTTTATTGCATCCCTCAACATCAGCTGGTATTGTCAATCCGGTGTTCATTTTTGTCGGGTATTTAGCAGACATGGCTAAGTTTCTTACCTCTGTCAATAGAGGAATGAATAGAAAGATTAAAGAGCGATTCGAGTTTCTTAACTATATGCCAGACAAATTAGCCAATATTACACTAAACAAGATGTTACGCCAAAGATTGAGCATCCCCTATGGGAAAGAAAAAACCCTCGCCGAAGGATTTTCTGTCCTCCCTTCTTCTATTAGAGCAGAGCACAACCGTCGTTTGTATAAGTAGGAACTAGTAGTAATGACCCGTAACATACCGGAACAACCCGGAACGACCAAGGTAGTCCGTTGAGGGCACTGACGAACACGCGGGAAACTCAATGGCGGGAAAATGCTAAAACGCGGGAAACTGCACTGAGTAAATTACAGACCTTTTATTGTTAAAATAATTGTAAACATTTTGGAAATATTTTGCTATTTTCTGAATTTAAAGCTAGAAAAAACATAAATATATTTTTTTTTACACAAAAACATTTTAAAGATCCTCAAAGGATTGAAAAAGCATTAGATATTAGGTCTGTTTCAGTCTGCATTTTACATAGTTTTGTCATTATTGTTTAAGAATCGAAAACGTGCGGGGTATTCTTTGGAAGCAGTTCCTGGATAACTCAAGACACATGATGGAAAAGATACTGGAAGACTTGGCTAAGGAAGTAAGTTTTTCAACAATTTTGAAAATCAAGCTTAGTGTTTTTACAGCCTGTGTCTTCAAATTTTGGTTTTGATTATCTCAAACTTCTTTCTTTTTGTTGGGTCCTAGAAAAATACTGCAAGTTAGCTAACTGAATGTGTGAATAGAATAGTGCCATGATGGTGACCCGGGACAGGATAGGCACTTAGGCAAAATTGGGTACGGGTACATGCCGCTGGTCAGGGTCCCTTTTTTAGGCTCTGAAGATATCTGAGAGAGTCCCAAATTTACTAATTTCTTGTATCTGATTAGGTCGACTTTAGATAATTTGGACAATTTTCAGGGTGGGATTCGGTGAAAATAAAGGAAAATTTTTTCAATTTTTCGTTTACTTTTCTCCATTTTAGCCACTTTTCAGGGTGGAATTGGGAAAATTCTTCAATTTTTCGTTCCGACAGGATCCCAATTTTGCCAAAAATCCATATCTGACAGGGTCCACTCCAGCGGCACGTCCAAAATGTGACGGAAAAACTGTTTTTTTTGGCATTTTCTCGAGATTTCATCATCAGTTTTTTTTGAATTTTTGCACTAAGATGCGTCTTAGCAATACCCAAAACATGGATGAGTCAAATTTTTGAGAAAAATTCTTTTCCGGGCGAAAATGCCAGAAAAATACATCAAACATGGTGCAATTGTCAATAAAACTCATTTTTGAAGACGGAATTTTCTAAAAATTGCCAGAACAGCTGATTTTCACTAGAAAAACGGTATTTCTTGGATTTCTCGAGCTGTACTATTTTTTTATGAAGTTTTGCACACTGATGCAAAATGTCAATACCTAAAATGTGACGGAGTTCGATTTTCGAAAAACATTTTTTTCCTGCCGAAAATGCCGCAAACATGGCATTTTCTCGAGAATTCATCATTAGTTTTTTCTGATTTTTTTGCACAAAGCAATGCCCAAAACATGTCCAATTTTTTTCCAGTCAAAAAGGGAAAAAATCAAAACTTATTTGGGGAAAATTTGGATTTTTTTAGCAAATTTGACAGAACTAAAAGAGTAAGTCAGGAAAAATGAGCAAAACATTGCTTTAACAAGTTAATTGAAAGGACTGAAGATACTGGAAAAGATGTATGCAAAATCTAATTAAATTGGACACGGGCAAATGTTCGTTCCGTTGATTGAGTGAATACGTTCAAACTGAAAATATAGATTGACAAAATTGAAATATTTGAAAATACATTTGACAAAGAATGATTGAAAAATATTGAGTAAATTGAGAAAATTGATGACAAGTGAAAATCTAATTTGAGAGTGAATGTTTGAAATCCAAACCTAAGCACACCAGTGAAAAATGGCTGACACACAAAGTAGAAAAGAAATAAAAACAAACCTACCAGGTGAGCCTATGAAAGTGTGTGTGCAGCAAAATGACTGAAATGTTGAAAATATTGATTGCTTAAAAGCTTGAATAAATCTTGAACTTTGAGTTTGAAATTGAATTGATGATTCTAAAAAGCTTGATTTGAGTGACAACATCTTGACGCTGTGTAAGTCTTTCAAGAATGAAGTGGAGTGGTGTGATTTTTGAGGCCTTTTTATGGAAATAGAAATAGGGTCATAAAATATAATAATGATCCCTTGACATTACAAGCTGATAATCTATAGGGAATATAAAATGATACAAATGTCTCTTGATAATTGGTCAATTAAATGAATGAAAAGAAAAGGCATATAATGAAACATTTTCATGAGTCCAAATTGAGTCTCGCGAGAGCGATGACTTTACAAATACTCAGCTTTCTTTTCAGCTTTCCAAGCCAGCTTTTGGGCCTCTATCAAGATGGACTGAAAATCTGAATATGAGGATACATCATTTGAGTAATAGCATAGTTGTGAATTGCTTCAATGATATAAACATCATCAAAGCTGGAACAGTTCGCAGAGGTATTGAAGAAACACCAGCATTTATTGTGTATGATTTTGACACAGCCAGATACAAGAAATCTGATCAATTTCCTGAGTTGGATGGGATTCCGGATATAGTCAGCAATGTTATCATGGACATTTGTCAAAGATGTAAGTTATTAATAATTTATCATTACTTTAAGCTCATGCCAACTTTTTGGTATTTGAACTGGTGATAGTGTTACAAGAAATGTGAGTGGCTAAAGTGTTTTTGACAGGGATTGGGGTCCAAATAAGACATGTTACTTGATAATAACCATTGCATCAATTTCTATTATAGGATAATAATTGTGTTGAGATAGATTTTGAATATACGGATGAAAGTCCTTCTATGGAATCAACTGAACCAGGTCTTTCTATAGATGATGACGTAACTGCAGTTTAATGCGAAGAGGCAGCTTCTATTAGTTGTTCAAAAGAAACTGTAAGTATGAACTAAAATTGAGAATCAAATCTTTTTTCAACACGTAAATTGAATCTAAAATGAGATATACAAAAAATTTGGCTAAAATACGTATGACTGGGTATACCCATTAATTAAAGGTACATTTTTCACTAATTCCTAATTTTACTAAAGTTACTAATTTTGGAGAAATTTGTAAAAAAATGTCCTATTTTTTCTAATTCTAGAATATTTTGTCCTAATTTTCAGCAATTTTTCTTGAATTTCTTCCCAAATTCATTTAAAATGTAGCTTGAAATTACACTCTTTGTATCTTCAAAGTAAGCAACGTCAATTTGTACTAAATTTCCTAATTTCTAGCCTATTGTTGTCCTAATTTGTCCTATATTTTGACCAAAATTTATCCTATTTTACTAACTAAATGGCAAAAAACTCCCGGAGCTTTTAACTTTTTGAAAAAAAAAGGTTGAGTGATGTTATGCTAAGCCCTTCCCGGACGTCCCAAACCAGTCCCAAGGCCCATGAAGTTTGAATTAAACTATACCACTAAATTTTCTTTATATGTTCATCTGAAACATCGGCAGAGACGTTATTGTGTATTTTGCTAAAATCACCGCAAGACATTGAGCATAATGACAAAGTAATGGGCATTCGCTCAAATTTTGCCTGCACATTTCACGAAAACAAGGTACCAATAGAGCATGTCAAGAAAGCTGACGGAAATGGCGCATATTTATACAGAGGGAATCCGAAACGCCTCTACTTCTTTGATGACAACCTATGTGTATCATGCCATTTTGATCGTGAACAAGAAAAATATTTCATCAATGAACGCATCAACTCAAGATACCAGCGGAAATATGTATTATCTGATTACGTGTTCGAATTGCAACGAACATACCATTCGTCAAAGCTAAATCCTACCTTTCTCAGGATGATGGTCTTCATTCGACCAGTGGACCAAGCCAACCACATACCGTAGCAGGCCTCCGATTTGTCATAAATTCCTAAATTTTTACAAATTTTCACCAATTTGGTAAAAATGTCATAAATTGTCATAAATTTCATAAATTTCTTACAAACTTTCCCATCAATCACTCTAGTTTAATTAAGTCATTCTTTAGAAAAGATCAACTTTTTATAGATCTTCAGCCAGCTCTAACCATGATGATAGAATTTTTACATAGATTTCACAACACTTTAACCCACATCTTTGTATTGTAACTTTTGGTCAACCAACATGATGTTGTATTGGAAGATTTGTTGTTAATCCTGGAATGCGGGTGAGGCTGAGCCAATATTATGAAATATTCATTTTGAATTTTATGAAAATGAGTTGGAATAATCAATTTATTTGTGTACATAATCAATCTATTTTAATGCTAGGCTGAAAAAAAGTTGTTGTTTAGTTTCATTCTTTAGTTTTCCTTGTTTAAAGTTTAAAGGCTGAAGTGTTTGAGTTTTTCTGAACCAGACGATGTCAGTCGAACTGTCGAACAATCGAACTAATCGAATTTCATCAAACTAATCGAACGATACCTGTTTGATTACCAAACCTCGTCGAACAGTTATCGAACCGAGAAATCCCGGTTTGTGTTCGATAACTGTTCGATGTGTTCGATTTCAATTCCATAGACCTTGTCCTCCACTCGTTCTCCACTCGTTCTCACAAATGCATCATCAGGGTGGGGCAGAAGTAGTTTGCGCCCGCCCCATAAAACAAACAGTATTATTTAAGATCTACAAACTAATAGAACTCTATTTGAACGAACTTAATCGATCAATATATTATTGTCAAACTATAATCGAACAGTAATTTCCGGTAGAGTTTGATTTCTTTTCGATTTGGTTCGGTAATCGAACAGTTATCGTTCAATTAGTTCGATGAAATTCGATTGTTCGATTACGAAAATTGGTTCGATAACGTTCGGTTGACATCCTCTGGTCTGAACCCAAGTTTTGCATTTTATGCTTCCTTTTATGTTATTGTTCATTTAGTTATTTTGATTAAACAGATAATGAATACACAGTGATTACAGTGTCACAATTGCCAGAGGGCCTTGATTTACATAATTTCTTTTCCGCTTTTACTGGACTTGAATTTATAGCGCTTTAAACCTGTTAAACAATAATTTGAAAGAGGGCAAGAATTTTTGTCATAAAAATGTCCTAACTTTTGTTGAAATGTCATAAATTGTCATAAATTTTACACCCAAAAATGTCATAAAATGTCCTAAAAAAGCATTAAAAACTGTCATAAATTCATAAAAAAATCAGCTAAATCAAGAGTGGGAGACCTGTTCTAGTTTGTAGGCTTATATAGTAGGTTTAATTACATGATATATCAGTATTTTCGTTTCAGTCATTGAAAATGATAATTAGCTGTCTAAATGACCTTTTGTTATTTAAAGGAAGGTCGAATTTCAATTAAAGGAAGAAAATTCGTCGAAAAAGGCCAAATAATCTGTTAAAATTCATTAAGATACATCAAATATGGGTTTCGAGGTAGATCCAGCCTTACGTAGCACGTATACTTTTAGCCTGGGAATCCAAGCGTTGAACTTTATTCACAGTCTAGTTTATGATATTTTTGCTGCTTGTTTAACGCTTGGCGCAGGTAACTCGCCTGCAGGGACATTTTTCCCTGCAATGCAGGTTCGGCCTGATTGGCCAGCTTTTGGCGTATTACTTAGCAGTACTTTCGCGCGCATTTTGATAATTTCGATGCGCGCGCATAATTTATGGAAAAAGCTGACTCTGCAGAAAAAAGGAAAACAAATGAAAATGAAAACATAGATTCATTTCGTAACAAAATGGCTGTTGGCTGGAAGTCTAAATACATGTGGCTGATGTTTTGATGTAGTTTTTAGTAGTTTCCAAAGTTCAGAAAGTCCGTCAACAAAGGTTCACACACAAACTGTTTATAACATTTTGTGTCAGACTAATCTACCTGCACCAAGCTCTATAATCTTAGAACTTTGCGAGGTGAGGTATTTTTTGTTTTTTCTAAGATTACGAGCTTGGATTCCCAGGCTAGGATAGTATATATATATTTTGTTTTCTTCTCCTGTCAGTCTACCTGGAGTTTGTTGTCATCTTGTACAGGCCGCTGAGGTTATGTCGCCTGGCTGTCTTAAAGGACAGTCAGCCTGTCCTAAGCCAGGATAAAGACAGAGGGACCCAGAGAGGACTAATTACCCTTTCATTGTAACATCGTCTCTCTAAGAGGAAAAAGAATTCGGCCACTCTTTGTTGTTTGTAGGTCTGACAGGAGAAAACATTTTATATTTTCTTACTATATATATAAAAAAAAATGGAAAAAAAACGTATAATTATAAAAATATTAGTCCCTTTTTATGTTTCATCTTTATTTTATTTAGTATTATCAACACTTTCTCTCCTTGAGGTCAGATCTCTACGGTGGCCGTGAGAGGACAGCGCGTTTTTTTTCAACAGCGCGTTTTTTTTTTCAATAGCGCGTTTTTTTTTCAACAGCGTGTTTTTTTTTTGCCGCCAGGACCCGCCAGGTTGAGGAATGCGGGAAATTTGAGAAATCATAAACAAACATGGCGGATGTTCACTGCACCGAATGTGGAGCAGCACTTACAAAATATGACAGTAAGTTTTGTAGAGCTTGCGGAAGTCCACAAGCTGCTACTAAACCTCCACAACCGGAAGCCCAAACGGAATGCAATGAACCAACTAAGAATCTTTCTCACTTCACAAGTTCGAGAAAGAGAAAATTGGCTGAAAAACAACAAAAAAAACAGACGACAACAACATCAACAAACAAAAAACAAGTGAACGAAGTCACAGTTAAAGTTGGCTTGATGACGTTTAATGGTAAATGGAAGAGAAGTGGACGACGTTTACCTGTGAAGGTTTTGGAGAATGTCGGATCAGCCGAACTGAAATCACAATCCATTCAAAAATTTTCGAATCATGATCAAAACTTTCAACTTCTGGAAGATTACCTACTTCTGTACCATGATTTTGCATTGGTGCACTACATACCTGGTACAATGAAGTTATTTAAATTGAATGATTACAAAGAAAATCTAGGAGACACGTACTCAAAGATTATTTTCTATTTGGTCCTTCAAGGGGACTATGATGAATTCAAAGAATCCCTCGAAGTCGAAAGTGAGGTGGAAAATGAAGAAAGAACATCTGGAAATGAAATGCAAATGTACAACAACTATCTGGATCTGGATGATGATAATTTCAATGTTGACGATTTCTTTAACCTTCCAGAAGAGTCAGAAGAGAGCAGAGCCAATGATAAAGATGAAAATAGCCTTTCTTCTGGCAAGTAAGTAATATTTATTTACCATTCAAACACAGGGAAAAAATAGGAGTTAGGAAACTTTTTTTGATGTTAAAATAAAACTGCTTTGATTTTGTTTTGAGTTCAGCCGGGTCCAACACCTTTGAAAGCACAGGGTATACTGGGCTATGATGGGTTTTTTTATTATGATGGCCAGCAAAATTATTATCCAACGCATGTTAATAGCAACATTTGCTTGTAACTTTCTTTATCGTCCAATATTTTCGAATATTCATGATATGCACTAAGTCATTCTGAGAACTTTTAAAATTTACCACCTAAATACATATGTCACTTAAAGCAATAGAAAAAGTGATGAATTTTAAAACTTCTCAGGGAGACTCTCCAGTCCATATGCATATCATAAATATTGCTTCTGATCGGTGGAGGCTATATATTTCAAAAATTTATGTCACTCAACAAATTTGATGACAATTGTTGACGTTACACCTCAAAATAGAAATTAAACTTCAAAACTTTAAAACAAGAAACCAGATTTATGAGCTAAATTTATGTTAAAGGTGAACACGACTGACAACGGCCTTCTGAATAACTAATTACTCTGCAGCAAATACACGCTTTTTTTTATAAGAATATACTTTATAAGAATATTCAAGATGAAATTGGCCGAAAAATTAAGAATATCCTGAGAATATTGCCATCAGGAAATTTGTTTTACCAACCATAAATCTCTATTTTTATCTTTTTATGTTAGCCTAACTCTCCTAATTTACATTAAAATTTCAAGAATTTCAGGGTTTTGCCACCTTGAAATGGCTGGTCATTAAAATACAACTACGCAGCTCCGCTCATAGCTCTACTCTTCCATTTTTGTTTTGATTTAACTTTGTATTTTAATGACCAGCCAGGTCTTTCATTTGAGGGCTATGCATGTTAGCCTCCACTGATGCAAGTTACCCAATCTCACGGTATTATTTCTTGAAATTTCTCTTTGGTATTGTATTATTGAAGTATGACTTGAAAATTGACTAAGAATATTATAAGATGATTTTTCCCAAAAAGTTAAGAATATTCATGGTAAAATGGAAAAACACCATTCTTATAAAAAAAAAAGCGTGTAAGGAAAACTGAAATCCAATTAATTTGAACACAACCTCATCCAATATTTGCACGACAAAAATTTTTGCATATTGGCTTAGGCTTTGTTCAATAGTGACTGTTTTCAGGTTTCACGTGTAGATACTTTCTTTTCTTTATAGAAACAAAGCAATGTTTCAATCAACTGCCATCAATACAAATCTGCATCTGCAGCCACAAGAGAACATAGCCAATAAACCTGATGAAAATAGCCTTTCTTCTGGCAAGTAAGTAAATATTTATTCACTGTTTACAATGCAAATACAGGAAGTGTACAAAACAAATATATATTTACAGGAAGAGTAAAAAGAAAGTTTGAAATTTTTTCTTGTGGCCATGAATCTGGGTATTGCTTGGAAATTGTTGTTAAGCTAAGCTAGGTCAAAGCTTTTTAAGAGCATAGAGTATATTACACTGGTCCTGACTGGGCTATAGATTGATTGTCTGGATGTTGACCCACCATTTGATGAGACAATATCTTTTTTTGATAGAAACGAAACAAAGGCTCAATCAACTGCCATCAATACCGATTTGCAACCACAAGAGAATACAGTCAATAAACTTGATGAAAATAGCCTTTCTTCTGGCAAGTAAGTAAATATTTATTTACTGTTTACAATGCAAATAAGGAAATGTACAAAACAATATACATTTACAGGAAGAGAAAAAAGAGAGTTTGAAAACTTTTCTTGCGGCCATGAATCTGGGTATTGCTTGGAAATTGTTTTAAGTTCAATCAGGTCAAACCTTTTTAAGAGCATAGTGTTTATTTTACTGATCCTGACTGGGCTGTGGGTTTTTTTATGTGGATGCCCATTTGATACAATATTTTAAAAAGTGTAAATATTTTTTTTTATAGAAACGAAACAAAGTCACAATCAACTGCTCATTCTAATCCCACCAATACTTCTGTGCAGCCGTCAGAAAACACAGTCAGCCCCTCAGATGATGGTACTCTTGAAAATAAACTGAAATCCATCCAATCAGCTTTTGAGAAATCAACTTCTTTCAACCTTGCCATAAGAAGAAGGATGGCTTGGCCAGATACTTTTCAGAAACTTGCTCGAGCTTTCAAAAAGGGAGTAAGACCATTTGATGTAACATTAATTGGGGAAGATGCTAAAGATAGGGGTGGACTGAAGAGAGAGTTCTTTACTGTGATATTTGAGGATGTAAAGAAATACCTCCTATGTGCTGGAGCCGGTGATGGATACACTTTTAAGCACGATATTGAACGCCTAAAACGACACGAGTTCGCAATCTTTGGGAATCTACTCGGTTTAGCCATTTTGTATGGGTGTGCGGGTCCGAGATACTTGATGGCTGCAGTTGTCTCGAAAATGTTTTTCCGAAAGGCAAATTGTCGATTCTTTATTCATGACATTCCAGATTTAGAGATCCAGCAAAAATTAATTAACATTGACATTGCAAAATCAGAAACGGATTTTCAAAATGCCATCGATGATTTTCCTGAACGTTTTGATGCTATATCAAAACCTTCAATAAAGTTTCAAGAGAAGGATAGCTTTGTCCAAAACATGATCGAGCATTTTATTGTCAGTCGGTGTTCAGAGGAAATTTTCGATGTTGCTAGTGGATTAGATATTTTCAATCTACACGTTATTCTTTCCTGCCACCTTGAGGAAATTTTTAGTGAATCTCGCTCGGAGAGAAATCAAAACCTTCCTCAGAGGATGTCATCAGATGTTTGCAGATGTCGATTATTGCCAAGAATCAAAAGAGATCAAAACCCTGCAAGGTGACATATTCTATAACTTGACAAATTATGCACAAGAGGCTGAGGACAAGCCGTTTATTTTAACAGTTTTACAGATCGACGGAGAAGTAGAAACCACCAAGCAACGAAAAGTAACTCTCTCTGACTTTGTGAAATTTATTTCTGGCTCTCGATTCGTTTTGCCTTCTATGATTGGTAAATGTAGGATCAAATTCAAGATGCCCAAGGATTGTGATAGTGGCGAGCACATCTCTGTAAGCACCTGCCAACTTTTAATTGAAATACCATTGAATAAAAGGTATTGTGTCAACACAGAACAATTCAACAAAGCTATGTCTGAGGACATTTGTGAATCACCTGGTTTTGGTAAGCAATAATTTCTGGTGATTGAATTTTTTAGGTCTAGATTATGATGTTAATTTCTGTTATTCAGTTGTTATTTTGTTAAATAGTTAAATGTTCACTTTGCTATTTGGCTGAAAAATTTTGATCATTACTTCTCTTAGGAATACGCTAAAGAAGGTCAAATTAATAGAAAACTGATGTAGAATGTTTTTATATTTTGTAGACTTTTTTGTAGACTGGTTGACAACTCTGACAATCCTTTTTGTTGCTTCATTCTTCTTGTTATTTGGAGATTTTAGTTTGTCAAGGACAAATTGTTTTTGCATTTTTTGGGTGCTGATTCCGAAAATCATATCCCTATGCACCAAGTTGGCTGGAATCAGCAACCACAAAATGTCCAAAAACAACTTGTTATTAAGCTACTGTATATATACATATATATTTTATTAATTATACCCCCTCCTATAATGGAACTAAGTTGATATTTTTTTCCCTTAATATTGCTAGAGTATGTTTTCTTTCGTTATTTTATCGTTGGGATTATTTGTCATCTCTGTCAGGGTTGGTATTTTGAAGTTTTTAAACATCACAAGTTTACTTTATAGTCCAACTTGTTTTTTATAGTCTTTTGAGAGCTGTTGAGGGGCTTTTTAAGTGAACATTTTCATTATAAAATATAAACTGTTTGAAGCGGAATAAATAGTTAAGCATTTTTAAGATGTCTTTTTATTGAGATTAGAAATATATCACTTTTTTCAAAGCATTTATAAAGTACTGGTATGAACTGTTAACACCTGTTAAAACTTTATTTTAGATATATCATTGAGATCACTTAGATTTTATCCAAGGATCAATTTGTAGCTTTTTTCTTCTATGACATAGATTTAACCACTGCTGATATTTTACGATGCATGTACATCCTCTCATACGTTAAAATCACGTTATAAATATACACTATAAATACATACTTTAACTGTATACTTTCACATTTTCCACTCCTAACAAAATGTCAAAGAATTTAGGCCCCTAAACACTGACCTTTATATACCCTGGACCAAGCTTCTCAATCCCGGCCAAGCAAAATCATTGATCGGAGTTTTTTGAAAAGTGGTACCCTAATGGCGGCACTACTCAGTAGCGGTGTAAATGTATCGAGATCGCTAGATTTACTTTTCCCCGCAAACTTTTGATGATGTAGCACCGTTAGACGTTAATTTTTAACACTGCAATGGCTTCTTTACGGGTACCAATCACAGATATCTTATATAATATAGAGCGTATTTCCCAAGCAATGGGAGTTGAAGCAAAATTATGTTTAGCGGTAGATCGCTTTACGGTGCCGGCAATTTGTTCAATCAACCAGACAACTCACAAAGCGCGGGAAACAATAAGGCGAGAAGATGGATTGATTGAACAAATTGCCGGTACCGAAAAGTGGTCTTATGCATTGAGTTTAAAGCCCGAAGGGCTAGAGAAGAATCTCTAACCTTTCCCAGGCAAGAAAAAGTGAAGCCACTTATTTCCCATCTAGAACGCGCCTGGAACGCGCCGTAATCATGACGACGGAATGTATCTAGTGTTTCTTTTGTTTTTAAGGACTACAATTTTTGAAATCTAGCAGTAGATTTAACTTTTAATCCGGCGTTTGTGTAAAAACCACGCGCGGGCGTTCTGGATGGGAAATAAGTAGCTTCATTTCCCATCCAGAAGTTTCTCCTCTAGCCCCTTCGGGGCTTTAAACTCAATGGTCTCATGTGGTCTTTTTCTTCAAAGATGGCGCATAATCTTGCTTTAGTTCCAGTTCAACCGAAGAGAGCTTTAAAAGTATCCTTAGTTCGACAAAAGCCTTTTTTCCAATGATTCCTTATTTTCCGCTAGGGATAAAATTTTTAGCGAATGCACAGTGTGCATTTTCGACGTCACCTAGGATGAAAATTTGTAATTGCGTTTTCAACCGTTTCGGTAGAATGGACCAAATGCGTTTCTTGGAAAGAGGCGATCGCATACAGCGCGCGCAAAGGGTGGAGTCTAACCTCTACTTTTGTGTGTTCGATACCGTGACTGAAAGGAAATGTCCTAGTAATCTCTTTACCAGTCCCCTCACATGCATGAAGTGTCGCTAAGAGGATTGATAGGTGTATTATGTGATTAATTTAAGGGCAGAACTTTCGCGAATTCTTTCGCGATTCTTGCCCTTTTCGCAAAATGTTCTGCCAAGTACACGAAAAGTTTGCCCAAGTTTTTTTCGGGAAAAGTGAACTTTTTTGCTATTTTATAGTTATACTCAGTTTTCAGTTTTAGTGCATTTTTATCGCTTTTTTGCCTGCGAAATGAAATACATTCTAAAATTCGCAAAAGTTATATCCGATGAATTCGTTCCAAAGCAAAAGTAAGATTCGCGAAATTTCGCGATTTTGCAACCTCGTGAAAGTATCTGTGCGAAAGTATCTGTTCTTAAAGTCATAGCAATAATCTAAGATGAGTTTCAAACTGGATGGGGAGCAAACGCGAAGACGGGAGTTTCGGGGGTTTCGAATTTCATTAGCTGTTCATGTAACTCAGTTCGAAAATTTATGATATATTTAAACTTAATAAAGAAATAATAAATCTTGTGTATCATGGATAAAACTTATTTTAAAGGTCATCAGACACATCTGTTGATAATTTGCAAAAATAACTCTCTTGCCGCTGCCCAGTTGATTGGTGGAAATATAAGATTTTCTGATTCTATAACATATTGAAAAAAGTCATTTAACTCTTCATCTGTGTTAGCCTCAACCGCAAAGGTCGCTTCTTGGGGAATGTTTCTTTCGTTTAAAAGGTTAGCTATCAAATTATCGTCTAGGTTTACTTTTCGGTGACTTGTCGTGACTTTCTTATATAATGAGAGTTCCATTCATGTTTTACATCATCAAGTTGATTTTGTAAAAATCTCGAAAAGACGAACCACACACATTTTAAATGAACGTGATGTCCTGGGATGAGACTTCCGTCATTAACAAGTTCTTTAAAGAAATCAATTATCAATCCAGTAAAGGATCTCTTTAAAAAAGACCACCAGTTCTCGATCCTTTGATTCGCAACTGAAGTGCCATAAAAATGTGCATCCTCATTTTGGACAAAAAAACAATGAACATCAGCCATGATTCCATTTTCAGTTCCAAGATCTGTTCTCATTATAGTTGGGCAAAATTTAAACTCCCTCACAACCTCTAAGTACTTAGATGCAATTATTATAGGATTGTTATTTGATTCAACTACCTTAAGCCAGAGGATCTTCCGCGAAAATCCATCTATGCAACCATGAATTGCTAAACCATAAGGTTTTAGCTTATCATACCCATCTACATGCCAGCAATGGTTTGCACCAGGGGAGGAATAAGCTCGTCTATCTAATCGTCGATTTCGTCTGATCAAAACACCATGAGGATCAAGCATCAACTGCATCACCAAATCCCGCTTTACGCGAATACCAAAAGAATGTCTAAGATGATTACACATAGCTCGATATCCCATACTGAGTCCAGGTCCTTCCATTTCACGTAAAATTAAAGCAGATAAAGCAGGTATTGTGATATATGTAAAACTTCGTGATAGATGATAAGTCTTTAAACGACGTTTCAATGTCCTTTCACTCATATCAATACCATGGTAAATCCTCAACATGAGGACGATTTGCTTATATTTCAACAAGCCCTCTTTAAAATAATGCTTGATTATTTCACGTTCATCAGTTACATCTTGCGTTAATCTCCTCTGATGACAATAGGTTTTGGTTCCACAATGAGAACAAAATACTGCCCCATCGTCATCTAACACCCGTCCACATTCAGTACAATAAACCATTTTGTATGTTTAAAACCTTCCTACTTTATGCTGCACTCAAAACCTAAATAATGAGAGCAAAAAAACATAGGAAAGAAAAACGCGCTGACATAAAAAAAAACGCGCTGTTGAAAAAAAAACGCGCTAATGAAAAAAAAACGCGCTGTTGAAAAAAAAACGCGCTGTTGAAAAAAAACGCGCTGTCCTCTCTCGGCCACCGTAGATCTCTGATCTTCACCATATATATGTAAATCCTGTACATATGGTACAATCAACGATATTAAAAAGTACTAACTCCTTCGAGCAAGCTGCAAGTATATAAATAATGTTCTCTTTAAAACCACAAGAAAAAACTAACAAAAACAATTAAATCGTGTTTAAATTTTTTAAAACGTTAGTTAATATTTGGTGCGTGAAACAAAAAGCAACCAATCTCTAAAGGTTGTTTGCCTGCATAGATGAGATTCCTCCTGGGTCAAAGCTAAATCTTCCTCGGGTACTTATCTTGTGCATTTGAGAATCTCTGCCTGAGGAGGTGTGTATTGGATACATCTCAAATTGACACAAAATCGAAATGTTGAGTTAACTTGGAATGTCTGGTCTTGCATTTGCTCTACCAACATTAACAGTTACGTTTGGTCCACCAACGTTCTCATTTGCATTCACTCCATCAACGTTCCAATTTGCATTCTCTCCACCAACATTTGCATTCGCTCCATCAACATTCGCTACACCAGCCTCAACAGTATTTCTGGCTCCACTTCCAACCAAATTATTTTGTCTTTTGTCATTCAATTCCAAATCTATAAATATGAATTGAAAAAATGTATGTCACTCCACCTTATCTATTAATTTTTGAAGTGGTCTGAAACACTATGACTCTCACCAAATATTTAAAATGCTCTCAAATTACAAAAAACAATACTAAGGGTACAAGGGTGGTGATCTTATTAGCTTTTTGCAAAAATACAGTTAGTAGGCATATTGTCTTGTACAAACTGCTTGACCCCTGCTAAAAAAGCATTTTGCTTAACATTATGAATGCTCACAAAAATTACTACTCAATCATTACTTATTTTCAAAGTTTGCCTAACAATCGATGTAAAGTTCTCATGTATTTTTTTCAAAAGCCAATACTTTCCAATGCTTTAAATATAATAAATATTTCTTACCATTTTTAAACATCAATGCAGAAGGAACTGCCTTCACTCCACTCAAAATCGTATCAATCTCTTGTTGTGTAAAAGCAACTTGATAGAGGAGACTGCTGTTGTAATATCCATACAATATGCTTGCACACTTCTTGTTTTTTTCCCAAGAAAGAAAGGGCAATCACAGCTCGGTTGCTTGGATATTTTGACCAAATACATGTAAATAGTAATGATAATAAAATTCATTGTTTGCAAATTACCCCTGTTTATGTTCAACAAAAAGCTTCATTAGATGAAAACTAAAAACTAATATTGTTTGATAATCAAATTACAGTTATCTGAAGTGGACCCATTCTGCCTATTTTTGCCCTTTTCTTTACTAAATAAAGAGCAATTTTTAACTAAAATATGTGTGGATATTGCCAATTATTTTGGAATTAACTTTACTCAAAAGTTAAAGGAGAAAAATATACCCTAACAACAGCCAACAAAATGAAAGCTATTTCAAACTGTTTCAAAAGAACTGACTGTAAGAATACCTGTTGTAGTGCAATGTCTTATTTTGGGGAGGGATGAACAATGCCATTCTTGATCTCATCTTGATTGTACTTTCTTGATTTTCTTGATCGTGTTCAAGTGTTTCTATAAAAAAATTTCCGGTTTTATTTTTTTGATCACAGCTTGCTTGGTTTTGAACGTTTTCAACTGTTGCTCTTTTTCTTCCTCTTCAGATTCTGAATCATATCCGCTCTTTCTTTGCTTCCTTTTTCGACCTAGAAAGCTAAATATAATAAGTATTAGTTATTGCATGACTTTGAGTAAAATACGATAAATATTTTGTGAGTTCCGAGATTTTTCCGTAATATTTTTCCGAGCCTTTAGGCGAGGAAAAATATCAGAAAAATCCGGAAGGAGTAAAATATTTGAGTATTTCACGAGAAGTCGTACGATAACTTATTTATTGTCGACCCTAAAAAATTATTTGTTTTCGAGTTTCCAATGTTATTATTTTTATTCAAGACAATAGAATCAATAGAATATTTTGAAAGAATTTTGGTTCGAAAGGAAACACAATCGAATGCTCTTGATTGATATTGTGTATTGACGTGTGTAAAAATGTTGCAAAACAAAAGGAAAAGTTGCAGAACAAAGAGGAGAACAAAAGAAAATGTAGGAAAAATGTGATTGATTAATGTCAAAATATTAAAACGTTGGATTCTAATAAATATTCCATTCAAAACAAATCATTTACAAACTGACTTCGTTGAGTCAAGACATAAACAAAAACAAATTCAAATTTCTTGAGAAAATTCAGAGTCTGAATATATGATGCGTCTACGTTTTTTTGGACGTGGTGGTGAACATAGAACGTTGGATGGTGTATGTGACTGGTAATAAAAATTGACAGTGCATCTATGAAAATTAAAAGCTGAGGTGCATGGGAACAAAACTTGTTGTTGTTGATCGAAAAAGCTGAACGTTGGGTTTTGGATTCTTTGGTTCGACATTGGATTTCTTGGTACAATTTGATTACTACGAGATGAGCAAGGAACGTTATCGATAGCGTGAGATATATAATAAATTCTATATAAAATATAAAATTACAAATAACATAGATATGGCAAAACGCAAACGTTCAAATGCACAAAAATCTTCAAATGCAATGAAAATTGCCCCCGATAATGATGCTGAAATTGCCCCTGATAATATTCCAGCAATCGCCCCTGATAATGTTCCAGCAGTTGCCCCGAAAACTCCCAACAAAGTTGCTGCTACCCCAAACAAAAGAACCATTGATACCCCGAACAAAATCGAAAGTAAAGCATTGTCTATAAACAATACAATAAGAAATATTCGTATAAAAGTCTCCTCAATACTTGAGGACTTGGAACTTCTCGAAAAAGAAAATAGGCAGCTTCGTGCTGCCAACAATAAACTCATGTTTGAGTTAAAACAACAGCAAAATCGTAACGACAATATCATCTTGGATGAAGAGGAGATTTCTCTGTTAGAAGAAGATATCGCCGTGATTTAGAAAGTCATAATAGTATTTTCTAGTGTTATTTTTGTTTTACTTCGGTCAGTCACTTTACTTTAACTCAAACTAACTAACTTTTTTTCAGCTTTGAAGATTTACAATTTCGAATTCAATTAGTTAAATCGAGAAAAAACAGACTTTCTAAATCACAGTTGGCACGTTATCGTTTCTTTTCTATTTGTTTTTTTATCTGACTTCAAATATTTTCAGTTTGGAATTAACTCAGCTTTGAAGATTTGCACTTTCGCTTGTTTCGTTTTCAGTTTTCAGTTTTAAGGTGATTAATGATTATTTTGTTGTATTTGCTTTTAATAGTATATCACATTAGTGTATTCACTAGTGATTTTATTTGAAATGGGTAGGACAACAAAGTTTTATTTTTATTTTTCACTTCCTGTTCCTTCAGTTTTCTTTTTCTCCCACTAAGCTACGAAATGAAGGTCTTGTTTTAATTATGTTTATGTTTTACACATATTCAATTTATTTACTTTCATAGATTCAGATTAAAAATAATTCGATAGTAGAAAGAGAGAAAATAATTCTTGACATTGTGTACAGTAAGTTATTTGAAATTGTTTCATTTTGTGAAGTCATTCCGTTGGCATTTTTGGCATTTGTGTTAAAAGTCCTAATAGTGTTGATGTTGTTCATTTATTTTCAGGAAAAAATGATATCATCTTTATCATCCTTGTCTTTATCGTTCTTTATTTCTTTTGTAGGATTGATCCTGTAGTCAGATTGATTGGTATTTTGCAGAACAGATTGTTGCAGTGTTGCTCATTTCAGTTTTTTCCGGTTGATTCCCTGTACATATATAGTAAGTCAAGTTAGGCATTTGTGTAAGAAGTTCAAATAGTGCTAATGTTTATTGTGTAGTATGCGTTTTATTAATTGAATTTTATTAATTTTGCATTTTAAATTTATTTTAGATTTACGCCATGGTTACCCCAAGTAAAAAACAGAAGGCAAGCTTTTCAAGGCTCAAGGAGATGGCACAAAGCAAGAGAGAGCTATCTCTCCCACTTGCAAATTCAACCACACCAATTAATTCGTCAATATCAACCAATATTCCGTGTCCATTAATGAATGAAGGAGTCGATGTGTGCTTTTTTAATGCAGTCTTCCAAAATCTCTACGCAGTACCTGAAATAAGTCAAAGCTTCGATGAACTCATACCGAAGAACAATATTGCAATACAGATGAAACAATTATTCACAAAGTTAGCACCACAGAGAACGGTGCAAACATCAAAGTATTTACGAAACATGAACTTACCACATTATATTTTTGGTAGCCAGCATGATGCCCAAGAGTGTTTTTCTTACATAATGGAACATTGTTTTGATGGAAACGATATTTTCGAAATTTCAAAAAACAGTCAATTATATGCGAAGCTTTTCTCGAGGATAACACCCGCTGTAATCGAACGATCGAAAGTGACGAGATCAGTAATTATTTATCATTAGGCGTTAAAGAGATTGAAGAAGAACAAATGATACAGTCATTGCTTCATAGCTATTTCAATCCTCAAGGGTTTCCACAAGTTTACTATATATGTGTGAGAGAGCATGGTGGGTTTGGAAATCTTGGACGTTGTACGAAATCATTCCTGTTAAATGATGTTAACAATATTTTATTGATACAATTGAAAATCTTCAAATACAACATGACCGACAGAATGTGGAAGATGTTTCCAAATTTGAAAATCAATCAGTCTCTGACACAATTCGAAGAAATGACATTAAAATGCATCATCTGGCACAGTGGACGAAATTTGTCCACCGGACATTATACAGCATCTGTATTTTGCAATGGAACTTGGTATTTAACTAATGATCAATCCATCACCCGAAGTCAGATGTTTTCTTCAGATCTAGATTGTGATATGATAGCATAGATGTTGCTATATCAAAAATCAAATGGAAGTGCAGCATTCACATCAGGGTCGAATTTAAAAAATGTTTCTTCGTCCAGCCAAAATGAAAAGATACATGAAAAAGTCACCAACATATCTCGAAAAAATCAACGTTTTAGTGATTCATTGCCAAACAAAGATTTGTCCTCCTACTTTAATGGGATAAACTTTCGCGGGGATTAAATTTCGCGGATTTCGCGGATTTGGGTGCCATCCGCGAAAAGCCGCGAAATTAAATCCCAATGGAAATTTGGAAGGGCCTCATCCGCGAAATATTTCTAAACAAAACTCAAAATATGTCAAACAAACACTATTTGAATGTTTACTTGCATCAAAGAAGCGCTAATAATGTGTATTTCAAAACAGTCAAAATGCATGATTTGACAGTAAAAGTCACAACATCGTGAAAATAATGCCACCGCATAGACAAGATAACAACGCTCAGCAAACAGCCACATCAAGAAATTCTCTTTTTTTTCATTCACTTTTCTTCTACAAATTGTCGTTTTTCAAAAAGTATTTTACGTATCCCACTTAAGCCAAGCTTTGTAAAAAGTATCAAGACGGTCCAAAGACGCCTGAAGAAATCATTGAAAATATAGGTAGTGCACAAGTAATATAGACATACTTTAGGAAAAGATTTTCAATTAATTTCAACGTTTCTCTGACACACTATTTCAATACAGACACATTCAATTCTTTTTAACAGAATTCTTGGATACTCACCACTTGAATTGCAAATTTCGATGTAGTCGCAAACGAATTTGTACACTGGTTCTTCTTTTTCATATTTACTTGAACCTTCTGGTTGGAAATTAGGCTTCAAAATAATTTTGAGTTGGCGCCAAACTATTTAAGAAGATAATGTTTACCGTACAATTTCTTCAAGACTCTCTGTATTCCTGATTTGTTTGTACCTTGTTTCAGCATTCTCCTATACAGGCAGTGACAAGACTCGATAAAATTACTAGTTAGAGAAGAAATTCGAGCAATACGGAGAGAGTCTCAGCTCCTATATTTGCAGGATTCAAAAAATTTGGAAGGCATGTTAGAAGATCTGTCTGGTATTCTAACGATTTCAAGAGATTGGAGCACATTTGTTTTCCCTTGTAAATCACTTATCGAACGTTCAGTTGTTTTGGTTCCCGATTTAAATGGAGACAAAACTAAAGCAGACAGATTTTTAAACTGAGCAAAAATAGCTAAATACCTGAATCATCGCAAACTTTTTTTAGCTCTTTCAAATGATGTATGAAAGGTCTGTAGGACGGATTTGTAGATGGAAAGAAATCTAGATCAAGAGTTGGATACTTCAAACACTTTAACAAAAGTATGAGACAATTATTATAATCAAGATACGAGATTAATGGAAGTGGACCAAAATAAGTAGCAGAATGAGAAATGTAGGAAATCTTTAAGTTGGTATCAATACCAAAATGAGAGGGTGGGTCCCCTTTTTTCATCTTTGCCAAATTCAAAGTTGGTACAGAATTGAAATCTTTTACAATGTAGATATTATAAAGCTCTAGATAAAAAAATTCTTCAATCCGTTGTCACATAAACCGATGCTCAAATTTTACTTTTCTTTCCCCTTTACTTTTTACCATTCTCAATAGTATTTTAACATATTTCTAACTTGTGAAAAAATATTTAAATGGAAAAATTTGAAATGAATCACAAATAAATTAATTTTCCAATGTTGAGCACGAGTTTAACCCCACCTTTTAGGCCCAGGTTGTGCCTGATCTGTGAGTCAACCAGCCATAGTTTTGGTGCTTTTCTCTGTTGATTTTTGGGGCCATAAGTTTGTCTGTGGCTCTATTTATTACAAAGAAACTAGTTGGTACCCGGCGTCACTCACCTATGTAGTTGTTGCTGAATGCATCACAAGCCCTTTGGTCGGATTATAAGAGAGCCTTATTCAGCAATCGAATTTTTGTAATTGTGAGGATTTTGTAACTATTTTTTTTAAATTAAATTTGGCGTGTAAGCCAATCAGTACACAGTAATCTGTGGATCTAAACTTGTAGTTTTTCAAGTCTTTGCAAACTCTTTTCTTCAATATTTGTCCAGCACTCAAGATTGTGTGTAAGTGTTGACACCACTGTTTTTCATAAATCAATAGTCTTGCTTCTGTCGACATTGCTCCAAGTTGATCTTCCCTCGCAATCCTCATGACTTCGGTGGTAAATACATTCTTTTTCTTTTCTAGCTCTTCTATTTGTCTTTCTACTTTTCCGCTCTCTGGCAACCAGTTTCCCAGGTAGTTGTATTCACTTGTCTTCTCAACCTTTCGTTTTCTCAATTTTATTACTGGCTCTTGGTCTGAATCTTTGTCAGTTTTCACTACCATGTAGCTTGTTTTACCTTTGTCAATGTTAAACGTGAATTTCTTTTCATCTTCCATAAGTCGTAGTTTATGACCAACTTTCTCTACATCCGCTCTCCTCCCTGCCATAGCAATGTCATCAACATATATGAGACTATTCACCTCAGTATTTGGAGCAACCGTCATTCCTGTTGGTTCTCCTAATTCATTTATTTTTGACGTACTGCTGCAACATAGTATAGGGCCAAAAATTGTCCCTTGCTTCACTACTTTCTCTATGTTGAATGTCTCTGTATCTCCACATGGCGTTCTAGCTTTCATCTGTGCATTCCTATTCATTGTGTACAGCAGGATGGCTTCTCTTTCTCGTAGACCATTTTCAACAATGTCACTGACACAATCCTCCATCCACAATTTGTCGAAGCATTTCTCAGCATCTGCAAACAGAACGTTTGTATTTCTCTTCAGCTGTCTATTCATATCCATGACCGCCATCAGGGCTAGCCAATTGTCCTTCGTTGATCTGCCTTTAACCCCTCCATTTTGGTGTTTATCAATTTTGATGTCTTTGGTGACTTTCTGGAGTAGGACTTTTTCGAATACTTTTCCCACTACACTCGTCAGAAAGATCCCTCTTCTGTTTTTCATCAGTGATTTCTTTCCCTTGTTTTTGTAGATGCTCTTCACAACAACACATTCCCACTGTTTTGGTATACATTGTTCTTTTACCACCATATTGAATATCTTCGGTAGTGCTTCTACCATGTCTTGTCCTCCTGCCTTGACCATCTCATTTGTCCATCTTTCTTCATCTCCTGCCTTTCTATTCTTTAGTTTCCGGACAATCTCCATAACTTCTTTTGTTTCGATTTTGATTGGTGATTGGTTCGTTGCACATTTTTCAATTTCTTCTTTCTTTCTGTTTACTTTGAGTTCAGCTTCCCTCTCCTCTTTCGTTTCGCCCTCTCTTTTTATGAATAACTTTTCATAAAACTCTTGGTATATCTCTTTAATTCTTTTCGTATCTGCCTTGGTGATCTTCCATTTGCATTATGGGTTCTTTTTTTCTGGGGTCAATTTTCCTTCTAAACTCCCAGAAGCTTTCTTTTTTCATCCCTCCTCCATTTTTTCTTAGTTGCTCGATTGTTTTTGCTATTTTCTTTGCTAATCTCTGTTTTTGATCAGTTGCAATATATTTGTTCAGTTGTTTCTTTCTAGTCCTGTAATGTGGTGTCGTTGGATTTCTCCTCAGTCGTTTTTTTATCCTCATTAGAGTTCTGACTGTCCAGTTGTTGTTCCTTTTATTCTTTATTGTAGTCATACACTTTTCTTTGATCGTTATCACCTCCTTATTCCATGCATTATATACATTTTGAAAGCTCCCGTCTCCAATTAGTCTTGATAGTCTTTTATTATCAATCATCTCTGCAAATCTCTTATAGCCTTCTTTAGTAATGCATCTTCTCTTCTCCCTTGTTTTTACACTATTACTCAATTCCATCCTACAGATCATAGCAGTGTGATCTGTAAAATTTTCTTCAGCCTCATCTGTGACATAGTATGGTGTCTCCAGTTTCTCCTCATCAATGACCATGGATAGTACACTTTCACTTTCCTTCTCCTCAACCATCATATAGACTGTGTTTACCCTTGTATTCTTGTCCATTTGCCTTTTTTGATGTCCATCCCATTAATTATCTCAAGCTTGTTTCTTTCTACCAGAGTTAACAGCTGTTTTCTTTGCAGTTTCTGCACCGTTTTTCAGCTGTTGGATCCTTGAGTTGAAGTCTCCCATTAAAACCATCTTACAATATGCTGCTTGGCATTCCATTAAATCCTCTTCTATTGATCTATGTATACTTTTAATTTCTTCTAGGTTCGCATTCTCTCCTTTTGGGGCATATACTATTCCTGCTCTATATCTTGTGTTTTGACTGCAATCTCCCTCGAAATATATTGAGCTTTTAGTGTATTTTAACGTTTTTCAGAATTTAAAGTTCGGGCGAGAATTGCTATTTTAGCACTTCCACTTTCTTCCATTGAATGTTTCGATTTTAGAGGGGTTTGGTGGCTTCTAGGCTATATTCCAAGCCTCATTCGAGCAAATTTAGGCTTTTAAATCCTGAGATCCTAGGCTCCTAAGTCTTAAGTCTCATTTTAAAACTCAGAGTTAAAAAACTCTACTTTCCAACTGTAGTTTAAGGCGCCTAATAATCAATTGTGGTGTTCAAAATTACACCGGGAACTCCCCTTTGTCTCGAATATTTCTTGAAGGATTGTGGACTCACCAACCTTTATGATTATAAAGGTACAGTCTGTTTATTGCGACAACTCTTTTTAAGAGAGTGTTTAGTGTTTTTATCTTGCTTTAGTATACAGCGTTTGTTTGTCATTCAACTTTTTGTTTGCAACTTGCAAATTGAGGAGGTTCTGGGTCGCTTTGCAACTTAACTTGTGACATTTACGGCTTGTTTTTGTCACTCTCGCCTCTCGCATGCCTTTGCTATGCAAACAGACTGGAGGGACGGAAGAGTTCTGAAACGCGCGCAACCCCTTTTATATTGATTTTAGAATGACTATCCTAAGAGAGAGCGCTTCAAGTGGAGCAATAAAGAAATAACATTTGAAGAACAGCAAAAAAAGAAAAATGATAGGCTACAACAGGTGAGCAGTGAACAAGCACACACTATTTCAGTTCTTCGTGAGAAAAATGCTTCATTGTCACTGACAAGTGCGAGTTACACTCACCAAAAAATGCAAGAGCAACTTGGTCAAACTCGTTTGACATCTTTAGTTGATTCGTCCCTCTTTTCTAACGCCTTTCACTCCGGGGATTGTGTTTTACAAAAAGAAGAGCCTATATTCCTCGATGAGAGTGAATTTAAGGGATTAAAGGTCATGAATTTACCCACCGGCTCTTTTTGCACTGTCAAGCGATACTTTTTCACCGATATAAACGATTCTGTTGCTGTCAAATTCACTCAATCGGATATTTTTGGACATCAAGGAATTTCAGTGTTAAGCCATGAACACAGGCTTCTTATCTTTACTGGCAAACACAAAAACATTGTTCGCACCATAGGTTTAGTGCGCATAGGTGGTGATTTGTCCCAAGCTTATGTATTTCCAAGATGGAACAAGGCTCGACTTCGCAATGCAGAAATCATCATTTAAACGTTTTTTTCATTTTCCGAGAGTTGATAGAAGGGGTCGCTTGTGGACTGGATTTCCTTTTTTCAAAAGTAATTATTCATAATCATCTCGTTCCTGAAAACGTTATCTTGAAAGGATGGGTGCCCGTTATTGTTGGCTTTTCATTTGCCTGTCGCTCTGAAAGTGTCAAGCCAAACATATCTAAATTTTTATTAAATAAATTCCTTGAGCAAAGACATTTCGCTCCTGAAATATTCAAAGGCTCGCCAATTAGTTTTTCGACTGATGTATATTCGTTTGAAAAATTTCTCTGTCCGCATCGCAACGGGTGTGAAAAATGTAGCCGGCGGGCGGAAAAATTCCCGGATTTTTGAAAATTGCGCCAGTAAGTCGGGGGCGGGTGGTGCCACATACAAAATAATTTTTTGATGACCGCCAGAACGTTTGAGGAAAAAGCTATACTTTGAAAGAACAAATTGCTCTTCCCGGATTTTTTCCCGCGTCTACGCACCGGAAAATATGATGTCATTTTTTACCCCAATAAGACTAGCCTTTACCCGCGTTTTTTACGCAATTAACGTCTATTCCACTTTGCGACTTTTTCGAAAGTTTTGAGCCCAGGTTTTCGGGCTCTAAACATTCGATTTTTTGACGTCGCTTTTAACTTTCGAAGCTCCTGCAGTAGCAAAATAATCGAATTTGCGTCAAAACACTTGAAAGGCTTCTATTTTTCGAAAATCGTCAAAGTGGAACTCACTAAGAAACGTGATGAAAAATCCCGGTTTTTGGTGAGGTACTCGCTACAATGAGACATGCGAAATTTCAAATCTCCAAAAACAACGCCAATAGAGGCTGGCGTAAAAAGAGCCGATGAGTATATTTCATGTTGCCTAGAAAATGTTACAGGGGGTCCTCAAAAATCCGAGCGTCGGATTTCGGAAACAACTAAAAAGTACTGATTTTAACAGATTTTTGAGCCCATTTTGAGTTCTAGAGTTAATAAACTAAACGTATTAAGAAAATGAAAGCCTGAAAGTTTCAGAAAATTAAGAACAGCCCAGCCTGAGCCTAAATTTACTGGTTCTTATAAAAAAGTGTGAATGTTACCATACTTTTAGGGGGGAGGCATAATGCACTACACTAAGTATTTTTTTTTCGTTTCTCTTTAATTACGAAAATATATGGTATAATACTCTTGTTCGAAAAAATAATTTACACTTAAAAATTTCGTTTTTATAAAGTACTCTCGGGTGCCTAATAAACGTACAGACCAAAATAAACGTACAGGGGAGAGAATAAAATTGGAATTAATAAACGTACAGGCTGAAATAAACGTAGACTAAAGTATAGTAATCAATATAATATAAATCAATGATAAGTACGAAATGAGCAAAACGTTTGAATTTACACTGCATGAAATATAAGTCTTTCCAGTTTCTTGTTCTTAAAAACTTAATATTTTCGAACGTACAATTTCGGAAATATCGAATTTTCCTTAAAGTTTTAAGAAAATATTACTTTTCTTTAAGTTCTCGAAAAAAGATTATCTTTAAATATTTCTTGCTTCGAAAAGATGGAATTCCTTTTGTCTTTTTTCATTGAAAAGTAAATATTACATGTTTCTAGATTGATTATCTTTTCTTCGTTTGTATTTTAAGAAAATATAAAGTTTTCTTGTTGAAATTTAAACGAAAAGCTTTTTCATGTAAATATCAAATTTTCATGCCGAATTTATCGAAAATACAATCATCAAATAAAAAAAAGGTAATAATTTCGTATTTTAAAAACGTTATAATTTCTACGTCGGGATAAATGTAAGGAGCAGCTTTTCTTGCAGCTGATTTGGCAAAAGTAATATAAATATTTCAATTTTTTTGGAGCAAGATGAGCAAGATTTTTAGGAGTGATTTCTTGATTGAAAAGATTATATTTTAGTTAAAAAATGTCATAATGTCCAATAAAACACCCCTGTGTCTGTTAGCGTGACAGAAAAAAGAAGAGGTGTCCTCTGTTAACCAAACTAGGTGCCGCTTTGCTTTTTCGCATCTTAGAATTAGCAGTTTTTAGGCGAAAAGAGAAAAAATGTCCTACACTTTTTACTTTGAAAAACTTCAAGTATTTCCTCCCTAGTTTGTCCCATATTTTATCAACCCATCACGGTGCTGCCGATATCACAGACCACTACAAAATTTGGCTGAAATTTTGTCACCGCTGAAAAAATGCCCTGTAAAAACTATCATCCCCACAGTAGGCGAAGCTCCATCAGGGCTGTAATAGAACCCCAACCCACTGGAAAATTTGGCAAAAACTTCATCCCCTGATGGAAAATACCCTTTTATTTCAGCCCCACAGGGAAATCGACTTTGAATTCATCCCCATTGAAAAATTATATTTAAGAAACTGCATTCGAAACCATCCCACTGAGTTTTTGAACTCAATAAGTATATAAAGTCTATGGGGATTTCGAAGGAATTTTTTATCCAACTGGGGGTCTTGACACAGGGGTGTCTCAATGGAGTTGAATAAATAGTTGTGTATGAAAATTCCCTCTTCAATTTCTTATTGATTTTAATGCATTCTATACGCATTAAAATAAAATTATTAACTCATTAATTCATTATAAAGATTTTAGGTGAGGGTATTGCCAAAAGTTCACCAGAATTTATTCTTGGAAATTTATAATCTTTACAAAAAACCGGCAAAATCTATACATAAATGTTTAAAACATTTTACTAACAATAATCTACTAACAAAGCTCTACAAATCCTCAATATTATTGGGAATTTCGTAAATCAGCCGTAAATAATTTTCATGGTCAGTAAGTGTGACGAGATTTACATACAGAACGAATCAGGAATGTATAAAAAAAGAAATCGCTTTGATATTTCATGAATACACGTTTTTTTATAAGAATATCCAAAAATTTTGAAGCCTTTGGATATTCTTAACTTTTTGAGTTTTAAGCCCAAAAAATGTTCTTAACATGTTCTTATTTTCCCCCATTTTATGAGTATTTATGTCCATTTTCCTAAGAAATCGGGTGTTTTTGAGTCCCCAAAGCCTTAAAATGTTCTCAACTTGTTCTTAACATTTTGGCCATTTAACTTAAAGGCTTAAATTAAGCCATATGCTCTTATATAGTTTGTTCTTATAAAAAACATGTAGTATTAAGTTTTTGCGTTAACTAACCCTCGTAAGCCTGGGGCAATGGTGTGTATGAAAAGGTCATAAAAAAGTTCAATTAATTAAACTTGTTAAAATTAAACTCGAATGCTTTAACTTGATGGAAGAAAATAAGGATTCGTAATTTCTCTTTTTTGGCGATATTTCAAAGGCTGAAAAATTAATTTCGGCGGTTTCCTCAAAAACATTACAATTAACTGTTTGAACTGACCAACACCATTCCCTTTGGGACCCTGTGTTAACACATTTATAATTGTGGAGAAATCACGATATTTTCAATCGCAGTCCAATTAAGTCTTTTATAGAAAAATGTTGATAAAGAGATTTTAATTGGCAGAAATTAAAAGAGGGAAAGAAAGCCCTTGACTTGTCACGAAATCTTGTAAAATGCTTTCATACGAACTTTACAGTAAGCCACAGAGTGAAACAAAAGTAAGAAGTAAAGACTTGGCGATGATTATACGTCAATAATGCTAAAGTGGCCCTGCAATGATCATGTAAGTACTCATTCGTTCAAGTTATTTTTGGAATAAAACACATTATTTCTTTCTTGCTATTATGTTTTTTTTTGTAATCTTTGTCAAGTCATTTTGGATTATTATCAATTTGAAATAAAGATAAATGGGCAACTAATCTGTTTGATAATCCTGTTTGAGAAGAAGTAGACTATATTTCTATCATTTTCTCTCTAAAGAAAGTCGAAAAACGTATCGCGAGCTCGGCGGAGGGAGCCGAAATATCAATTCTCTGCAATGTCAAAGACGTGTGGAGAAAACTTATCACAAAATGAACATCGTCTCGTCAGAAGACCAAGAAATAATTCGTATTAAGAAAAAGAAGTAAAGATGGTTGTTTGACAACACCACCAAAGAAACAGATCAGGCGGAGAATAGGAGAGCACTCGGGAAAAGAAGCACGATACACAACTGAAGAAGTAATTGTTCGACTTCTTTTGTTAGTTAGTTCATCCATTTTTATACGAATACAATTTCTTGAACCGTAACCTAAATCTTATCTCTTAAATTCGAATAGTGCTTTACAATGTCAAATTTTGTCAGAAATATCCCCCAACCCTATAAGCTCCTTCTATACCACATCAATTCTTGACATTTAAGAAAAAATTATATATATTATGAATTATTTGTTATCTTATTAATTTAAGTCATTTTATGTAAATAAGGCATACTTTAGATTTTTAGAACACGAATTATGAGTAAATATATATGGGGCGCCGTTGCGGAAAAAAATAAAAAAAATTTTTATGTAAAAAAAAAAAATTTATCCAAAAAAAAAAAAAAGATGTTAAAAAAAAAAAAATGTAAAAAAAAAAGATGTAAAAAAAAAAATGTAAAAAAAATGATGTAAAAAAAAAAATGTTGCAAAAAAAATCTACTTTGTTTTCGGAGAGCGAATATATCGACTATGAATATCACCTAACTATTTTACAGAACACAAACATAAAAGCTCGCCTAGTATCGTAAGCTAGCGAAGGAATGACATCCCTGAGAAGCTATTGCAAAGTACGGCTTGCAGTTGGCCCAGTGGTATAGGGCGCCCGTTTTACGCACTAGCGATCCCCAGTTCGAATCGGGTTAGGGACACTATTGAAATCTTTATCCAGGTTTTGATATTTCATGTTTTTTTAGGTGTAGATTCAGAAAAAATAGGTCCGAAGTCCTGAAAAGTTGACGGAAGGGCGCTACGGGGACCGTAAAGGACCAAAGGACTCGTACGGGACCGTAAATGACCCCCTCCAATAGCACCGGACTGGGTGGGTTTCACGACTTGAAACTTTCTGGAGACGTCAAGCATATTGAAGGAGGAAAGCATCCCAAATTTCATCACTCCACCGTCACCGGTCACCGGGCCGCGAAAGGTACGCTGCAGGCAGGACGTCCCCGTAAGGACGATTTCCGGGCCGTACGGCGTTTTTAGCCGGTCAAACTTTCTGTTAGGCATCTCTACCGGATGGAAAACAAGCCTGCAAAATATCTAAGACGTAGCATCAAAATTGAAGACACAGCGCCTGATTAGATTTTGCCTTAAATCGGTCTGGACTTTTTTAACAATTAATACAGCGCAAGACCTTCCCCGTAAGGGTGATTGCCGGGCTGCACGGGTCTATAATAAATTTCGTAATTTTCCCCTTATATCGACGATCGACTCTTACTCGCTTTTTTAAAAACTGCTTATTCAGCAAAATCAGCAAGCCAAAACGTGGGCCATATAGTAGGCCAAATGGCCCGGGCCAACTAGGCGGAGGTGAGCCAGCCACCAAGCTGAAAGCATAGTCGATATTGTATGTTTACTTTTTTTCCGTTTTTAAGCATGGTAGATTTTTTTCCAGCTGTTTTTTTATTATTCTTATAAAACTTTTATTTTTCTAACATTAAAGTTTTTTTTACATCAAAAATTTCTTTTTTACATAAAAAAGTTTTTTTTTTACATAAAAAAGTTTTTTTTACATAAAGAAGTTTTTTTTTACATCAAAAAGTTTTTTTTTACATCAAAAAGTTTTTTTTTATTTTTTTCCGCAACGGCGCCCCATAAATATATATAACTATGAATTTATTTAATATTGACTTTAATTTTAAAGAAGAAAATCATCCAAAAATATTTAATAATTCAATATCTTATCAAATCTAATCTCCCGCCTAATTTCATTAAAATGGCAGTAATGTCGGTTGATGAAAACTTTTTCAATGTTATGAAATGAGACGGATCATTTTTTTTACCCAGATATATATTATCAATAACGAAAAGTTGATTATTTCAGCCTGGTTTAGATATCTGCATCTTTTCGAAAATACGTAAATAATAAGTTGTTAATCTTTCCTTTTATTAAAAAAGTTCGCCTTTTCTCAATTTTGAATTGAACATTTCCATGGACAAGAAAATAAGTAAAAGTGAATCTTCACTGCGTGGAGAAAGTCTTATATTTTCACTTCGGAGAAAAGTTGTACTTTTCCTCGCTAAAAATGTAATCATTTTGTACATCGAAAAGATAATCATGTCGATATTTAGAAAATTTAGGCTTTTCGAGAAACAGTGAAGATTCACTGTTACTTGTTTTCGCACAGAAGAAAATTCAATGATTTCAAAACAAGAAAATGAAGAGAAAAGTTAACTTTTCGTCATATATCTTGCGTTAGAGAAGACAACTTTTCATGCAGTGTTACTCGTGTAACACTCGAAATCTCCCATAATACGTTCGAATGTAATTAACGGCCATTCAACATATCTTACTTGAACAAAAATAACACATTTTTTGCAGTATGAATTGGGCGATATTGGGTGAAAATAAATAAACGTACAGGAGGGAATAAACGTACAGGCGGGAAAATTCTTCAGAATAAATAAACGTACAGTTCCTAATAAGGTGCGTACAGGCGGGAAATTTGACAAAAAAAAAACGTACATGTACGTTTATTAGGCACCCGAGAGTAACTGTCAAACGAGTTGGAATGGGGGGGTGCTCATAGATCCGCTACAGGGCCTATCCGTATGGAAGTATGAGATGCCCTAGGGAAAGCCTGGTTATCTCGCTTACCCGTATAAAATGAAAAGGGAAACCTAGGATGAGCCAGCTAATAGATATATGTCACCTAACAAAGAATCTGTGATTCCCTTACCTAGTAGAACGATATCGTCTGCATAAGCAATTATTGACGTGTTAAAGTCATTTGGGAGGAATGTTCCAATATTTGAAGATTGAATGGAATTCAGTAGGTCTTCAGTATATATGTTGAATAAATATGGTGATAAAACACTTCCCTGGCGTGCACTTTGAGTCAGAGGGAACAAGACTGAGAAATTTGAGGCGTACTGAACGATTGCAGTACCATTTAAGTAAAGTCTGATTAAAAATGCTATGACTCTGTTGGAAATGTTTTTGGCGGCCAGTTTTTTGAAGAGTGTAAGTCAATTACAACAGTCAAAGGCTTTTTCCGCATCGAGACATGCATATGTAGACTGGGGTGTTTCGACTGTTGGTGTTGTAGTATTTTACTGTGTCCAGAATGATCATTTCTGCGTGAATCGTTGATGAATTGGAAGTAAAACCGAATTGAGTACTCTACTCTACGTAAAAATACCATATAATTACACGATCTTTTTGACGTACCAACTCTACTCAACAAATTCTTGTTATTTCGGTTTGTCCATTATCAACATTGCACGAAATATTCCAAGTCATCGAATATCTGACTCGACCATCTATAAAAATTGAAATCACAAAAATATATTACTTTCATTTAATTACAAATTAACTAGCATATGCGAAATTTTCGACTACCTAGTCGTCTTGTTTCTCTTGAAAAAGAAAGTTTGTTTTTTTCTGAAATATATATTTACGGTAATTTCAAATTAATTGTCGTTAGAACGATATCTTCAGTAACGAGCATTCTTTATACATTAATTATACCTTTCTCGTTTTTTTAACCAAGTAACAGATCGAAAAAAAAGAGAGAAAAAAACAAGTAGGTGTGGAGGTATATTTTAACAACCAACTCTAGGCTTCCCCGTTTATATCGAAACTTTTAACATTTTTCATTCTCATTTCTTAATCACCTGCGAGCAGTGCATACGTCAAAAAAAGGTTTTAAGGGCTCTGACCATAGTCAGAAAATTGATTTTAGTATCTGAAACATAAAAGTTATGTTTTAGATTCTTTAACACTTTTAACAAAGAATTGCCTTTATCAATTGCTTTTTAATCAAATCCCTTAAGAGTAATTAAAAACTTGATTGCAAAAATGACGTTATGAACTTTAAAAAGACGTTAATAATATGTTGCATCACCTTCTTTTATAAAAAGTGCTAAGTTTTAATGGGTAATTAACCTTTTTGTTTCGAACTTTTTTCAAACTGTCCGCAAAGAATTGAACTATTTTAAATTTTGCGGAAAATTTTTCTAAAAAGATGTGTAAAAAGTTATGACTGTTTTTTTAAGCAAAATCCAGATGAAAAATTGATGAAAAACCACTATTTTGAAGATTTCGAGACAAAGAAGCATTTACAAAAATTTTCCGCAAAAATTTTTATTGTTCGGTAAAAGATACACCATTTACTGCGAAAAAAAATTCAAAATGTTTTTTCTTTGCCGAAACTAAGCTCTTCAAAGTTGAAATACTCTTCCTCGCAAAAGTCTTCATTTTCTTCTTCATCAAACTTTTTCAATGCAATTTTTGAATTTTCAGATTCAGGAATAGTTTGTCTAATAGAAAATGTATCACATGCTATAGTTTTGTTGGTTACATCAGTCAGAAAACACATTTTAAACACGGCAATTATGAAAAATTCACTCTGGTCAGAGCCCTTAAGATGCTAAGAGCGGGAAGTTAAATCATGAGGGTGTTCTTAGTTGAATGTAACTTTTCCCCTCTTGTCCTAATTCGATCCGTTTCGATGCGTATCAAAGTGATTGCGTCAAGAAAAGATCTCATTAAGCCAAGAGCGTGAAGTAATGTAACTTTCCCCCTCCTGTCTTAATTCGATTCATTTCGATGCGTATCAAAGTGATTGCGTCAAGAAAAGATCTCATTAAGCCAAAAGCGTGAAGTTAAATCATGAGGGTATTCTTAGTTAAATGTAACTTTTCCCCTCTCGTCTTAATTCGATCCATTTCGATGCGTATCAAAGTGATTGCGTCAAGAAAAGATCTCATTAAGCCAAGAACGGGAAATAAAAACTTACAGAGCGGTTTTCAGTTTTAAGATTTCGGGACAAAAACATTGTGAATGAAAAGATACCACAATTAGAAAAAAAACTAATTATAGGTCATTACATGTTATTTCCGTCCTGTTTTTAATATTCGCAGTTTAATATGTCTTATACAACTGTCATCGATAAAGAAAATATTGCACAGCAGAGTTGCTTCCTTACGGGCCCTTACGCAACCTTCAAACAAAAAAATAACTGATGAAATCAATCATATATAGAGTTCTTGATGGACGTTATCTATTCCTTCTGAATCAAATGCGTTCTCTTCGTCTGAAGATTCGTCCGCAAATTGATCGTCTTCAATCAAAGGTTCCTCGTCCAGGAATTCAAAATCTGTACCATCAATGATTGGTAAAAAAAGTTTATTGAGTTCCTCATTAAACTCCTTTACCGCGTGCAATCGTTCAAGCAATAAGTATTTTAAACCAAACGAAGATTTCAGATTAGCTGCGGTACAAAGCAGCTCAATTTGTTTGTGCCAATAAAGCAAAGTGTTTTGCATTTCCTTTTTCACGAGAAATACTTCTTCAATAGCTCTTTGCTTTCTGATGTAGAACTGGATGAGTGTTTTTATAACACTTCCTGCGACGACAGAACTCCTAGCCCGCAAATGACAGAAATTGGAGAACATTCGTTTAATGGCATGTATTAGGCATAAATAAGCAAATTAAAAGTAGAAGCGACATCTGCATGTCATTTTTTTTAATCCAAAAAATTGTTAAATCTTATGTTGTTCTACGTTAAACTGTCTTTCGTAAGAGGTATATATTTTCCGAATAACTTGAGTGAGCTGATATATTGTTAGAAAATAGAAGTTTCAACTTATTTTTTAGACGAAAATTGTGACTTATGATTACAATTCTATGATATTCTGCAAAAGTTAACTTACTTGAGAAACCAACCAACCAAGTTAATTTGGTCATAAAAGCTTGACTTGACATCCAAAGCTACAGTATACTGGATTGTTTTGAATCCATTAGAAATTTCAGTTAATAGAGTTGTAGGATGCCAAAATGTTTTTAATTTCCGTACATGGTTTGTTGATCTGTTTTGACAGACGTGTAGCTATCGCCGATCCATCTGAGAAAAAAAGTTTCATTATTAAATTTCTAAATTTGAAAAACCAATAATTCATAGTTTTCAAAAAGATCTTGATGGTGGTTTCAAGATCCTCTTTCTTTTATCAAAACTCTCTTGGGAGATTTTATCAATGGATAATCGATAGTCAAAAAATTTTGATCGACAACAAGTCGAATTTTTGTGAGCTTTTCAATTACATGATTAAAATTTCGCGTTTGGAGCTGTTCGATCTAATGATTTTTCGTATTACTTTTTCAAATAGAGCAAATAGAGGCAAAGAATATGTTTGAGCTTAAGTGAGTATTTGAGTTATAGGAGTTCGAATAAACCTGCATCTAACTGTCATTTGAAAGGATCAATTCAGATAGATTGCCAAAATTTCTTCCCTTAAAGTAGTTGTAGATTTTGTCGAGTATTACATTTGGACTATTGTACACTTAATTATTACCTGCATATCGTTTTTTAAAGCTAACAACACCAGTCGTTCGGAGCATCGGTGATATAACGTACTAGTCATTTCGGATGATTTGATTTTTAAATAATTGACGTGTTGTTCTTTATATTCTGGGGAGGATACTGTCCATCTTGAATTTATTTGATAAGTCTGAAAAAAGGTCATAAAGTTGTCATAAAGAGGAACTGACTAGAATCAAAGTCAACTTCCTGCAAATAATTTTGGCAAATAGGGTTCCAGTTGGAGAACAAAGCTAAAAGCAACATAATTTAAGTTGCTTGGATGAAAATCAATAAAAATATTATCGGCAATAAAAAAAATATTGGAAATTGAAGAAATTATTGCTAGTAAAAAAATTATTACCAATAACTTTTCTCATTCAACAAGTTTTCAGTAAAAGTTGGATGTATTTTTTGTGGTTATTGTCCCCCATATAACTAAGATTAAAAAGTGCACGTTGCGCGCTTTCCACACAGCCACCTGATGATATGTATATAGCTTTTTAGATAGGCTGTTGCTCATCCCCTATAAGCGAAGAGCATTTTAGTCCCAATAAATAACCTGGTGGGCGGTTCTCATCTGTGAAGAAAGGGAAGAAACTTGGGTTTTTTTATATACTTTTGTGCTTAAAAAGTAGGTCGGTACTTTGGGGAAATAAAAATAAAACGGTCAGGGATCATTGGCGTGGTTTTGTTTGCTTAAAAGAACTCAACTTAAAGGAACTCAAGCAGACACAGTTTAAATGCCTATTTCTCAGCTAAAGAATTTCGAATTAAATCACGTGACTTTTGTAGGATCTAAGAAATTACCGAATATTGTCACGTGGTCTTTTCAAAGAGAGAAAATACATTCAACATGTGCTGAAAACTTTTTGAATAAGAAGAAAAAATTATTAACAATTCTTTTGTTATTGGTAATATTTTTTAAATGTAAATATGGAAAATTAAATACAAATATAGGAAATCGAATATAAAGATGGGAATTGAAAATAAATATGGTATTAAGGCAATTGAAACCAAATAGTCACCAAATATATTTGATCTTTACTGATATGGCAAAAGAAATATCGATTTATTGAAAGGTAAAAGATGGTCGTTATAACCTGGAAAGATCTAGTTTCAATCACCAATTCCGCCCTTCTCCTATTTTTCTCAATTCCTTATCTCTAACTCTGTTTTTACTGATTACTGGACTTAGTTTTTTCTGAATTTGACTATTTGAAGCTATTTTGCTAATTCTGAAACTATACTCCCATACCTCGGTTCGAACCTCCAAATGCAAGCAATCTTAGTTTCCAAACCCGACGCCTTACCACTTGAGCTATCGCCGCACAGCCAAATCACGCAATTCATAACATATTATACCAAACTGGCAAAAGACGGGGGTAATGTTATTATAATATGGGTAAAAGTACCCCTTTTTAAACCTGACTGAAATTCGAGCCGTTACTAGCAACCCTGCGGGGCCCAAGGCGCCGAGTATGCACCCGGCACAGTGACAAGCCGTTACTAACAACCCTGACTCTAACTGATAATCGAATCCTGACCCCCGGAAAATTACCACGGACTAGAAAGAACGAAAAAAATTGAAGGGGCGGAATTGCTGATTGAAACTAGTTTTCACCTTATAACCTTTTGACTTTTTGTTTGTGAACTTCAATATCAGATGTCATAGTGCTTAACATAACCAGGGACAGTTCTTTGTTGTATTCTCTCAGTTTACAATAGTAGGAATGTTGCCAGTCAATCAAATCTGAAGATAAACAATTATTCATGTGTATAAATAAAAAAAAACATTTCAAATTAAGGATTTCTACTTATATACAACAAGCTTTTTTATCGTTATTATGATTAAGGTGCTTTATAAGACTTATAAGGTAGTTATTTGTTGCTATTTGATGATAATATTGGGTTCAAATTAGCATACAATAATTTCAAACATGATTATTGTGTAAAGCAAATCTATACTCTTAACCTCTTGAGGGTGAGGTTTGTTTGCCATGATGTCTTCTTCCACCTTCCATGATTTGATTGTTTCTTCATTTACCACCACTGAAAAGGAGTCGATAAAATCTGATTCATTCATCCGAACACTTGTGATCTATAAGCAATGTTCAAATTAAAAAAATCATCAAACATCACAAAACAGTCACATGGACATAGTGTACAGAGGGATTTATGTCATCACCCTTTACGATGGTGGCGATCATGTCAAAAAGATTTCATATTTATGGCAATGAATTTAACTTACCAGGTAGACCGGAACATAAAGCTTGTATTTCAGATTCGCACGAAGTTAGAGTTTCGTTAGCTTTATGATAGAGAAACACGAGATAATGATAAATATTCAACAAGTATGTTATGTTATGTTATGTTATAGAATTTATATTAGGAGGCTGTAATCAGTTTTTGACCCTAGTTTTGAACGAATAATTTAGCCTTTTTAAGAGGTTTAAAAATTGGACTATAGAAGTTCTAACATTTTCAGCTAAAATTCTTACCAATGTTACCCATTTTCTTTTAACCAATATGCATCAGTGCATCACTGAAGATCCGTGTGGTGCGCTGGGGTCATTTCTTTTGTAATCTTTGAGAAAGATCTAAGGTAAGACCAAAGACGTTCCATGTGCTCACCATCCATTAGGCCGAAGCTGTCGAGTCTTCGAATTGAGTTCTTAACCTATATTAAGATACATGAAAAGAAAGCATTTTCCAAAAGAGAAACAATGCTAGATGATTTCGTTCGCGGCAGACTACAAAAATGTTCTGTATGGCTTCGGTTTTCACATCTTTAGCATACTACTCTTTCATTGAATACATTTCATCACCATCAAAACTTTGCATTTCAAGATACTTTTCAGAAAATACCAAATACCTGACAATCTCCTTTATGACCATATGAATGAAAAACAGGGATGGCGAATTGGAAATCTTTATAGGTAGTAAAGTTGAGAATTAAAGGCTGAGAATATTGACACAAAGCTAAACATAATGGCTTGGTGCTGAGAATACCAAAATGTGAAGGCAGGGTAGGGTGGTATTGAAAACTAGGAGTTGGAATTAAGTTGAATCTTCAAGCTGAAAATGGAAATTGGCGGTGATGAGAAGTTCAAGTCAAAAAAATAAATACTAAATGAGTTAAATAAATTAGATAAATAGCTATAAACATTTAAAATATTATGGTTTCAGAGAGAAAGGCTTCAACATGAGTGATGTAAGAAAGAGTAAGGTGAACAAAGGCAGAGAATTTAAAATTAGTGAGAGTAAAAACATGGGTGAAGGCTAACCTAAACTTGCAACAAAATAGGAAGTTTCATTAGCTTCATGCAAAATAAAAAGGTAAGATAAATTAAATAAATAAAAATATATGTAAATAAATCACTAAAAGTTAGAAATGCTAGAAATTATACTAGAAATTACTCCTTGTGTTAAGTAAGAGTTAATTGGAAAAGGCTTCAAGAACGTAAATTGATGCTGACCTGGGAATTAGTGTTAAACGAGCTCGAACTAGGACCAAGGCAACCTGGTGTTAGTGATTAAGAAAACACAAGAGGCTGATACACAAGGAAAAAAAAACATACCATATGATCTAGTTTCTGTCAAAATAAGACGAAATTTCGGTTTTAAATTCATTTCTATTTTCAATATTCAATACTTCTTTTGGCAACTTATTCCACCATTTAACAGTTATGGACAGAAAAGAATCTCTGTATGCTATTACTCTGCCGTGTATTGGCTGGTATTAAACACTATCACGAACTTGTTTTGGGAGAATGCTCTGCATTTCCAACTTTCCTGATCTTATGTCATGAAATACAGCAACAGAATCAACTTTTCTTTGGTGTTCCAAAGTTTTAGATCATTCAACATTCTAGTAGGAGAAAACAAAGCGGGCTCCTTTACGTTGGACCATTTCAAGATTATCACATAAGGCTTGGCTCGATACTGGGATCCACACTGGAGATGCATAGGACAGGATAAAATATACGAAGATATGTAATATCTGTCATTTTAGAAAAAGAAAAGTGTTGATATATAAATAACTCAAACTGATAAAAACGAAAAAAAGTTAAGAATATTTTTGTTAATTGTGTATATTTACGATTTTTTTGGTACTTTTAATTTTTTAATCATTCCGAAACAGAGGGTATTTTAGCAAAAAGTTAAAGGGAATTTAAATAGTGGTATGTGAAAGAAAAACCTAATCCAAATGAAGATAGAAGAAAAGTAATAGTGGAGAAACAATGAATTGCACAAAACTTTTTTGATAAACACACTTCCGTACAATCATTTACACAAGTTCATCAAAATACATAAAAGATGGGGACAAATACAAAAGCAAACACATCAAATGAATTAAAAAAAGATACAAACACAAAAAACCCGAAGTCCCAGACTTGTGACTGGCATAGTGACTTTCCACGTGTTTAAGGGCCCATACTCATAGTCGCCTTCGGAAAACATAATAGAAAAAGGAACTGACCCGCAGCTTCCAAACAAATAACAGACAACAAACAGACACTACAACAAAATACAGTACAAAAGGGCAGAAAGACGTACACTACAGGTGAAACAAACATTTGTAACAAACACAATCTCACACAAAAATGGAAAAAATCACACAAAAACTGAAAAGAACAGAATCGTAAGTTGGACGCGAACCCGGTTCGGCGTGCCGCGACGGGAGGACTGCACAGGGAAAAGAAAAGTAGGAAATGAATACCTCCGATGTTAATGCTAATTCTTTAAACAGAAAAAAAAGAAAAAGACACACACACACACATACAATACACAAGAAACAATTTCACAATTTGAAAATATGTAAAAATTCTTCGACGGTTTTCCCATACTTCATAAAACAGTCAGGAAACCTGGAAAAACATTTGACAACTTGCTTCTTCAAGAAAGCGTTTGAAGCACCCTGGTTTCGCATTCGAATGAAAAGCTCAGTGATTCTAGGAGTCAGATCTTCAAACATGAGTGTGCTACGTGCTATCCGTAAAATTTCTGAAAAGACGGATCCATAAAAAATGCACGATGGGATGTTACTGTCGGCATGTGGCATCCTTACAATATATATATATAATACCTTGGGATGTGATTTCAGCACAGAAGGTATATCATAAATGAAATGGACATCCAAGTTTCTATTGGCAGTTTCTTTCAAAAAACATTCTAATATAAACACAGCATAACCCAATCTAGAAAATCAAATAAAATAGATGGGATAACCTTTTAACTTTCGGCACAATATATACTTTGTTATTGGAGCTAGGATGATTGTAATATCCTATAAGAGCAGATGAATAAACGAACGTTTACCTTTCCCCGTGCCTCATGTTCAAAAACACCTTAGGGAATTCATGTCGACAAGTAATACTCAGTTTGTTTGTTTTTCGCTTTGATCTCAGATTACTGCCAGCCTGAAAGTTACTGCATTCCTGTAAAAAATAACGATAAGGATTCATCAGGGTCTAGGAAAAAATTAATGTTTTTGCCTTAGTTTCCCGTCCAAATAAGTCAGTTTATGAACTCAATAGTGCAAGTTTATTACAGAAATTGTAAAGCAAAAGGCCGCAATAAGTTCTGAAGTTATAGGTTTTCTGATTCAGAGCAAGAAGGTTAAATTCGAACTTGCGTTTACTTTAGTTTTTAAAGAATCATCGTAGCTGTCCATGTAGTTGCTTATTTCTTCATCTGGGATAAATAAATCCTTGAAGCTAAACGTTTCGACTTTGAAGAGGATGTTTTTAACACTAGACCAAAATTAGCATCAAGACTGTAGAACACACTTCCATTCTCCTTGAAAATCAAAAGTGTAGAGGTTCATAAATATAGTTCCGACAAGCAAGTTATCAAAACAGTAAGCTACAATCTCGAGTTTGAAGTTTGAAATACCTTAAGTTCATTAATTTTTGCGCAACACTTAGAAAAAGGATATTCGCGCAATCTTAAATTTTCGCGCACCTTGCAATTGTTGCGATATTTAGCTATTAAAACGGATCAAGCTCTGTATGTTTGAGAAGCTACAAAAATTACTGAATATTAAACAAAATTAAAAATCTTCTACCTTTGGACAAGAAGCGCACTCTTCCAATCCAGAGTATCCTTTGCAAATATTTTTGAGATTGACTAACTGCCGGCGAAAATTCCGAAATTGATCTATGCAGTCTGTTTGTGTCATCCGATTAAGGTACTTTCTCTAGAAAACAAACGATTCTTTTACAAATATTTCTCGTGTCAGCGTCTCAAAAAATGGTTCGGGCGATAAGGAGAAGTTGGAGATGGTCTTTTACGTAAAGTAGCAAACATCCGCTGGTTTTAGAAAAATCAATTCTAATTGGCTTTTTGAACCCTTTAACCAAAAGCTTGGATTCCGGAAACGAAGAGTCTATATATGGTATAGCATGTGTATTGAAAATACATTTGCAGGTAATTTTATTGAAACTACAATTTGGGTTAATTTCTCAACCAACGGCAGGCATCAGTCGAACATTATCAAGAATCAAGAAGACAAGCATGACATCATTGCGTCAGAGAAGAAACTTCAAGATCTTGGTTTTGTTGATTATGTTCATAATCTACCAGCTGACCAACAACAGATGCTCAAATCCAGTACCGTCCAAAACCTCATACCCTGGCGAGCAGTGTGGAAGTTATCATCACTCAGCACTCCATGTCGCATTTTTTTTGATGCGTCACAACCAACCCAATCAGGATTCAGTCTCAACGATTGGCTAGCCAAGGGAACAAACAATTTGAACAAACTTCAGGAGATGATGATCAGATGGTCCATCCGTGAAATTGGTTTACACAGTGACGTCAGTAAAATGTACAAAACTGTCAAGCTCGACCCAACGCATTGGACGTTGCAACGCTACATATGGCAAGATGAACTAAATCCATCAATGATTCCCAGAGAGAAAATAATCAAGACACTGATCTACGGAATACGTTCCAGCGGTAACCAGGCTGAACGTGGATTGCTTCAAGTTTCCGAAACCTTCAAAGATCAATATCCAGCTGCCAATCGAATTCTTCAGGAGGATGTGTACGTCGACGACTGTATTTCTGGCGACATCAACACAGAGGAAGCATACAAACGAGCAGACGGGCTAGAAGTTATCACATCCAAAGGAGGCTTCAAGCTCAAAGGAATCACCTTATCCGGTGCAGATGGAGTATCAGTGGCAGTCGGTGGTACTCAAAGTCTGATGAAGTTTCGATCTCAATCTTAGAACTGAACTTCTCACCAAAGAGAAGAGGAAAGAAATGTTCAGCTGCAACCAATATCATCCCAGAAGTACTCACACGTCGCCACTGTGCATCAAAGGTGGCTGAAGTTTTCGACATTACTGGCAAGCTATCACCATATCGCTGCTATGAAATTCGATCTACGAGAGTTATCCAATCTTCAATTGACTTGGGCAGATGCCAAACCAGATAGCCTACGACCAATTTGGATATCATATTTCGAGATGATGGAAGAACTTGGAAACATCAAATTCAAACGTGCCATCGTGCCTATCGATGCTGTATCCCTTAACATCGAAACGTTGGATTTCGGAGATGCAAGTAAAACATTGATCTGTGTATGTATATACGTTCGATTTCTCCGCAAGAGTGGTCATTATTCCTGCATGTTATCATTTTCAAGAACCAAACTCGTACCAAAAGACATGACATTACCACGTGCTGAACTTTATGCATCTCTAATGGCTACCCACACTGGAGAAGTTTTTCAACGATCGCTCAAATGATACTTCAAATCAGCAACAAAGTTTACTGACAGCCAAATATCCCTGTATGGATAACCAACGATCAAAAAGTGCTCAGACAATGGGTCAGAAGTCGTGTCATTGAGATCAATCAATTCACAAGCAAAGATGACTGGTTGCACGTAAAATAAAGTGACATTATTGCAGATATAGGAACCAGGAAAAGAGCAACTTTGAATGATGTCAGCAGAGGCGGATCTGGGATTTTTCTGAGGGGGTTCAAAAATCTCTTTTCAAAAAATAATTTTCGGAACAAACGTTTTGGGCGTAAATTTTGCACCCGCCATGTTTGGGCGGTGTCACCTTTTTTCCATTCAACATGGGGAACGTTAATGAGCGCCTGCACGTCTGCAGTTCCCATTACCTATGAACTCCAAACATAGGCCTCAGCGGGGGACCATGCAAAAAGTACGTTCGTAAAGTACGCTCGAAAATGGCAAATTTTTTACTCCCCCTCCACCCTTGTACGCTTTTGTACGCTTTATTCAGCGTACGTACGCTTTTTAGTACACCCCCTAACCAAAGTCGAAACTTGTAACTCTTACAACAGTAGAATATGTAGGTATCCAATCGTATTTATAACAAAGTCTCAAGAAATTGAAAGAATCTATAAGATGAACAAAAATACCAAAGGAGAAATGAAAAATAACAATCGCAAAAACCATTTTTTGATGTGAAAATATTGCGGTTTTCTCTCAAAAAAGACAGTTTAAGAAAAATTACGAGCGTACGTACTTCTCCTCAAGGACCCCCCTCCCCCTCGTACGTTTTTGGGAGTACCTCCCCCCCCTCTCGAGCATACATACTTTTTGAATGGTCCCATGCGTTGAAAGGAGGGCGGTAGGCCAATTTTTTTTTGACCCGGCTTGAACAGCCAGATGCTGAACGTGTAATAATCGTTTGTGGTGATATTCATATATACATTGGGAAATTCCCTAACTGCAATTGCGCACATCTAGTTTCTTCTTTTCAATCTTATCACACAAAATGTTCATAAAACGCAAATATAGTTTTCTTATATTTCTTTGGTTTAACCTTTTATTTTGATGAAACAGACACCCAGAGCATGCTCAGAACTGCTTGTTTGGTGTATATTCTTTTATATATTCATTGTTCTTGCAGAAAATGTTTTTGAGAAAGCCATAAATAAAAGAGCAAATAAATGGTTTTGAAGAAAAGTTTGAAGAAAAAATAAGACAATTTATAATATTAAACACTTTACACACTTCAGTTTCATTTCGTGGATATTTAAAACATAGTAAAAAAGTTCGATAATTTATTCTTATAACTATTTTTTATGGAATTTTTTTGTAGCGAATTAATTGGCTGACAATCAAGCAAAAACTTTTCATGTTGAGTATGTTTACATTATAAAACCAGAAATGGATAATATTTTGAAAACAGTGATCAAGTTAAAAAATAAAAGAGATTATTTATATAATACATACAAGGGAATAAAAATACGATTTGTCAGAAATTTTCGTGGCCAGAACTTTTGATGTTAAATGGTCGCAAAAAAAACTTTAGGTTACTTCGTGAAAGTTTTGGTGTAATTTTTGGCCAAATCTTCGTGTCATTTTTTCTATACTTTGGTCGATAGAATTTCGTTCTCAAAAAAATTAATTCAAGTGAAATAAATTGAAACTGCTAAAACTCGCGAAATTAAATACCTGTGAAATATGAAAAATTTCGCTAATGGCCTGGCGAAGTTTTCTGGCAGTGAAAATGACGGAAAATCTCTGACATCAAAGTTTCATGAATAGGATTATGCGTGAAATTCAATCCCATTAAAATAAATCAAAAAACTAATCCAAACTGATATGAAACTTTATAGTAGATCGATATATCTTAAAAATTGCAAAGGTCCTCAGGCATACTTAGGCTCTTAATATTGAAAAACTAATTTTCCCGTTTTTTGCGGTTGAAAACCGTTGACACTGTGTACATTCTTTTTATTTTCCTTTAACTTTTGAAGGAATTTTTTAACTGTAACAAGAAAGCCTACGCGGCGTAAAGGCCCAACAGTGTTGGAAGGTTCAACATATTTTTTCGTTGCAGACTCGCATGCAAATTTACAGGAGTAAATTTTTTTGATGTACATACTGACTCGAGTCACGCGAGCAATACAAATTTAATTACTTTAACATTTTTGGAGGTATTAATTATATGTGGTTTTTTCTTACGCATGCGCACATTGAAAGTCAGATAACTCGATTTTAGCCTGGACGCGTCAATTGATAATTGTGTGCATAGGCCCCGACAAAGTCAAATCTTTTCGACCAGTTGCGTTTTAAAGGCCCATACCGCTGCGCACTGGGCCAATAAGTTTGGTATCGTTAGAAAGATATACGTGTGTGGAATGTTTTGAACTAAAAACTTTTCGGAAAATATTCTAAATTGAAGATGAAAAAGGAGAAGAAATATGAAGATCGTTAGAATTGTGCAATAATTATCATTTTCTCTTGATCCTTTAAAGAATATTTTTTATGCCAATTTGATGTCAGAAACATTTCTGCGAAAAGATTTCTCAAAAATATTCATTCACTGAACAGATATAGTTCTAGACTGATTGACCTCTAAGAAGTGTTTTTTGTTGATAATTTTGACTGCATGAATATCTTTTATCTTTATTTTTAGAATTTTTTTAAAGAAGTTATTATTTTAAATCATTCCACTCGCTAATATCTTTCCACCAATACCAAATTCATTTCAAGTAGAGAATTCCTTCAAAAGCTATAAGGAAAACAGGAAAAGAAAAAAGAGTGTACAACGCTCTGGTACGCTTATCGAGAATAGACTTTAATTTGAATAGATCCCGTTTTCAGTATTTTAAATAGCTGATTTTCATAAAAGAACAGTTCAGGAAAAAAGGGGGGTAAATACATTACAAACCATCGTAATTGGCCATTTGAAACAAAAAAAAACACTAAAAAGTTAAAGTAATTTACAACCTCTTTTCTGTAAAGCTTCAATATTTGCTTTAGAAAGTCCATCTTGAGTTACTTTTGGAACTGTTAACTCAGAAAATTGAAAGTTTCCTTTTTGCTTTTTTAAACAATTTGTTAGGTAGTGCAGATATAGATTACCAACCTCTGTTTGCATTTTTCTTGGACGTTTTGTTGAAGAAGGGTTGGCGCTCTCCCCTTGTTTTAAAAGCTACTAACTCGTGAGAAAAAGGGATACGACAAGATGAGCACATTTTTTACCAACGCAGGACAGTTTTTATGATCCGACCTCAAAACAAGGGTGAATCCAGGCGAAGGATCATGGTCAGGATCTAGAATGTCATCCACACATATCTTTGGTGGTGGATGCGCAACTTCTCATCACAATTAAGGCAGTCCGCAGAATATCCCTAAAATCTGTAACTCTATACAGAAGCAGCCGGCGAAGCAATTTTTTAGAATTATGTGTTCTTATCTTCTAGGAGATACAAAATTGACTGTAGTTCTTGACAACTTGAAGATTTTCTAGGAGCCGAGCATCTTATACATAGATTTTCTATGCTCAATAGGGAAAGTTACATTTCTTACTAGTGATGTGTTCTTTTTTCTAGGGGAGACTTTTTTCCCAGCAGTACCAAAAATTCTTCCACTGTGCCACGTTAAAACGGTCTCCGTTAACAGCTTTCCACTACCGATGTGTTCTGGCTTCTAGCTTGAGAGTAAATGTTGTTGGTAGACATTCCCCTTACTACTTACGTGTTCTGAAATTCTAGGAAATGTTATACTTTTGATAAGAGAACACGTCCAAATATCTAGCAACGTGTTAAGATTTTTGTCAGAACACATCTCAATTTCCAGCTAGATGCTAGGGATTTCACAAGAACACATCTAAATTTCCAGCAGAACACCCGGAGATTATTACCAACCTTGTTCCCCGTGTATCCCAGGCTTTAGTTACGTTCCTGAATGACGCCTAAGAATACCCAGGCGTTGGCTTCTATATTTTTCACCGCTGTTAGTTTTTTAATGTTTCAATAGCATAATTTATTATGTCTATTCGGGAGACACTACTTTAATATAATAAAGTTTTTCGGCCTTTGCGAAATGGCCTTAGCCGCGAAATATTTTCAAAATAAAATAAACAAGCTAGATACTAAATGGACGCATGATTGATGATTAAAGTTAGATAGCAATGAGAAGAAAAATGAAAACAATCAGTCTGAAAATAAGAATGGAAAAAATGAAAAATGAAATCTCGATAAAATGCCAAAAAAAAAAGGTTTTTCGGGCATATATTTTTTTTCTCGAAAATTGGGCTCCGTCACATTTAGGGCCTTACTATTTTGCATCTTTGTTCCATAAATCTGAAAAAACTAATAAACCAATCTAGAGAAAAGCTGGTAACAGACGGACCGACGAGCGATCGGACAAAGGTTAATTTATAGGGCCAAGTAACCCCCTTTTAAAATGTTTACTGGCATCAAAGAAGCGCTGATATTATGTATTTCAACAGCCAAAATGCATGATTTGACAGTAAAAGGCACAAGATCGTGATAAAAGTGTCTTCCGAAAGGGCCATCCGCGAAATTAAGTCTCCGATAAATCTTCGCGGATAAGCTCAACCACAAAATTCAATCCCCGGGAATTTTATCCCATTAAACTGGTCAAAATTGTATCATCAAGTAATAAGCAAATAATAAAAATGAAAGCAAACAAGATGATCATAATCGAATTTTCCTTTTGAATATAAGGCGCTTAAATCCTGGAAAAATTAATCCTTACCAAAAATCTCCCAATCCAAGACGAAAATTTCAAACAGTCTCTATTATTTCAATCATTTTTTAAAGTGTTTCACAATAATACAAGACTCTAAAAAATTTACTGATAAGTGATAGTACAATCTCAAAAAACGAATAGACTCTTTTTTATAAGCATAACGTTAATAAGCATATTTCAAGGTCAAATTCGGTAAAAAATAATCATAATGCTAAGCATACCTACAAGCTGAAATGCAAAAAAAAAACTCGTGCAGGTTCTTTTCAAATGCTAACCTTTTTAGGATTACCTTAATTTAAGAAATTTTGGCGGAAATAAAACTAAGTTCCCGCCAAATTAAATTCTCGATCGATTAAGTTTTTTTTATGTCCGATTTTTCACAATTTACCCCCGATATCAATGTTTTCACCCTGATTTCGGATTTAAAGATCCCTCATCCGCCAAATTAAATTCGCGCCAAAATTAGCTCTTTCCCTGATCCGCCAAATAAAATTACCTACGAAAAAACTTTTTTAGCCATCCGCCAAATTAAATTTCCGCCAAAATTTCTTCCCTTAAGGTACTTTTAAAGCTGTTTCAGCTTTCTTAAACCAAAGATTTTCGCCTGCTGCGCTGAATTACAATGAAAACTTTCATTTTTTGAGCCAAATCAATGTTCAAATATTCCAAAATGTCCGAGTAACGTTTTACCAATTACAGACCACGTTACTGGTGACAGTTAACTGGTCACTTCAATATAGCCAAAATCACCAAACAAGGAATGTTCAAGCAGTGTCCTCTGCAATAGCACAACTTACTCACTACATACCAAGCCAGTCTGGTTCTGGGCGTACTCATTATGACGTACCTCAAAACCGAGTACCGTTGCGTATTAGTATTCTGCTTGTCCATTGTAAAGCAACACGTTTGAACCAACATCCAACCGAGTGATCCACCAACATCCAAACGAATGATCCACCAACATCCAAACGAGTGATCCATCAACATCCAATCCAAATGATCCATCTATCATTGCAGTGCAATTGGTGATAGCAGACGACCTATCACAAGGGGCATGGTGTTCTCTTTGATAATGTGGGCACACATGAGGCGGTGGGCATTCACAGGAGGAGACGACGTGGTGTTGAAGTGACATCCATATCGACGACCATCAGTTGTTGGGCAAGGGGTTTGTTGACCAATTTTGAAACGAAAAAGAGTTTGAATATAATTAGAATACATTTGAACCACAACAACATGTACACAAACTCCTGAAACAAAATCATGAAATCATTTATTAGGTGGCCTGGACAGAAACATAGGAGGGTACACCACGTTTGTCATAGGTGAGAAACTTCTTTGGTTTCCTAATACGTTTTGGACGAACAAATTGATATAGTTGAAGACATTCATGATATGCGAGTTGGTTGCTTGATGTCGAAGGTTCATCCTCAAATTCATCCTTGGAGCCGTCGGAGATTTCATCTTTAGTACTACTCAATAATTGATCTGATATGATAGGGGAGATACTACGATGACCAGATTCTTTTAGAACCACATCCTCAGCATCAGAATCTCCTAGTTCAGACTGATCTTGCAAACCAGCGTTATCAGGATGAAGGTACCCGCTCGAGTCATCACTGTGAGCCCTCTGACTCAAACCTGAGGAGGTACCTCCGAATCATCTAAAGTACAAACAGGCCTGCTCGAATCACCAACGGAATGAGAAGGTACCGCCGAATCATCAATCAGCCCACCGTTAGTTGTATGGAAGTACCCGCTCGAGTCTAGTGCTCGGTGAACCTCCTGGTTTGAATCACCAACGGAATGAGAAGGTACCGCCGAATCATCAATCAGCCCACCGTTAGTTGTATGGAAGTACCCGCTCGAGTCTAGTGCTCGGTGAACCTCCTGGCTCGAATAACCAACGGGATGAGAAAGTACCGCCGAATCATCTAAGGTACAAACAGGCCTGCTCGAATCATCACTCAGCCCACCGTTAGTTGTATGGAAGTACCCGCTCGAGTCTAGTGCTTGGTGAGCCTCCTGGCTCGAATCACCAACAGGATGAGAAGGTACCATCGAATCATCTACGATTCCGGTGCTTGAATCATCAGGTGTAGGTCCATGCTGTACAATATGTATGAGTGGTGTCTCAAAAAATTCAAGATCTGCGCTAGACAACTTGCTCATTTCCCTTGCTTGATTAACAGATTCTTGAACTGTCACAGTGGGTTCAATGACAACAGGGGTCAAAGTAGTATGACTCTTGTTCGCCTCGATTCTAGTATGTGCTCTCCTTTAGCTTTTGAACACCTTTTTCATGTGACACTGCTAATTGTGCGTACCCTATTAGTGTACTATCTTTAACACGCTTTTTATTACTGTACTATTTTATTACTGTACTATCTTTGAAATTTTTAAACTTTTATGAATTTTAATCTAATAAATCTAATTTAAATTGTATAAATTACCTATTTATTCTAATTTTTTATATCTTTATCTTAGCTATGAAACATTTTCATTTTTGTATTTTTACGTAGAATTTGCGAGATTAAGTAGGCATTTTTTTGTCTTATGCAAATATAAAACTAGAACTAGTACTAGTTAATGTTTAGTTGTTTACATTTGACATCCCTTCATGGTGACTCACGAGTATTTTGCAGAACAGATCAGTGTCTATGAGTCACCAGTCCACCATGCCCCTTTCTTGAGTGTTCTGTGTTTTTGTCTTTGCTGCCCATGCTCTTTGGGGCCTGGTAACGAGTTTGACCTTTTTGACCAGGCTCAATAAGAGCATGTGGATTTCACAGAGTTCTGGTTGAAGACCATACATGCTGTACCATTGTTAGAGTAGAAAATATCTTTAGTTTATGTCATTTTGTAAATGACTTGTGTTTTCAATTTCTTCTGTCCAGTACTATCCACCAAACGTTTTCAGTAGCTTTCGGGTTACTACATACACTGTTGAATGTCTCATTGATATTAGAGTTTAAACGAATCAAGTGTAGAAGACTATGCAAAAAATCAACCATAGAATCATAGTAATTATTGTTTAAACACGATAACATCACCGAAATCGAGACAATTCAAACTATAATTCCTCAAAACTTCTGAAATCATACTGAATCTAAACGGGAAAGGAATATATTTTACCTTTAACGGAGAGAGTATCGGTACATATTTAACAGAACATTTCAAAAATTATTCACAGGGGGAGGGACAGTTACACACAGTTTGTCTTCAAATTGGATAGTAGATTAACTTAATTAGAGTTTGGAAGTTTTAACTTTCTTTAACTTAGATGTATTAGGGTATCTCGTCATTAGGCATTAGACAAAATGAGTCAGTAAGAGATTTCAGAAGTTTTTTGTAAAATATAACAAATTTAACAAGGTCAAAATTACATTACAAAAACACTTTCTACAAATTTACATCATTATATTACATTTTTTTGTTAAATAAGTCCAATAAGTCTAACAAGAACCGTCCACTTCCCCATCCCGCATGAACTGTAAAAAATTGGTGGCGTAAAAAATATAAAAGTTGCGGCGCTGGAGCTATAAAATATTAATACATTCGAAACTCCCTTTGAATGAAATTCAACAGAATCCAAATACGTAAAACCCAACCATGTACACAAAGCTACTTAGAGAAGTGACGATAATTTTTTTTAACGTTCGCAAAGTACATAAAGATAATCGTTGTTTTAAGGCTCTAAAACATGCTAAAAAGGAGTTTCACTCCGCCAAATTAAATAGCGTTTTAGAAAACAAAAATTAGATTCCCATAAGGCGAGGCCAATTTAATTTGTTGTTTTACGGGCCAAGCAAAAACTACTGAATCTTGACAAAAATGCGAAATAGAAAACAAAAAGACACAAAAGGCTCGAATTCGTGGATAAAATGAAAAATTAAAGCAATGAAAATAAAAATGTACTGCCAAAATCAATTAAATTTTTATTTCGATTTTTTGAATTTCAGGGTCGCTAAAACAACTAATCAAATTGGTCTCGCCTAAGATAGTCACAATATAGAAATATAAAATGTTCAAAATTTCCAACAAGAGTGTGCTTCCTCACTTCGTTACTTGTTAGTACGATCATAAAAAATACCAAAAAACAACATTAAATAACGGTTCTAATATTAGAAAAATAAACCATCTGCGAGTGAGCAATACGAGCAGCGCCAATTGTCGATGTTTTCTTCATTCACACAGGACTTGTGGAATAAATCGTCACATGTTGAGCACTTAAGCATTTTTTTATCATCAGGAAGTGAACATAAACAAGAAACTGATATGTATCTGACTGCCTCTCGTTTGATACTTCTTCTGTGGTTTGGTCCAGAAATGCGTGGAAAAGGTTTGATCATTCCATCTGTGAAACATTTGCTCATGTGACTTCTCATTTCGCTCTGATCATAACAAGCTTCGATAGGATTGTGTCCATTCACAATATCAATGGTGTACGCGACAGCAAAAAATCCACAGTCGTTACCGCCAACTTGTTTATACACTTCGGGAAATGTGATTTCGAGTTTCTTGTTTAAAATCGCCATTGGATAGCATTGACAAAGTTGTTTAGCCAAAGCTGGCAAAACTTTCGTGTACAAACTGTCATAAACAATAACTTTGCCTGCCTTCAGCATAGATAACACCCAATGATTCGTACCATCATGATGGATCTGTAGACCATCGCAGTCTTTAGGTGCTGGTTCAAATTTATTCCGTTCTGCCAGATAGGTACTTTGAAAGCCTTTCATTTCTGGATGTTGTTCAGAGATTTTATCTTGTGCCCGATTTATCAACTCGCCACTTGCCCATTCGTTTTTTCTCGTAGATGGATGCTCTTCCTTTTTAGAAAACGAAAACGATTTTAAGGTAGTGACTGATTTCTGAGAATTTTTTTTCTTCTTCTTTGTATTTCCTGGCTTTGTTGGAGGATCGATAGCTTTCCTTTTCTTCCCCTTTTTGCCAAAGAAATCTGTTCTGTCGCAAGCAGACGTGGTGGTAGCAAAAACGGTCTCTTCTCGATCGAAAGCTTTCCTTTTATTGAAATTGATTGGGCGGTCGAAACAAGAGCTTTCAAGCCAAATTGGTTGGTGATCAGAATCCTTGAATTTTACCAAGTAGACATACTCATGTGATTTGGCATCCACTCTTCTGTCTGATACGTCTTCAACTTCTTGAAACTCATCAGGTAATTGGTCTTTAGCTATCTTCTTGGCCAAAGCTAAATCCTTCGATTCTTCATGGCTTTTGACTGTGGTATCTACAACTTTCTTAAAATTTGGCATGACTTCCAGACAATCGTCTTTGTTTCGCTCAAGCCCAACTTCCCCATAGATATTTGTTACTTTCAACCACTTGCTGACCAAGATCTTTTCTGGCAATCGGTAAACATACTGGCGCAATTTTTGAAGAGGGATTAAGCGACAAGTTGCATTCTCGTCTTCACTTGATACACTCATCACTGAATTACCATTACTATTCAATGTAGCCACTTTACAAACCACTGTTTCATTCGAGATCTTTGCAACAACATAGCGGAATATAATCACATTGTGATCCTCTTTTATTTCTTTCCGGTCAGGGAGATAATTAGCAGCGATGTGTCGCCTTGAGCGTTCCCGAGAAACATACTCTCTTGGTACAAGCATTTTCAGGGCCTGCGTCAAATGGATGTAGCCTAATTTCCCGTTTATATATCTTGAAATAAGCCACTTATTGTTTTGAGGTTCTTCAGATTCGACGGTATCTTCTGTGTTGGCTGTTGTTGAAGGTTTAGGTGATCCCGGATTTGTTTCAATATTTTCTTCTCCGCAGCTTTCGAACTCTTCAGACTCGCGTTCAGCCTTGAAATATTCATTTATCTTCTTCTCCTTATCCATAACAGACTGTGTTAGAAGGATCGATGGACTAATTTCTGTCAACATTCGAAGTGCATAAACATTGTCAATAGACCCATCAAAGCAGTTTTCTTTAGGAATGGAATCCGTACCATTCTGATGCAGAAAATCAAGACCGCATTGGTTTTCCAACCATTGAATTCCATCCTCGCAATATTCCCTGTACAATTCAACACCCATTTTGACTCCATCTTTGTATGCTTGCCGTTGATGGTTTAGAAACTCCAGGAATGTATTGGGGTATTTGTATTCTGTTACTTTTGCGCTTTGAAGTTTATGAGACAATCTTCGGCGATTTGTTGAGTTTAGCTTTTTGGCACCTGCAGCAATAAGTTCCTCTTCCACTAAATGGTTCATCTGGACTTTGGAAACACGATGAATGATATCCAAAAGTGTTGGTTGGGCGTCCAATGACTGGAATTGGTTCGTCTTACCCTGGACTTCACTGGTGATGCGCTCTGTGGCTTTGGTTCCACATTTGAATGGAGATAACGCAGTCGGGCCAAGATGTTTGAAATGTAAAAAAATGGTCAGCATGTAAGATGTTGCACTCGCAAATAAAATTTCCGCAGTTTTGTAGCAACCATAAGTTAAGAAGAAACTTCTCTTTGCTGGCTCCTTTGCAGCTTTCGGTGCAGCTGTCAATCTTTTCTTCTTAAGCTGAAGTATCTTCCTCCAAATTCGCAGGACAGTTATGCCAGTTGAGATACTTGTTTGCATGTATATTGGATCGGACGATGGGTTTAAAAAGGGCTCGAACAAATAGATGACGGCACGCAAGTAAAGCACAGTCCCCTCTGCTCCATTCACATTCTTTTCCAGCATATCAGCGACACTAGGTTGAAATACTTTAATTGCAGCATCACAATTTTGATCTAGGTAACGCGGAAACAACAAATCATTGTTGCTGAACGGGCACTCTAATGAACTTTCCGTTTCGTCGCACTTTAGTTTTAACTCTTTCAGGTGCGTTATGGCAGCACTGTATGTCACTTTGGGGTTCGGGAAAAAGTTCATTTCCAACGTATTGTATTTGAGACATCTCAAAAAGAGGCGCAATCCATGGTCGTAATCGAGAAATGCTATTGAAGGCAATGGACCGAAGTAGGGTGAAGCATAACAACTTTCTCCAATGCCCAATGTTAAGTACTTAACGCCTTCCTTCATAGCTTCCTTGTTGGGTGACATCAAGGATAATGCGGCTGCCAATTGAAAGCCAGCAGAGTCGGTTGAGTGACCGATCAAATTCAACGGGTTGATTTTTAAGCTATTGTCTTCGTTCAAAAAAGATTTTGTTCTAATCACATCCCAGATCTTAAGTAGATGGGGACCACAATAACCAGAGTTAGGGGTTGGCCATACAAGGAACACAATTGGTTCACTCGCTATTCCAGATCCTGATGTAAAATTGTGGATTGCGGTGTCTTTGGCAAGTTGATTTGTTTTAATAATTCCATCCACATAATCTTTCAAAGCAGAGTACTGATCAATTGAATTCTTTGAAAGGATATCATCTAAATACTTTCTTTCGTCATTCCATCGGTTCAAATCAGCAAAGTAAACTTGTGATTCACCCCAGATTTCATTTTTAGGAGCAGATTCTTCAGTAAAGCAAACTGTATGGATTCCCGCTTATCGCGTTGTTCAAAGAGTGAGATGAGATCGATAGTCATTTTCTTAATGTCGTCATCCAGATAGGACTGCATTAGAATTTTTTGCCTTTTTTCTTGAAGAGAGTTTTGGGCTGCATACTTCGGATGTTTCTTTTATCCTTCAATTCTTGAACAAAATGATGATCCCAGAAAAAATGACATGCTACTGTTCTTCCTTTTCCAGTCGACTTGAAGTAATTACTGATGTATTGATCTGGTTTCTTTTTTAAACTTGCTGAAAAGTCCTGACAGACTGACCTTTCAAAAAATTGAATCGCTTCTTTATGGTGCGATGTAATTGAGTGATCATAAAGCTGACGAAAACCTTGAAATCTGCCGAGACCGACATTGCATCCACTACCTTGAGATTTCATGAAGTCACCATACAAAGGACATATTTCACAAGAAAATTCAAGATGACATTGCGAGTCAGCAAGTGTGAACTGCGGAAGCACATAGCCAAGTTTGAGAAAATCGAAGAAATTTGAAGATGAGCTGCATACAGGAATCGGTGTAAAAGAACCGCAAAGGAATGACTTCAGTCTTTTTTCCGTTTCAGATGTAGAAAACTTTGCCCGAGTGAAAATTGTTTCGTATTTTGTCGACGTTATTTCCATTGGAGGAAAAACTGAATCCAAGAATCTGTCAAATGTTGTGCAATCAGAAGGCATATTAACTGATGTCATGGCCTTGTAATTTTGAAAATGCCTCGAAAAAACAAGAGCATTAAATTTGTGTGATTCTTTTTTTTTCTGTCTGAATGAAAATGACTTTTCATGATATACGGGCTCATCAAGTTTATTTCTCATTGTATCTGCTTTTTTATAAAAATCAAAAAGTGATTTCTTTATCTTATCTTTTCTGGTCTTCAAAGCAACGTTTTCTGGATTGACAGAGTTTGGAGCGATATCAGGACTGTCAGCATTTATGATGAGAACATCAGCACTGTCAGCATTCGCAGTGAGAGCTTCAGGATAGTTAGCTTTCGCAGTGAGAACGTCAGGATAGTCAGCATTTGCATTGAGAACTTCAGGATAGTCAGCATTTGCAGTGAGAACGTCAGGATAGTCAGCATTTGCATTGAGAACTTCAGCATTGTCAGCATTCGCAGTAAGAACTTCAGCATTGTCAGCATTCGCAGTAAGAACTTCAGCATTGTCAGATTTCGCAGTGAGAACTGTAGCATTGTCAGCATTCGCAGTGAGAACTTCAGGATAGTCAGCTTTCGCAGTAAGAACTTCAGCATTGTCAGCTTTCGCAATAAGAACTTCAGCATTGCCAGCTTTCGCAGAGAGAAGAACTGCAGCATTGTCAGCATTCGCAGTAAGAACTTCAGCATTGTCAGCATTCGCAGTGAGAACATCAGCATTGTCAGCTTTCACAGTAAGAACTTCAGCATTGTCAGCTTTCGCAGTAAGAACTTCAGCATTGTCAGCATTCGCAGTGAGAACATCAGCATTGTCAGCTTTCGCAGTGAGAACTTCAGGATAGTCAGCTTTCGCAGTAAGAACTGCAGCATTGTCAGCATTCGCAGTAAGAACTTCAGCATTGTCAGCATTCGCAGAGAGAATTTCAGCATTGTCAGCTTTCGCAGTGAGAATTTCAGGATAGTCAGCTTTCGCAATAAGAACTTCAGCATTGCCAGCTTTCGCAGTGAGATCTTCAGCATTGCCAGCTTTCGTAGAGAGAACTTCAGCATTGTCAGCGTTCGCAGTAAGAACTTCAGGATTGTCAGCATTCGCAGTAAGAACTTCAGCATTGTCAGCATTCGCAGTAAGAACTTCAGCATTGTCAGCTTTCGCAGTGAGAACTGTAGCATTGTCAGCATTCGCAGTGAGAACTTCAGGATAGTCAGCTTTCGCAGTAAGAACTTCAGCATTGTCAACTTTCGCAGTGAGATCTGTAGCATTCGCAGTAAGAACTTCAGGATAGTTAGCTTTCGCAGTGAGAACTTCAACATTGTCAGCATTTGCAGTGAGAACTTCAACATTGTCAGCATTCGCAGTGAGAACTGTAGCATTGTCAGCATTCGCAGTGAGAACTTCAGGATAGTCAGCATTTGCATTGGCAGTGGTGAGAACTTTTTTGCTACTGGAGCTTTGTTTAAGATTCGATAGATTGACACCAGTAATAATCTTTTCATACTTTCTCTTTCGATTTCTTTTTCTACCAATCGTGTAAACGATATTTCTCCTGGCAAGATTTCGTTCTAAAGCTTCTTGAAAGAGTTCATTGGATGTACTAGTTTTTGAAGATTCTGCGTCATATTTGCATTTGATTTTCGATATAGCGCAATACTGTCCATCAGTTTTAAACAAGTTATTTGAAAACCAAGAATTTAGCTCATCCATAGTGCACTAAAAATTACATACATATGTTTTAAAGAGTATGTAAGAAAGACAAGAACTTTTTCAGCAAGTACTTTTTCTTTTTTATATAAGGTATTTGAATTTGAGGGAATCAGAAGCTATATATACTAACGTTTACTAAAAGTAGTAAATAATACTTTATTTCAAGTCCCGTAGTGTTAGCTACTAAAACAGTGAATAATCACAATACTGTATAAATAAATTCAAACATTTCAACAGGGCCCAAAGGACGAGGGGTAAGAAAAGAGTAAAAGGTAAAGAGAGCGTTTAAAATTCTACAAGAAGAGAATTAAACTAGACCAATAAAAGAAGGGTTTACGTAAGGGTTTGGACTATAATTTTGGTATTCTTTCTTTTCGAAAGAAAAAAAACAGAAAAATCTTCGTACTTTTGTCCCTGTTCTCTATATCTTATAACTTAAAAAAAAAAAGCGACACTCTGTGATACTTCTAAACGTGATAGGACTATCAGGTGTCACTATCAAAAATTGGCTTTTGCTTTTTGCTCTAAATATATAATTAGTAAATGCTGCTAAAAATTTGTATTTTCATGGTTTTCTGAAAAAAAATCAGCGACACTCTATGATACTTCTAAACCTAATAGGACTATCAGGCGTCACTCGAGTGTTGAAGATTATTATCAAATATTGGATTTTGCTTTTTGCTTTTAAACATATGTAGTAAACGCTGTTAAAAAAATTGTATTTACATGGTTTTCTTAAAAGAAAATCAGCAACACTCTATGATACTTGTAAACCTGATAGGACTATCAGGCGTCACTCGAGTGTTGAAGATTATTATCAAAAACTGGATTTTGCTTTTTGCTTTTAAACATATGTAGTAAACGCTGTTAAAAATTTGTATTTTCTGAAAAAAAATCAGCGACACTCTATGATACTTCTAAACCTAATAGGACTATCAGGCGTCACTCGAGTGTTGAAGATTATTATCAAATATTAGATTTTGCTTTTTGCTTTTAAACATATGTAGTAAACGCTGTTAAAAATTTGTATTTACATGGTTTTCTGAAAATAAAATCAGCAACACTCTATGATACTTCTAAACCTGATAGGACTATCAGGCGTCACTCGAGTGTTGAAGATTATTATCAAATATTGGATTTTGCTTTTTGCTTTTAAACATATGTAGTAAACGCTGTTAAAAATTTGTATTTTCTGAAAAAAAATCAGCGACACTCTATGATACTTCTAAACCTAATAGGACTATCAGGCGTCACTCGAGTGTTGAAGATTATTATCAAATATTGGATTTTGCTTTTTGCTTTTAAACATATGTAGTAAACGCTGTTAAAAATTTGTATTTACATAGTTTTCTGAAAAGAAAATCAGCAACACTCTATGATACTTCTAAACCTGATAGGACTATCAGGCGTCACTCGAGTGTTGAAGACTATTATCAAAAATTGGATTTTGCTTTTTGCTTTTAAACATATGTAGTAAACGCTGTTAAAAATTTGTATTTTCATGGTTTTCTGAAAAAAAAATCAGGAACACTCTATAATACTTCTAAACCTAATAGGACTATCAGGCGTCCCTGATAGGACTATCAGGCATTACTCGAGTGTTGAAGATTATTATCAAAAATTGGATTTTGCTTTTTGCTTTTAAACATATGTAGTAAACGCTGTTAATGGTTTTCTGAAAAAAAATCAGCGACACTCTATGATACTTCTAAACCTGATAGGACTATCAGGCGTCACTCGAGTGTTGAAGATTATTATCAAAAATTGGATTTTGCTTTTTGCTTTTAAACGTATGCAGTAACCGCTGTTAAAAATTTGTATCTTTATGATTTTTTGAAAAAAATCAGCGACACTCTATGATACTTCTAAACCTGATAAGACTATCAGGCGTCACTCGAGTGTTGAAGATTATTATCAAAAATTGGATTTAGCTTTTTTGCTATTTAAAAAATATATAATTAGTAAACGCTGTTAAAAATTTGTACTTTCATGGTTAAAAGAAATCAGCGACACTCTATGATACTTCTAAACATGATAGGACTATCAGGCGTCACTCGAGCGTTGAAGATTATTATCAAAAATTGGATTTAGCTTTTTTGCTATTTAAAAAACATATAATTAGTAAAGGCTGTTAAAAATTTGTACTTTCATGGTTTAAAAAAAATCAGCGACACTCTATGATACTTCTAAACCTGATAGGACTATCAGGCGTCACTCGAGTGTTGAGGATTGTCCAAAAATTGGATTTTACTTTTTGCTTTTAAAAAATATGTAGTAAACGTGTTAAAAATTTGTATTTTCTTTTCATGGTTTTCTGAAAAAAAATCAGCGACACTCTATGATACTTCTAAACCTGATAGGACTATCAGGCGTCACTCGAGTTTTGAAGATTAACATTTAAAATTGGCTTTTTGCTTAAAACAAAATAGTAACTGCTATCAAGATGAAATTTCATGTTTTATTTTTTTAAAGAAATCAGTAACTCTTTATTACCCTTACCCCTCATCCATATTTCAAATATTCTAAGATACCCAGAAAGATCTCACAAGGTCAGCTACCTATTACTTTTTAAATCTTACACTCCCTACATGACTACTCTATTTTTCCAAAACGACCTAAAGAAATCCAACACTTTGCAGTTATCTTCCAGTCTGCAGTTAACTTGCTGCACATATTACCTTTTTCTTACTCCTCCCTTTGAGTGATATTGGAAGCCTCTATCAATCCCTTAAAAAAGATTCAAATTATGAATACTATAAATTAAAATATTTTCAAAATAGAATGGATGATAAAATTGCTCTCGTCAAACTCTCATGTAATGTATGCGAATTTCAAATTATAATCACATCTTTTGTATAATACTTACTTTCTATAAATACTTACACAAAATAATCGAGAGAAACAATTCAACAAATTCAAGTTTGCAATACGTTCATCAGTTCAAGAAACCTATGATTTTGAAGAAAACAATTTTCCTAGCATGTTTAAATTGAAAGAGCACGAGAAAAATACTGCAAAATATCCAATTAGTACAGTAAACTTAGAATTTCAAGTATACTTTCTTGTTTGATACTAAATAATCTTTTGCCAGCAATTTAAGATTCAAGATTTTTTTTATATGTATCAGTTTAAAATAGAATGACCCATCATTGTTCAGGCAAGGTCTGGATCTTCTTTTGAAGTTACTATTGGAGCTATGAGCTTAGTTCCTTAAGGACGCAAAAGATATGGTTTAGGTGGTTTACTGTACTTTCCCTTGTAAAAAGTTCAGTTTTTATTCCAAAAATTTTTATGTCCCCTTTGTGATGTAATTTTCCAAAAGATTCTTTCTTTTGGAAATCTCTATAGAGTGAAAATTTTACAGTTCTAAAGAAAAGATGTCCACACCCTCAAAAGTTCAAAAGTTATCCAGTCCTGATTTAAATATCTTGAAAACTTAGTAACTAAAAGGGTTAATACAGACAAATGTCATGCAACAATTTTAAAACCTTTTTAGTTCCCTTGTGTAATTTTGTAATCTGAATGTAAAAAGTTGCCTGATGGTTCATGTTAAAGATGAATTTCCACAAAAATAGAAAACATGCTTTAAAGGTAAACAAATGACTTGCTAGTGGGTTCCAAGTTTGCTGAGTTTCTTTCTCATTTTGAGTTTCAGAGTGGGGTTCATTGAGAAATTCCCAGGTAGTTTAGGTACACAAGGTTACTACATTATAAAATCTTTCAATTTTAAATATGTTAGACTGAACAATGAACATTTGGTAGTTAGGGTATCATGTTGGATATTTAAAAACTCTACCATAAAAAAATGACAGGTTTATGCATAAGTATTATAAGTGTACATTCATTTTTAACTACTATCATTGTTTTGATGCTGAAGTTTTTAATTATATTCAACATGACATCCTAGCTAGCAAATGGTCTATGAGCCGGGGGGTGGCACCCAAGGTAGATGACCTACTTATGTGCACCCCTTAAGGGTCCCTTTTCCAAGCTTGTTAGGTTGGGTCAAAATGAGCAAAGATGGGGAAAAGTGCACTACACTCTACAGGGTGTAGAATTTGAAAAATCATACTATATTTTGCCTGAAAATTTACTCAAATTAAGCTAAATTTTCCCTGCACTGTAAGGGTCCGATATCAAAGGCCTGATTTTGGGCCGCACGTATAGTAATTTTTTAATCGAGTGTCCGCTTAGGTCTATGAGGTTATATAATATGCACACTTACCAATGCTCACAGCTTTGAAAAAAATCTTCACAATCATCAGGTTGGGCAGGTTACGATTTGCAAGGTGATTTGTGTGTAGAACCTGAAGTGAAGAAACCAGCAAAGCTTGAATGGCAACTGTACTACAAGACATGCATTGAAAGTCGAATATTGCTATTGCGAAAGACACATCATTTCATACGAGCCCACTAAATGCAAAGTTCCAATATGATCAGAAACCCAACACTCAAACCACTGCGCTACTGATACAAGCCAGGAGAATTTCTCTGGTGGCTGCTATTTATTATTGTACAAACTACAGATTACAAACTACACTATATTAAGAGAAAATCACAAAAGAGTGTTTGTTTCAATCGAGCTCCAACTCTGAACCTAACTGATAATGACCCGATTCCCAGCCAATTTGAAACCCAACCACACCCATACCCAACCCTACTAGGTTGCCTGCAGGTCCTGACACTATTCCTGCATGCCGGATCTGAAAATATATTTGCATTGTGTTATTTGCTTATGGAGAAGCCATCACCATAGACCTTTTTTCAAAGAGGCCACCCTGTTGAATAATTATGTGGTCCAGCAGAAAAATAATGATAAAACCATGCATAATTATTACAATATGCATGATACAGTAATTATGCATGCCTCTAACATTGTTTTTATGGCTGGACTACATAATTATTCAACAGGACGTCCTCTTTGAAAAAAGGTCTATTTGACCATGAGGATTGGAATAGGTCTGATGTAAGTATTTTGGTATTTTGGTAGCAAGTTTAAGAGAAATAGTTTATAGCCATCATAAATAAAGTATAATATCGTGAAGTTGGGTAACTTGCATCAGTGGAGGAAAACTTGCATAACCATCAAATGACTGACTAAATTAAAGTAGCAAAATTTTAAAACAAATCAACTAAGCAGCTCCGCTCGCAGCCCTTCTCTACCATATTTGTTTTGATTTAAGTAACTTTATATTTTAATGACCAGCCAGATTATTCATTTGAGGGTCATGCATGTTAGCCTCCACTGATGCAAGTTACCCGATCTCACGGTATAATTTGGGGTTGAGGGTAAACTGTTCATCTTTTCCCAGACAAAAAAAGCTTCTTTTTACTTGGCTTTGTCAATGCAGTACTGTGCCAAACATAGTATCACTTCACACACACACACACACACACACACACACAACACTGACAACGAACAACATACTCACCTACCTTAATTCAAATTCGTAAATTCTTGACAAGAAATTTTGCCATACCCATACCCCAACAACCAACTGAACCAACAACCTAACTTACTTTCGTTACTCGCACACATTGACATATCAGGCAAACTTAAAACTTACCACTAGCACTACTTCTGTTTTACTATACAGAGTACGTACAGTCCAGACAGTAGTCTAATACTTATTTCCCTGCCTTACTTTATATATTTTGGAATAAAAATTTCAGACATACCTTGTATGCTATGATTTCTTAATGATCACCACTGATAGCAGCAAGTCATCCTTATCAAACTTGTGTGTTTGTTTGTTGCCCATGTTCCTGATGTTCAATGTTAATGTTTACAGTTTGACAGTCGGTTCTTGTTTTGCCAGTCTGTTGGTAATTTTCTGAATTATTAATGTCGCTGTGAGCGGCTACCATACCAGCCTGTTCGCGCGGTTTCGATGTTGGCACATGGACTCTAAGTTTTGCGACGCCATGTGTAGCATCAGATAGAGGTCCAGTACCGTAAATATTTTTATATTATACACCCCGCCGCCCGCCGCCCGGCGCGTAGCAACAACCGGTGGGGTTTTCGCGTGTTGGCTGTCAGTGCTATTAATCCTCGAATCCTGCGAAGAGTTGTCTGAGTTCGTGAGTTTTAACGTACCCAAACTCCTCTTCGATTTGGCCATCTAGGCATTTTTTCTGTATGTTTGATTCATTCAGAAAACATACGCAAAAAATCTTTATATATTAATTAATTTTCCAAATTCTCAGTCAGAACACATTTTAACGAAGAGTCGAAAATACTTCTATTTATTTTCCAGGGAGTGGATAGGAAAGTTAAACTTTTCCAGAACCGAAGAACACATCAGCCCGAGAGAACACATCAATCAATATTTTATATCGAACACATCTATTTTTCATTTTTCATGAAACACTTCATGAGTTTTTTTTGTATCCTTATCACATTATCATCAGAACACATCATATTTTTTAGACATTTGCTATTTGGATATCATCATGCAAGCTTTACTATTTTACACGCCTTTCCTTCTAAAGAACACATCAAAATTTCTAGCTGGTGGTTAATACGGAACTTGTAAGAACAGATCAAAATTTCTAGCCGAAACATACACACAGAACACATCGAAAAAAAAGGTCGCCTCGCCGGCTGCTTTCGTCTATAGCTACGCGTCATTTTCACTTTTTTTACTGTTTACTTGTTTAAAATTTTTCGAGATAAAATTCAATGATTCTAGAATCTAAATTCATCCATTTTACTTAACTATTATACATAATGAGGCTCAAAAACGTAATTTCGTCATACTCTCAATTTGACCGGTTTTTGACGTATTGCATACGTATTTTTGATCAATCCTTACGGTTTTTTTACTTTTCTTCAAAGCTGATACCATTACCGAACGAATCACGTTTAAGTAGATGGTACCTGATCCCTTTATACCCTAAAATTTTAAGTTTCTTTATGAAAGAAATCGATACTTCTGTCTTTGCCGCGAATTTATCAACCTGTGCGCGCGCGGCCGCCGATCTACCTCGACGATATAAGTAAGTATTTTATATATGCTTTCGAATGGTACATGATATTTAATATAAAGATATGACTTTGTGCATGCAAGAGTATTAATCAAAATTTGATGTAGTCGATTTCTATCAATTCACGGGGTTTGACCAATTCTGCAGACCCGAATATAAAAATCGTACCCAAGCTCTTTTCTAATCGGCCCAGGCCCTGGATTTGCTATGGACCAATCAGATGCGTTTAATTTTCGCGCTACATTCCTGACGAAGGTAGAGCGGGAAAAGAATTATTTATCAAACAAACCAAGTAGAGAGCAGAGGTTGGTAGCTAATAACAGATTAATTGAACCTGTTTAATCTGAATAAGAAGCTATATTTTTGGTTTTGAGTGTAAGTATACTGATTGGTGTATCTTCTGAGGTATGTATTTTCATTGGATTTATATCACTTGAGAATGTTGTGCTTTTCCAAATTTGTTTGGCTGGGGCGGATATGATAAAAAAGTAGAACTTTGTTAGGGGGTAAAGAAAGAGGGATCCCAAAATACAATGGTATTTTTCTATGTTTCAAATAATTAGCCATATGCCTTACAATCCCAAGAATTTCAACTTTAATGTTATAACTTTAATTTAGTCCAGCAGTGAAGTAAGACTCTTTTGTATTCTTCTCTCTGGCATCTGACTGAGAGACTAGGGATAGTACTTGGTTGAGCAATTATTCCCCAGTCAGGTAAAAGTGTAATCTTTGAGATCCAGCAATTCAGGAATAAAGTTTATGACTCTCCGAACGTAGTTATTTCAGTAGAAATCATATATCAGGGTTGGTTTTGGGTGGTAGACGGAAAACTTACCAAAGGCCTTCAGTCTCGAAGTCCACAAAAACCAGTCAAATCTTCAAACTGGTGTGGAGTCACTTAGAATTTGATTTAATTTATTGATTCTGTTTGATATAATCTAAGAGACATTTTACAGGCGTTTTATAGAGAGAAGAAAATGGGAAGATATAAACAAGGACAAATCAACCGTAAATTAAACAAAAAGAAAAATTCAAAATTGCACAAGAAAAAAGTCAAGCAACAACTTGCTTTAGCCAAAGATGAGAACATTCAAATTCAAAACAAAAATCAGAAAATTAGAGAAGAAAATCAGCAAATAAAATTAAAAAATATAGAGGTGGTGACTGAAAACATCAAAATCAAAGATCAAAGTGAAAAAATAAAAAATGAAAATAATGAAATAAAATATGAAAATGTGAAAATCAAGGGTGAGATCGTGAAGATCAAAGATGAAAAATCAAAAGTTTTACATGAAAATACAAAAATAACAAAATCTTTAAAGATCACTAAAAAAGAACTTCAAGATGTCACGAAAAAACTTTATCATCATTCCGATTATTTGACCTCTGTTTCCAAAAAACATGCTACTGCTGAAAAAGATAAATCTTTCAATACCAAGCAAAATGAACTTTCTGAAGATGTTGTTCAGGTTTCTGAAAATAAACTTGGTGAGGGGACATTTGGTAAGGTTGTGGTTGGTTGTATGACCCAGCTTGGTATAAATTGTGCTATTAAGTCAGGGAAGAAACATTTTGATGCATATTGTGAAGCTACTTTCCTTCAAAGACTGCAAGGGTCAAGGTTTTTCCCATATTTGTTCGGAATTTTCAATTACATGCTTGTTATGGAGTACATTTGTTTTTCTGATGGCGCGCTAACTATTGATAAAGCCAGAATTGATCATTTGTTTAACCAAGAATCATGGACAATGATTTGCTACCAAATGTTTAAGGCACTTGTCTACATTCACCGTAAAGGATTCTTACACAATGATATTAAAAGCAATAATACTTTGTTACGATCAGATTCTACTCCAGTTATAATAGATTTTGGAAAATCCACTCTGCGCTCTCAACCTCAAGAATATAGACTTACAAGTGAACAGAAAGAGCGTTATAATGCGAGGTACCCATATTTAGCTCATGAACTAAGGAATGGTTCTGGTTTGAAAACATCTAAAAGGACAGACATTTGTTCTCTTGGCTTTGTTTTCAATTTTGTTGCTGATAAGGAAAATATGCTGTTGCAAGGTTTACAGAAGTCAATGCAAGAGATTTGCCCAGCCAAGAGAATTACTTCTCCTCTTATTTTAAAGGAATTTCAACACTGGGAGAGTAAACTTATGTAATTTTTAAAACATTTTCAATGGACATGATTAGCCTAAAAGCTCGGACAATTTTATTTCATCAAACATTTTCAATTTTTTTTTTCAAATTTTGAATAGTGGTTCACGAAGGCAAGGCTTTCCTTTTTTATTTTAATAGCTTTCAAGGTTTCTCTTTGATCTTTCTTCAGATTATTTTTTTTTTCAAATTACGTAGTGGTTCCATGGTCATCACTTGTGGTGGCAAGAATAGGCATGGTCATTTCGATGGCAAGCTTTACGTAATTTCAAGGTTTCCTTTTTTTATTTTAATAACTTTCAAGGTTTCTCTTCATTTTTTCTCCAGAATAATTTTTCTTTCAAATTACGTAGTGGTTCATGGTCACCATTCGTGGTGGCAAGAATAGGCATGGTCATTTCGATGGCAAGCTTTACGTAATTTCAAGGTTTCCTTTTTTTATTTTATTAAATTCCCGAGTTTCTCTTCATTTTTTCTCCAGAATAATTCTTCTTTCAAATTACGTAGTGGTTCATGGTCATCACTTGTGGTGGCAAGAATAGGCATGGTCATTTCGATGGCAAGCTTTACGTAATTTCAAGGTTTCCTTTTTTTATTTTAATAACTTTCAAGGTTTCTCTTCATTTTTTCTCCAGAATAATTTTTCTTTCAAATTACGTAGTGGTTCATGGTCACCACTTGTGGTGGCAAGAATAGGCACGGTAATTTCGATGGCAAGCTTTACGTAATTTCAAGGTTTCCTTTTTGTGTTTTAATAACTTTCAAGGTTTCTCTTCATTTTTTCTCCAGAATAATTTTTCTTTCAAATTACGTAGTGGTTCATGGACATCACTTGTGGTGGCAAGAATAGGCATGGTCATTTCGATGGCAAGCTTTACGTAATTTCAAGGTTTCCTTTTTTTATTTTAATAAATTTCAAAGTTTCTCTTTGATTGTTCTCCAGAATAATTTTTCTTTGAAATTACGTAGTGGTTCATGGTCACCATTCGTGGTGGCAAGAATAGGCATGGTCATTTCGATGGCAAGCTTTACGTAATTTCAATGTTTTCTTTTTTTATTTTAATAACTTTCAGAGTTTCTCTGTGATTTTTCACCAGAATAATTTTTCTTTACAAATTACGTAGTGGTTCAAGGCAAGGTCATTTCGATGGCAAGCTTTACGTAATTCAAAGGTTTCCCTTTTTTAATAATTACTTTGTTCAAGGTTTTTCTTTGATTTTTCTCACAAATATGATTTTTTTTAATTACGTTGTGGCTCAGTAAGGTTATTTAAATGGCAAGCTTTACACAATTTCAAAGTTTCTATGGGTTATTAATATAAATTTTCAAGGTTCTCACATTGAAATTTGCATCCTTAAACCTCATATTCTTCACTTGTGGTGGCAAGACTAAGCATGGTCATTATGATGGCAGGCTTTATGTAATTTCAAGTTTTTCATTTTTTCATTAAAACCTTTTCAAGGTTGTCTTTGGTTTGTTACTTAGGCGTTTAATTTCCTTGGCCTCTTTTATCAAGTACTGTATTTTAGTTGTTTAACTGATATTTCAATTTCCTTAGTAAATTAGTTTTTTTTAAATTTTGCATCATTTAAGTTTAAAATTTCGAAAGTTCAGTAGTAATTTCTATTTAAAGTTTTGATTAATGTATTTATTTATATATTTATTCATATAAAGATATCAAAATAGTATAGTGATTTGGTACTTAGAAAGATTTTTTGGTAAAATTATTCACATTTTCATAAGCTAAGAACCATTCATAAGTTTTCTTCCTTCAGCTCTTTTCCTGTCAGAAGAAAATTCCAGTTTCATCCCGTTTGAAAATTCAAATTACAAGGATGTCTTAGTTACTCATTCTTACTTAGTTTCAAGTCGAAGGGGAAGCAAGTTTAAAATCTTCCAAAAGAATAAACTATTTAGGGGTTCTATATGTTTCAGAAACCTGAAATAGTAACCCTTCTATTGATATATTTCACTTTCTGGTATTTATTTGTTCATTTACACAGATAAAAGAATCACAGAATAAACTTGCATCATGTCAAAGTCAAAGTCCATTGTTGGCCCAGTGGCATGTGGATTTATGAGAACTGTCATGTTCCAGCTTAATGTGGCTGATGCAAATAAAAGTTTTAAAAAGTTAAGCACTACTGAAATATCTCAGAAATTGAAAGCCCAGTTCGAGGAATTTCAAAACCTTTTCCAAAGTAGCAAGACTCAAAATATTGGTTATGCATGGTATAGAGCAAAAGTAGACAAAATTAAAGGGGTTATGCAAACAATAGGAAAAGCTTCAGCTGAGAAAAAGCAGAACATTTTGAGTTCGTTTGGGAAGAGTGCTTGGGCTAGTGTCACAGATAAAATGAAAGAGAAACATGACATTTTCCATTGCAATGAATGTTTGAAAAAGTATGCTGAAGTTTTAAGGTTGTTTCCAGTGAGGAAAATGAACTTGGTAGGCCAGAGCCTAGCAAAGAAATTTGGACTAAAGAAAGAGAAAGAGGAAGTTGTAAAGAAGATTGCACAGGAAAAAGTAAAGGAGCTAAACAAAGAGTTTATGAAAAAGTATAATTGGAAATTTGGAAAGGCAGCAGGTATACAGAGTGAAGGAGAATTGAAGAACAACGAGAGAAAATCTTACATGAAAGCAAAGAAAGACATTGAAAAATCATGGAAAAAACATCAGTGATGAGGTTTGAATCCATATTTTTGTAATAAAAGCAGCTAAGAACTTTATTAAGCTGAATCTTGAGCTATCTATTATTTTTAAACAATAGGAGACAGTCTTAAAAAATTAAGCAATTACTTGAAATTAGCCAAACTATTTAATTTTGATTTGAAATCTTTATCGAATCTTTTAGTACCATGAATTTTCTAATTTTCGATTTTTTGGGAGTTATATTATTCAAGATGCTGTAGGGGGGGGGTGTTACTTATGTTACTTTCCTTTGTCCAAGAAAACAAGGTTAGAAAAAGTGGATAATTTTGAAGAAAGAAAATGTGACAATTGGTTGTCAGGTTTGTTTCGAGTTTTGAGTCAATCCAGCTCTAATATTATAAACTTGATTTTCTAGAATCTTACCTTATCTACTTTGTTGATTTTAGCGTGCTCGGAGGAACAAAATCAAAAGCCCAGGCAGGACGCGTTAGAAAAACTAAAGGTTTCGAAAGTTATAGAGAGGCACAATTGAGAACGAGTTTGGAAAGAGAGAAAGTAACAAAAGGTTTAAAAAGACCACGCAGACATGTTGGAAGAAATTATCAATGGAAAGCTGAAGAGTGTTTGGAAAAGGTTATCACTTAATAAATTAAATATAAGTAAAGTAAAATAGAAAAAAAAATTAGTTATCCTAAAGTCATTATTCAATATCTACCTTTTTTGGTTCTTTCTGCTGTAGATTACGAGAAAGGAAAAAGTCAATTAAAATTTTTAGCTAATTTTTCGAATATTGCGTTACTTTATTCAAAAAATCCGTCAACACCCCACAACTGTTCTCAATTTCTTCTGAATTCGTTCTTTTTTTTAGGTTCGTAAATTCCCAAGTGGCTCGTTCATAAACTTTCGTTCATTAGCAACTGAGTTCGATGTCAAAAACGCTAAAGGTAACTGCTTTAAAACTGGTTAAAACGAGATAACATGGCTCTTGTTATCGTAATCAGATCTTGTCAGTGTCTTGTTACTTGCGGTTAAACATTAGCCCTGTGATTTCAAAGAAGACTCAAATGTTAAGTAAATTCCATTTATTTGATTCATTGTAGGGGAAATGCCGGGAAATGCAGGACAAGTTGTACGGACATATCTCGAAGAAAACGGAATCAATATGGAAGAATTCATCATTTTTGGTGGTGGCACTAAGCGCATAAGAAAAGCTAAGAAACGGTAAGCAACCTGTTATGAGATGTCAAATTAACGCTCCTATTTTGTCAATTTTTTTCTAATTTCGTGCCCTGTTTGCAAAGCAATTCGGCCGTGAAAGTAAAACCATTCGTTTTAATCAAGATGACGTCGGGATTGAAAGCATTTATTTTAGGTTAGATGTGTTTAAATTCTTTCAGGATATTGGATTCGAACGTAACCGTACCGGTGGATGAAAGCATTTTGGAGATAAACGCAAACCTGAATTCATTGATCAAAGATGTAATTATGTCTACTTTTGAAACATTTTCGTGTGACACATTTTGTGAAGTTATCTTTTGCTTGACTTGAAATCGAAATCTTTCTCAGTCTGGATTTTTGTCATAGGAGGGATGAATCAAGGTCGATTTTTATGATGATATAATTTTTGTTCTTATTTCAATTCCCTGAACTCCTCCTCCCTAAAAAATAATTAGCAAGATCGTCTTTGCAGTTAAATTTTTACTTAGGGTAAATATTTTAATTTTTACTTAGGGTAAATATTCCCTTGGAACGTTGGTAGTCCCGCAATCGTACGATTACATTGCAATAAACACTGACCTTGATGGTACTAAGACGAGTGAAACAAGACAATTCATTGTTTCAGGTACATGATTTTTATAACATATAGGGCTAGAGTCCTCAAAATCATTTTTGTTACACAAAATATCAACAACGCCATCCTTCTTCGTTGCTTTCACCACAATCGTTATTAATCGAGAATTTCAATATTTAGGTTTATTTTCTCTACCATGCTTATTCATTTTGTTGTTATTCATATGTATTTCCTTTGATTTTAAAGGCAGGAAGTTTTCAACAAATGAGGTCCGCAACAGAATGCTCCGCTCCCAACGTCCCTACTTGAGAATTCATTCTAGTGAATACTTTGACGCGATGGATGAAAATAATCTTTCAGCCGAGCGCGAGAGGATCGGAGAATTGGATGCAGATGCAAAAAGATTATACGACTTTAATCGACAGAGGGTTATTGCATGTTGGCACGATACTTCTCCTATATCCGGTGCATCTCATCTCCAAATCACATTTTGCACTCTTTACGACAAAGCAATATTTTACACGCAGGAGGAATATTTGGCAAAAACAGGTAAAAACTTTATCCAATGATTTTATATGTGTGTGCTTTAAAAGCACCGCAGAAAGAAAATGTATGATAATAAAACCTTGTGTTTTTCATTTCCTGATTTCCGTCCATGTAACGTTTCGACCATTGTGTTCCTAAAGCCTCTTCATCCACCGAACAAAATAAAATTGTTTTTCTTAATCTAGAAAATTTGAATAAAAATCTTTGATTTCACGAATAAAATTTGAGTCGAAAATGGGTCGCATATTAACGATCATTCTAAGCTAAATATATTTGAGATTTTTCCGCTCTAACCCCGACTTTGATGGTCGATTTTGCTCAATTTTTTCATAATTCTGAGATTTGGCTAGTCAGATTGATTTGAATGTCAAAGCGAACTTCTGAAAAGATAGCCATAACTACAGTATAGCAACAAAGGCCATAAATCGCTGAATTTGCGAACATTTGTAAGTTTGTACGGACGCCTAACAAAGCTTTTTATAAAATGAGTTATTAATTTGACAATCGAGTGGGATTTATTTTCGCGTATGACATTTAAAAGATGATATATACATGATTTTGTGCCTTTTTTATCACCGAAAGTGTGCATGGTTATTGAGCTAATGTAATAACTAAATATTTTATAAGGTTTGAAATTCTTTGAGACGTCGTTTAAAATTGATTCTCGAAAGGCTATACTCATACAGGTTATACAAATCCGCCAGAGGCGTCTAGGGCAAATCTCCTCGTCAAAAAAGAGATAAGGCATGGGGATGATGTTGGCAGATTAGCACTCTGATCTCATTCACAGATGATACTGAGATCTACTCTTAGGTGCCAAATGAACGGGGGGGGAGGGGTTGTAAAATTTTCGAAATTTTAATAAACGGGGGGGGCCTAATTGCCGGGGGGGCTAATGGCCGGGGGGTTGGAAATTGTACTTCTGAAAACCCAAAATGAGGTAAATATAGGCTAAAATCAGGCTATTTAGAGCAAAACAAGGGGCCTTCTCTTTGACAGCTGAAAATATTCTTAAAAATTAATAAACAGGGGGGGGTCCTAATAACGTCTGGGAGGTTGGGAGATTTTCGAAAAATTAACAAGCGGGGTGGGGCTGTTTATTTGACACCTAAGAGTACGCATGCTCAAAGTCAAACAATGTTTAAGGGCTAATTATAAGCTATCCAAAAAGGCAGCTTTTGAGAGCAGAATCCCGAAAGCACCATTTCGTAATAATGCCATAGGGCACTTTTCTATAAGTACCGCAATGTTTTGAATTCCCGGTGGGTGCCAAACTCCAAGCAAATTCTGATACTCCACGCATGGCACGTATGCACTCTGAGTCTTAATCCCATGGATCGCACCAAAATCTAGCGCCAATCACAAACGTGAAACATTAGATCCCAGTCATTTTCGTTTTGAGGCAACGGTAGTGTGTCATATTCGCCAGATCCCTTTAGAGCTGTCACATTCGCCATACAGTTGACGCTCTTTAATTCGACGTTCTACTATTCGATAGGCTCCCTTATTCGATGAAATGTAAAGTCCCTGTCAACATGAAACTCTCATAAACGGCGCTCCCTTATTCGATGAAAATCCAATTCCCCTTGAAGATCGAATTAGAGAGCGTCAACTGTATATATATGGAGCAGAGCGTGATATGCGCAGAATGGATCTGTTATGAGATTAGGCCTTTAACCCCACAGTTTTTATTTGACGTCAATTAGATAAGACGCTTTTGCAACGCTCTTCGAAAAAATGGCTGAAAACAAATCAAAACATCAAAATTCATGAAAATAACATCAAAATGGATAAAGATCAGCCTTTCGAAGCAGCCTTACCACCTCAAGCTTGCACGCCGTCAAGATGTACCAATGACGAAGACCTGGATCGCTTAACATGCAAAAAATGTAAAAGATCGGTTCATTATGAGTGCACACAGCTACCTTTATATCAGCTACAAATATTCGTGACATCCTACAACGATCATTACTTATGTTCAAACTGCGTACGAATAACGAAAAACCTAAGAAATAAAGTGGGAAAAAACACTCAACATATGATGCAAAATGAACTTAAAAAGAAAGACGACGTCATACAAAAACTGAACAACGAGGTCAACACCAACACAAAAATCCGTGATTCCATCAAAAATGACCTCAAAACCTTTCTGGCAGGAAAACTACAAGAAATGGAGGAAAAGACAAGAAAGATGATAAAGGAGGAAATTAAGCAGACAGCAGAAATAATGACGGAGACATCAAAGAAAACATACGCCGAAATTACTAAGAAGCACAGAGCAGACTTAAGATTTACCGAAGAACAAAAACGGAAGGAAGAAAGTGAAAAGAGAGACATAGACTCTAGGAAACTAAATATCATCGTTCACGGGTTTCTCGAATACTCAGGCCCAGATAAGGAAGAAGAAGAAAATGGAGTAAAATACGACAAATTTCGGTTCCGAGAACTCCTGGAGGACATCAATGTTCCAGAAATAAATGTTACTCACCACAGATTAGGAAACAGAAAAATAAAGAATGGCCGTCCTCTTAAAGTCACCCTTCAAAGTCAGCATGACAAAGATCTTATCATGAAGAATTTATACATGCTGAAAGAAACTTGTTTCTTTCAGGTAAGTATCACAGAAGATTTTACTATCAACGAACGGAAAAAGATAAAGGAGATGCACGAACAAGCGAAGAAACTTAACAAAGACAATAAAAATAAAGACTTCAACTGGCGCGTAAGAGGAAGCCCAAGAACAAAACTACGCATCGTTAAAAAATTTCAAAACCAAACAAAAATATCTTCAAATTATAAACCAAAATACTCTACAGAAGAAATCGTCAGCGATTGGGCATCAACAGATGATGTAGACTATAAATCGTCTACAGATGATGATGAATAATTCATTTTGTAAATAGGCAGTCGAACTCTATTAGCTTTAAAGCTAGTACAGATTTGTACACATTTTTCGACTTTAAGGAATATAAACATTAACATTAACATTAACATTGGATGGCCAACTTAAATCTACTCGTGTTATTGCTTATATCATAGGATTAAACGTTTGCGTCCAGTCTGAAGTGGAAAAACCGGTCACGTATCTTTTAGCGAGATGCCCCTCAAGTGGTTTACAGCTCTGTTACAGTGACACGAGATTGGAAGATATAGTAGAGTGGCACAAAACGAAAATTGAAATTAGCGCTGGTATCAAATTAGTCGACCGCATTCGCTTCTTCAAAGGCAAGCTACCTTATAACGGAAGAAATTACGACAGAAAAATCCAATACACTCTTCTCGAGATGCATAAAAGTATTGCAGAGCTTGTTTTCAAATATTGTTGCCTAAGTAACTCAACATTTAACATGTACTCTCGGGTTGTATGCATCTCGATAAGAAGAGTGTATTTGGTGAATGGCTAATCCGACGAATATCTTTCGGCCGGAATTTAGTCTTTTTAAGTAATTAGTCGGATGAGCACAAACTTAGTACCGACACAAATTGTATTGATTTCCGGATGGAATCATCGAGATACGGGGTCAAAGGTCTTTTTGAGTGGGAAAAAACCACAGATCTGTAAAGCCCGAAGGACTAGATTTGCGACTTTTATCGAAAAGTGAAGCCTAGGTTTGGAAGTATTTCCTACCAAAGTCACGTGACTAAAATATGCAATTTCACCGGTTTGAGAGATGTGAAATAGCGTTAAATAATAAACGCCTACTTTTTTTGAAATCGCCAGATTTCGAAGAATGTACTGCGAGAAAAGGGCGCTACTTTTTATCCCTCATTCCAAATTACTTCTTCTGGCTTTGAACAAGTTGAGAATGGTCATCTTAAATGCATTCCTCATCCAAAAGATTCTTTCCTAGCTCTTCAGTTTTTCAAGTCAATAAGCCAAGGTCTGGAAATAAATGCAAATCTAATTTTTAACCTCGTAAAATTTATCTCTATAGGTGATGGCCCTGCCTGTCAATTAGAGTCCGGACATCAGAAAGGAGGACGTTACTTTTCGTGGAGGGGTGAAATGAATGCCGACATGGGTCATGACCTGACATACATGTTTGGTTGTAAAAGGCCCAATCTTCAAGAGAGGATTGATAAGCTGATTAAAACTAGGTATGGAGAAAGATGGAAAAATAGTGCGTGCGTCAAAAACTAATTCGATAATAAAAAGATCCTCAAACACATTTAAGTAATATTTAACTGGAAAATTGAACATCAGGCTGAATAGGAAATAGTGTAAACAAATGCGACAAATAAAAAATCAATTTATTCTCTGATAATTAATTTTTCTAATTACAGTTACGGAAGAGAGTGCGTCTAAACATTCAAATCTTCGATTCTTGATCACATCTCTAAAGAAAACATCGTGAAAGAGTTGAACAAACGAAGTATTCCAGCAAATGATAAAACCAGAAAGGATATCCTTCTACCGCAACTTGAAGAAGAAATGGCTGGCATCCAACATCTTCCAGCCTTGGTTTTCGAATCTGCTGAGACAAATCTCACGAAAGTTGGTCTTCAAGATTACGAAATTTTAGGATGTGATCCATTGCACACGCTGAAGGGTCATATTGCAAACCTGTACAAAGAAATTCCAAGGCACCTGGAAACAAAAAAGGAAAAGAAAATGTTTAAAGATTCTGTTGTTGCCTCCTTCCGTGGCAAAGAATCCAAGAATGGAGCAGACCATAGAAAAAGCCTCATTGAATTGACAATATTCTTGGATGGGGAAATCGATGACGGGTATGTCAAATTGCTACGGCAGCTTAGTGAGATACAGGAAATTATGTACGCTGGGGAGGATAAGAGAACAGGAAAATCAGTGCTTCGTTTGGTATGGGCAATTCATATTTGAAAAAGGGCAAATACTAAAAAGGCATCAGATTTATTTTCTCATTAAAATAGTTAATTTTTGTTCAAATTCCAGGAGATTGACAGAGGCATGGAAAAACCTTGACGATACCAACATACCTGCATGTGTTTTGGTAAACGAAGAAGGTGTACGTAGGCACCTTGAAACCCTTAATACCCCGAATCCATTTGCGTCACAGGCAAGTAACTCAATCCATTAGGTCTATATATTTATTTTATAACTTTGTAAATCCTTACCAGCTACCTTTCTGATTATACTGTTTTAAAAATAAAAGACTTATTATTCGAGATCGTCAATCCATATCAAAAGGCACTAGATTTGAGGAGGTCTGGAATCAAGGAAGTCGTGCATGTTTTGTTGGAAATAATTATGTTATAATATAAGTTATAAACAATAATATGGACTTTGTCTTACCTTCAGCCAACCATTGGAATGAATGTTCAAGAGACATCAGAGTCAATACGTGCTGCTACTGAAGACACAGAATCAGCACACCAAGGTAATCTTAGCAACATCTGCAAATTAGAAAAAGAAGATGAGCGTTGAATTTATGAGTGATTTAATTTCAGTGCCTCCTCATCTTTTAAGTAGGCAATGATGAACAAAGTGATGAAGAGATGAGCGATGACGAAGAGAGTGAAGTAAGTGTCCAGTGAGCGAGAGTCAAGTGACGAAGAATATGAAAAAAATGTTGATGGTTTCATGCTTAATTCGGACATCGGTAAGCACTTAATAATTTCAGACTTCAGTATCAATTTGTCAAACAAAAAAGAAAGGAGACGGCTCCTTTGCAAAATAATCAAAATTAGACGTTTTGCCTACCATTTTCGAGTATGTCACAATTGAATTTAAAGATATAACGTACTTACTAATATTCATCCTTCGTTTCAGTTCAAGACCAATTGCTGAATGACACCAATCTGGAGAACGATGCCAAAAACAATTTGATGCATGCTAATACGGATGGTCTGCGTGAAGACACGTTTGATCTGGAGCACTGCACCGCCAATGATTCGGAGGAAGGAACCTCAAACGATTTTGAGAACGACACAACAAGTAGTAAGTAGCAAAGGAAACTATAAAGAAAGTAAGATTAAAACTATAATGGATAGAATCTTCAAAAGCCTTATCCTATAGCCTTGTATGTCATACATCACACTGCATCACAGTTTCTTTAAATGCCAGACCACATATCATAGATATTCTAAATTCCATGACTACAAAATGCTTTATTTTGTTTTGATTAGGCATAACATCAGCAATGAACATTTCAGGAATCAATCAAAGTGGAGGTAAAGAATTTCAGACAAACCTGAGCTTTTTGTTGAAATCTTGGAAATTAAGTATCATACAAATGACAGTGACAACCTGAAGAAAAAGAAATTACATTGAATTAATAAACCCTCTATGAATAAGTCTCTTTAAATTTCAGAAATTCGAATGCCTCAAAAACCAGCTACACCAGCGAGACCATTGGCAAATATGACATTGTCATCAAACCAAAGTCAAGGTAACATATCTTTGTGTGCCCTAAATTATTTTCTTGTATATCTACATATTTGAAATTTGAAATTTGTAGCAAAACGTGTAAGATAAACAAGTAAATTTTAGAAAGGGGAGGTAAATTTTAGAATTTCAAACAAAAGACAAACCTGAGCTTTTGTTGAAATCTTCATGGAAAATAAGTACCATACAAATGACAGTGGCAACCTGAAGAAAAAGAAGAAATTGAAATGAATCAATAAACCCTCAATGAATGAGCCACTTCAAATTTCAGAAATTCAAATGTCTATCAAACCAGCTACACCAGTTACACCATTGGCAAATATGACATTGTCATCAAACCAAAGTCAAGGTAACATATCTATGTGTGCCCTATTTAATTTTCTGGTACATGTACAATATCTAAAATTTGTAGCAAAATGCTAAGATATATAAACAAGTAAAAATTTCAGGAATTTAAAAATTGAATCTAAAACCAAAAAAAAGTTCAAGAAAATGTTTTCTTTTTTCAGAAATCAGATTACCGAGAACGCCAGCAACACTAATGACAAGAAATAGAGGTAAAGCGAAACTGTTCTTGACAATTCAACTGATAGATATGATTTTGATTTTTATTTCTTCAAAGTTATTTTCCAACTTATAAAATGCATTTTTTTTCTTAGATGTTCTGGAGAGCACACCAAAGTCATCAAAAACCAAGGCAGCAACTTCTAGCAGATCAATAACTTCAAAAAGCAAGAAAAAAGAAAGTGAGAATTTTCTTGAATCTATCAATCATTAATAACATGGTTATTTTGCTTCTGCCACTAGAGCACTCTTTGTAAAGAAATCGTCAACTTAAACATTTGGTTTCCAATGCGCCATAGTTTGGGATTGGCTGTCAGACAAAATAAAAGTAATTAAAAAAAATTGCTGATTTTTTCCAACAAAAAAGGTGTCAAAGTAGACGTTTTGTCTGGATTGGTACTGTTTTGGTGTCCTGACTAGTGAAATTTACCAATTTTAAGTAGTTAATGGTTGTTTTTTGTCTTTCAGATGTTATTGAAATCACGAAAAAGAAGCCAGAATCTCGAACATCACAGCTTCTCACATCAGTTTTTGGCCACGAAGACAAGTTGATTCAAACATACTGTCTTGCTAGAGAAAAATTTAAACTAAACAAGGAGTTATACCGTGATAGATTGATGGATTTGAGTGCTAAGTTGGAAGTTAAGTTGAATATTGCAAGAGAAGAGGCGGAGAAAGAAATAAAAGAAATTGAGATAGAAGCAATGGCAGAAAAGAGCATTAAGTTAAAATTTTCAATTGGCAAAGATAGAGTGTATGAACAATTGAAAAACAAACTTTTAGTATTGAATTGTTTGAAGAAAAATTTGAGGATCAACTAGAAAGTATACATGTTTTTCTTTTTACATGAACCTTGCAAAAAATTCAGTGTAAAACATGTATAATTGTTTGTTTTTTCATATCAATAATTCTTAAACTTTTGTTTTTAACTTGTAATCAAATTTTTAATACAAAATGAGAATGCTCACCTAGTTCTAATTTGTTTGAATAAAACAAAATCAAGAAACAAATAGTGTAAAGATTCTTTACCCATGGGTGCCCTTTTGTTATGTTTCCATCATTTATCAATGATTGAAAATATTTTTCACAGCCAAAGGAAAATTCACTCACTTTGTTCAAAATAGCCTAATTAAAAAACACTCACTTCTTCTTTAGAAGTTTCTTTTTTGTAGTTATATAATTCCATACTTTTTCAAAGTCAAACCAACGATGTAAAAATAATAGATAACCAACTACCTCTAGAAGGCACTTCTCCCAAAAGAACAACCATTGTTTTCCTATTGAAATGAGCACTCCTTTAAAAAGCTCTGTGTGCAGTGCGTGTTATGCTTTCAGCTAGATTTTGACACACTTTTTGACATCCACTGAATTGATAGAAAATTTGAATTGTTATTTACTGCAAATTTTGGAATTTTTTTCAAAAGATAAAGGTACCAATCTTTAGACAAATTGACTACGGATCGGCCTGATACCACTTAATCTTCATCTGGATAAGTAAACGCTCATAAAATGCTGATATCTGAAAAATATATGTGTGATTTGAAGTGCGATATCTCACGAATGAAAAGTGCATGAAGGTTGCCTGATACAAAATAAACAGATGAATGTTTATAGAACAATAATATCTAATTAAAAAATTCCTTCTGTGAGGCTGCCTATAGGAAAATACACTTTTTTTAACCCAAATTTTGGAAAAATATACATCACGTGATCGATTCTGTCTAATAAAAGGTAGCAAATGAAGCAAGTTTTTGTTTAATTGCACTTTTTACGATGCAAAATATCATTAATATTTTTACAACCGTAACACGGATGTTTTTTGAGAATCAAGGCAAGTTGGTTATCTATTACTTTTACATCGTTGGTCAAACCTTTAAAAAAAATTTGTAAACCCATTGAGTTTCATAGCTAATTTCTATTTTCTTTATTATCAATGCTTGGTCTATAGTCTCTAACTTTAAAAATATGGAGTGTCATTACAACAAAAACCCTGATAGTTACTTATCGGAAATTTCACGCTGATTTCCATTATTTTCATCGTTTCTAACCATATCCCTTGGCAGTTCGGACAGGGGATCACATGTACAGGCCACTTTCCAAAATGTTACAATATTATTTGCTATTTTGAGTTAAGAAAAACAGGATTTAAGCTAAAGCTTTTAACAGCCTTATACAGCCTGGGGGCTGTGTAAAATGTAACAACTATGAACCAAAATCACAATAGAAACAATGGAGCGTAATCCAACCCAATTGTGTAAAATTTAACAACTATGAACCAAAATCACAATAGAAACAATGGAGCGTAATCCAACCCAATTGTGTAAAATTTAACAACTATGAACCAAAATCACAATAGAAACAATGGAGCGTAATCCAACCCAATTGAATAATTGAGATTCATTTATCAAACGTAATCGAATTGCAATCAAATGGTCAATTCCTGGGTAATATTTGATTGTGTTCCATTGCATTTAATTACATTTGATTGTTTCAATTGATAGTCAATTATGTTTGATATTAGTTTGCTGCTGTTGAAAAACCAGGATTGCTATCGAACACTAGAACCGCAAGCATTCTTAAAGATTGAAGCGAATAATGATTTTCAACAATTTTTCAAGCAGGCTGTGAATGTTTTTTTCTGCATACATACATTTTCTTTCGACCCCTCCCCTCACCCCTGTATGTACGCAAGCATATGCTTTTCAAAGACAACCCCACCCCCTAAAGTCCAGACGTAATTAATCGAACAGTTTGATTACCAACGAACTTTGTCCGACTTAATCAAACAACAAAAGTTTGATTCATTAATCAACCATTTAAAAAGTCGCTAAAATTGTGAGTATTCGATTAAGTTTGACTAAACATATTTAGTTCGATAAAGTTTGACAACAAGAAATGTTTGAAAAAACATTGTTCAACAATTTTTCGACAACAAAAAATGTTCAACAAAATTTGACAACAAGAAATAATGTTTGACAAATGCGACAGAAATTCCATTCGAAAAAGTTTGCCAACAACAAAGTTCGACAAATTCGACGGAAATTGTGCCTGCTTGCTGAGGCCTTTACTTTACTTTCTCATCATGCCAGATCATGCTAAGGTTTGTCTCAAAATATTGTTCGATTAAATTGGATTAAATTTGATTAATATAAAAAAACTAATCGAACTAACGAACAACCGAAGTTCATTGAACATTAATCGAGCAACAAAGTTTGATTAAGTTTGACAAAGTTAAATTAAAAATACAGTTCGATTGGTTCGATTAATTACGTCTGGTTATGTGTGTACGTACTAATATCTTACTATGTCCAGACGGTGTCAATCGAGCGAATCGAAAACAGTATAAATTGAACGCAATTGAATAATTCCAGATAATTGCAATTCGATTGTAGAACGCAATCGAACCGTTCGCTTGCTACGATTACGGTCGATTGCTTTGATTGCGTTCGCTTGTATTCAATTACGTTCAATCGTTCAATTGATTCAATTGTATTGGATTTTATTTGCTTTGGTACGGTACTTTTTAATTGCTCGGAGTGATCCAATTTAATTTAATCGCAATCAAACTCAGTGAACATAATCGTAATCGAACAAATCAAAATTAATCGAATGTAACAGATAATCAATCGAAGCAATCGAACATAGTCAACTATCAATCGAACCAATCTAACCTTACTCAAACGTAATTGAACACAATCGAATATTACCCAGGAATCGACCGTTTGATTGAGATTCAATTACATTCGACGATCGAGTTGCAATTATTCGATCGCATTCGATTACGATTTTTGTTTGAAGTTGTTCGATTGACACCGTCTGGCTATGTGGACGCCCCTAGAAGTAATCAACCAAGCAAGATCGAACATAATGGTTGTATACAATCAAATGACAAATCCTGGATAATGTTCGATTGCAATTCGATTGCGTTTGAAAATCCAGACGTCCGCGCTCGATAGGATCGATCATCGGAACGGCTCGATGAAGGATCGATATGTGATCGATGGATTACTTAACGATCCAGATAGCCGTGCCGTGCCGATGATCGAACCTATCGAGCGCGGACGTCTGGGAAAATTAAATCAATCGATGCTCGATTACCTTCAAAAGTTTACTTTAATTTGATTTTTAAAAGCACTGTTGTTCACAAAAGGCGAAGCGGAACAGCCAGTTTTGTTTTGATGTAATCGCGCATGCGTAAACTCTAAGTTTAATTTTTGACGGCAGCCGAAATCTAAAGCCTCCACCGGTGTAATTATTAAAACACCGGTGGACACCGGTGGACACCAGTCTCGAATCTCTAAAAAGTGCCACCGGTGAAGAGTGGTTGAAACCGGTTGCAAAATCATTCGCCACCGGTGGGAAACCGGTGGGACCACTGGTTTTTTTCGACACCGGTGTGATGGAGTATGTTGGAAATCGCGTGGCATGACACATATGGTCGAGGGAAGGGCCGCAACCTTATGATTATTGGTTAAACCAATTGTGCCAAAACGTTCATTCTGAGTCCCCTAACAAAAATCTACGACTGCTTCATGACACCGGCCAAGGGCAAATTTAATTGGGTGAGTACACCCAAAAAGAAAGTGATTTTTCTGAATGACCTTAGAAATGACAAGGGCGGTGATGATAAGGTAGTGTCCTGAAGCACGTTTCTTAACTTCCCAGATGGGTCTACCATTAATGTACCCACACCCAAGAACAACCACCCAGCAGATTTTGAGTGGTCCACTAGACAACCGGTGTTTGCGACTGCGGAACAAAAAATTGTGAGAGTGGTCAACGTGGAATTTATTGCCGGGGAGACAGACCAGATGAACGAGCGCTGGGAGTATCTCACGTTTAACCATTAGTTTTTAAACGAAAAAAACAACATCAATTACAATATCACCAACTCATTTTGGATGCGTAATCGAATCGAAATTTCTTTGGAATGTTAACAGTGCTCGATGGTTGGGTTCTGTTGGGACCAACGTATACTCCGTTACTGTTTGGCTTGATGGGTCGAGGAAAGACAAGTCCATCTCTGGTTCATTCTCTGTACACTAAAACAAAAGTTCGTTTGCAAGGTTATTTTTAATTCAACCAAGGACGCTGATTCAACTGTATGAATAAGAAATACTCTCAGGATACCCCAACCTTATTTTTCGCCAATACCTTGAGGAAAGAAATTTTCGGAGGATGAAAAATTACGCCAATCCGCTAAATTAAATCCCCGCGAAAATTTACAAAATTGCCAATCCGCGAAATTAAATTCCCGCAAAAACTTCTATTCCCTTAAGGTATTTATCGCAGACAAGTGCTTATAGAAATAACGTGTAGCCCGCAAACTGTTACCCGCACACGCCCTTGTGAGACTATTTGAACTGCAGAAAAAAACTGCAGAAAAAAACTGTAGAATTTCTGAGTATGCATACAAATTTGAGTTACCTGCCATGCCCAATCGACACCTGCTGTGTTTTTTTGAATTTTCAATTTCTTCACCGGTGCTGTTTCTTGTGTAATGAATATTTCTGGCTCTTTTTGTGACCTTCTTTTCTTCTTTTTCGATTTTGGTTTCTTACCAGCATTTTCTGGTATTTCGAAAGCGTATGCTAGTGGTCTAGCGCGCATGAACTTTTCGAAGTATACATCTCTTTTTTCGTCATTCCATGAGCACCAGGTACCCGGCTCAACAGCCAGATATTGATAATCTGGCGCCAAACGATATTTTCCGATTCCACGGATAGCTCTTCGAGCCTCGGTGTAATAAGACTGGACACATTCTCCAAGCTTTTCAGATACATCAGCCATATGTTTTGGGATCTGGTCCTCTTTCAATTCCTTTCTCTCAATGCGGTGTTGGTTCTCCAATGCGTTGGTCGTATATCGTTTCGTTATCCCATGGGCGTCTCTAGCCTCAATCACCAAACACTCGTTAAATTTTTCAACTCGATTCTTCCGAAACCAATCTGTGAAGCCTGGGGCAAGATTTTCCCAAGTTGGTCTCAAATTCTCGATTCTTGCACTCAAGTCGTTAGAATCAACTGCATCAGCAAGTCCTTCTTTAAAAATGATATCTTGCTGACTGCCGTATATATCTGCCATTATGCGCTCTGGATTTGCATCGTTTTCGAAGCTCTTTGGTGTCGTTATCTTGCAAATGTTTTGTGCACCACAAACTATCAGACGTCCGAAATATATCTTTGAAACCTGAAGTTAATGAAAAATGCAAAACAATTTTTAATCCTTCGTTGATTTTCCTTCTGAAAGCTCATTTTACTGGACACTTAAAACCATGAATCTTGAAATTATAAAAGAAAAGTCTTGGTTCTGTTTTTAGGAACATAGCTTTGAATTGATACAGTGGTTGATATGTAAAAAAGGTGGAGACTTTAGGTGGAAACTTTTTCAAGCAATGTTGGACGCTCAAAAGGTTAAGTATTCTTCCTAACGTTATATTTCGTATCAGGTATGTAAAAACCTTCCGACTTTTACTATTTTTAGTAGGAAAAGCGTGAGGGGAGGGAAGGGGGGATCGAGACCCCAAGACCTCTAAATTTACAAGTGTTAGGAAGCGGTCATAAAAAATCATCTAGAGGGGGTCGGTCGCACCCCTCCCTCGATATGTCGAAAAATATTTCGAGCCCCTCCTAACCAAGCCAAAAAAATTTCGCACCCCCCCCCCCCCCCTTAGAAAGATTTTAACCTGTTAAAATTAATTTTTAATCTGTTTTGAACTGACTTTCCTGAAAATCTAAGTTCTCAAAAGCCTATAAAAAAGGTCAGATTTAAAAATTACTATAGTGCAGGGACAATGCTCCTCATCAGCCCTTTCTGTTTATGCGGACCCTGTGATTTCTTGAGATAAAGACCAAAATTTCAAGCTAACTTTCTTAAAATTTGAGACCTTACTAATAAGTAAATCTTTAAAGTTAATCAATAAAAATATTAAAAAAAAAGCTCTCATAAATGGTTAAAAAGACTTCATTTAAAATCTTCTTAAGATGGCAAAACATTTTGAACCCCCTCCCCCTAAGGGTGGCAAAATATCTTCCACCCCTCTCTAGTAGATACTTTTTGATTGCTCCCTTATGACCTTCTAGCACCGAAGTTTCTTAAATATTATACATTGAGTGGATAAATTTTCATTTACCGTGATTGCGAAAAAAGGTCCCACGAAAATTAGTTTATTTTTGAAAAGAATTGTCTCACGAAAATATCTGCTTGCGAAAATTAATCCGCTTAAGTTCTCTGCTCATTTAAATAGAATACCAAAGAAGAGCTGTTGAATTGTTTGGCTTATAAAATAATTTTAAACCAAAGTCACTTTGACAAAGTGAATGCGAATCTTACTTTCGCTTTTTCGTTATTCTTTGAATAGTGGTATGTCATTTTAGTGTTTTAGAAAACGGTTCAAATTACCTTTAAATACTTAAAGAATACACGTCTGCGACTACTAACATATAAGTTTTCCTTCAAATGACACTTCTTTATAGCTACTTGTTTCAAATAAACATCCCTCCTAGAGTGGAGGCGTTAGTTTGAAGAAGGCGTTTGTTAAAATTTTAGTTCATGGTGGGGTGTTTATTTGAGGGGGCCTTTATTCGAAGTAATACGGTAGACTTAAGATTCGTTTACACTTGTTCATAAAGAGTTCGTTTATCAATAATGTCATGCCAGTCCCGGACAAAAGGTCAATATATTTTTTCAAAATAGCGAAATAAGATATTAATTTGCATAGTAAAGACAAGTTGAGCGTGAAGTTGAGTAAACCTAGGTCCCAGCTGGCACACAACGTTGTTTCAACGTTTATCTAACGTTATAAACGTTCAAATAACAACGTTGTGTGTCAGCTGGGCTTTTGCAGGTGTCAACCAATCGCACAAATAAAAATAACAAAACAAACCTTTGTGGATAGCCTTATCCAAGTCATGCCCAATTTTATTGATCTCGATGAGGTCAGGATCGGCAATGATTAGTTCGCCGGCAAAACGTCGGTAAGACTATTTTTTCTAAAATGCCAGAAGGACGGACCAGGGAATTGTGGATGATTTTTTGATTTCGCATCAATCAACGCCAGATTTTCATATGTTGAATCTGTGAGAAACAGGTTTTCGCAAATGTCGAAGGTGGTGTCCACTGAAAACACAGCTTTTTCGTCAACGCAATGACGTTTAAGGTCAAGTAGTTGATAATCAGAATAGTTCAGTGCGCCGTACTCCTTATTTGTGAGGAAAAACTGTTTCGAATAGCTTCCTGGCTTCTTTATGTAGATGACAATAGCTTCACCTAAGGTTTTGGGAGTAGGACCTTCAGCTTGGATTTGTTTAGCATTAGCAGTTGTAACAGCGCGTCGGTTGTCGATGACTTTCGGGTTTTTAATGGTTTCAGATAGGCTGTTGGTCTCTGTCTTTGCCAATTTTCGGTAAATTTTTGCTGTCGAATGTCCCTTTTCTATTCCAACATCGATCTCCTTATTGATGGATGGGTAATGACGGTAGTATAACGGTGCTTCTGAATGTTTGGCATTTCCATGCTTTGGCATAACAAAAACATCATTGTCATTTATAGTGGTAGCTGTATTCTTGTACGTTACCAAGTAAAATGTATGATACTTCTGATCAAAAACGTTTCTAACTTGAGTTATAATGTGTGTCAATATGGGATTGTTTTTGTTTTTACGATAACTACGTTTTAGTTCGTAGACATCAACTCTAGGCACCCTCCTCTTCGTGCTGGATAAATCCTCTGGTGAATTAACTTTAAGATAATAGCAATTGTCAGTTTTGTCATATTCAACAAACTTAGCTTTCTTTGAGCCAGTAATTATGTTATTTTCCCAATAATAGTGTTTTTTAGGATTCCCCGTACTCACATAAGCACCGTTATCGTCTGCTTTTGCAGAATCAATTTCGATTTCTCATCTGTCGAGGACAAAGACCGCATTCTTTTGAATTGATTTCGGCTTATCATGGCGTTGAAATTTCTCGGGTTGGTTGATAAGAACATCTAATATTTTGGTAGGGCTCCAACTATCTTCGTCAATCACTTCTTGGTCACTTAAGTCTTCGTGTTTTATAAGCACGTCCGAGTGGTCTGGGTTTGTGACTATTTTTGTAGATTCATTATTAACAGTGTTTGTATTTACAGTGTTTGTATTTTCGGTTTTTGTATTTACAGTGTTTGTATTGTCAGTATTGTTATTTACATCTCTGCTATTTACACGATTTAAACTGCGAAAATCGATACTTGGCGTGTCGTCATCGTCGCTACTTTCCTGAATAAAAAAAATTGGTTAAATTTTATGGTCAAAGTATTATGTATTCCATTCCCGCTTAAAATCATAATAATCAGAGGTAAACAACGGCTGAATTCTATTACAATTTTTAAACAGCCTTTTTGTTTTCAAAAGTCCTAAAAAATGCTAACTCTGATGCACCCCTAAATTGTTCAGGGAAAGGATTTTAGATAGCGCTAAAGGAAAAAATTAAGAAATGAGCACTAACGGTGCGGTCTTTGATTTTTTTCCGTGGAATTTTTTGTGGAATTTCATTTTGTTCATCAATATCACAGCTAACTCTCAACATTTTGATTTCCCTATACCCACTAACGGTCTTTCCCAGTTTACGCGTGGTGACTTTGAATATGGGCACACCCCATATAAAAAAAACGTGTATCTGTTGGTCTGTTTGTTTTGATTTTCAAAATCTTGACAAATAAAGTGCCAGAGATAATAAAATAATGACTTTTTAAAAAAAATTGAAAATGTAAATAACAACTTTGAACTTTATATGGCAAGGTAAAGTCGGGTAACGCATCAGTGGAGGGAAACTTGCATAGCCATCAAGTGACTGACCAATCAAAACATCAAAATTTCAAAACAAATGAACTATACGAGCCCCACCCACAGCTCTACTCTACCATTTTTGTTTTGATTTAACTTTGTATTTTATCATGTCCAGCCAGGTCAATCATTTGAGGGCTATGCATGTTAGGTCACTGATGCGCTGCAGTTACCCAATCTTATGGTATGCGAGCAACTTACAGTAAAACAACATCAAATTTCATCCATTCCAGAAATGTTTTTTCCTTTACCTCTGAAATTTTAGATTCTGGAAGATTTTTCCCTCCACCCGCGGCCAGACCCCAAAGCAAAGCCATAAGGCCTACCATGCAAGTTTTTTATACACGTGTTTTATCAAAATCAGGTTTAAAACTTGCTTACCATCACAACTGTGAATTGTTCCACTCCTTAACGTCTGGTCAACTTGTTGTGAAACTTCAGTTCCAGGTTCAGTGCTATTTGGTGCTATCAACTTCATAGATAGGAGGCTACTAACCGAGTGATTGCTCCAAACAATAACGCAATGTTTAGCTGCCATAACTCGTTATAACGATTCAGCAATAAATTAACAATTGTCAGCGATAAATTATATAACCGATTGGTATATCGAAAATGTAGTATAAATGTCAAAAAATGTCTCTAAATGCTTGTGTCTTTATTGTGGTTTTTGTAGTCAAAGAGACTACGAAAATAAAGTGCACGAGGCTTCTCTCCCCGGGGGGGGGGGAGGGTACTAGGTTTGCGAGGTGACGGGTATGTCCGAGCCGAAAATCGAAAATCGACCCTTTGAGAGACAAAATTTTGGTGATTTTGGGACCCTTTGAGAGACTAACTTTTGAATTTGTACCCCTTTGAGAGACTTTTGAGGAATGAGAAAAGGTACCCTTATGGCTCGCACATACCCGGCACCCATTTTGCCTAAGTACCCCCCCCCCCGGGCTTCTCTCCAAGGGTCATCCTGGCCAATCTTACTAAAAAACTATTTTCCCTTTCTTAGATTTTGGTACAATGGAGTGGATAGACTTGTGAATATCCCTGAAAACCGCTATTTGTCTGCAGACAAATTGTGCCATTCATAATGAACATTAGAGTTAATGACCCTGGTTTAATTTCTGGAGTGCCCCCTCAGGCAAATTAAGGCATGTCCAAATTTACCTTATTTTTTATCACCGTTTCCACTTGTCATAGTATATCACTTTATACATCGAAAGAAGCGTATTGGAGTGTAGATCACTGGAATAGCTGTGCCATAATTAATTTTTTCACACAAAAAAAGATGTTAGGCAAAAACCAAAAAAAGCTGACGTCAGCAAAACTTGTTTTTTAAATAACTTCAGTTTGGCTTATGGTATAAACATGAAATTTAGACGTCAGCAAAAATTCAAAAATAATTTTTTCTCAAAATGATCATTTTAATGTTGTGCAACTTTGGTCCAAATTTCATGTTTTTACCATAAGCCAAACTGGAGTTATTCAAAAAACAATGCTGACGTCAGCATTTTTTGGTTTTTGCCTAATATCTGTTTTTGGGTGAAAAAATTAATTATGGCACAGCTATTCCAGTGATCTACACTCCAATACGCTTCTTTCGATGTATGAAGTGATATACTATGACAAGTGGAAACGGTCATTAAAAATTAAGGTAAATTTGAAAAATCTGGTCAGGCCTTAATTTGCCTGAGCCCATCACATGTTTCCACCGATTGCAGCTTTATCATAGATCTTTCAATCTTAAAACACCCTGAGGATATCCTTTGTGACGAGTTTGCGACGAGTTAGGTTCTTGGAAGAACCATTGAAGCATTGTAGTCACCCATAGAAATTACACCAATCTGTCAAAGCTAGTTGTTAGCATAACATCTTCTTTTAGCCAATACAAAGTGTTTGTAAGGTATCGTTTTACCGGCCCTGCTCATATAATAAAAGTGAAGACCCATGTCAACTCGAAGCATCAAAGTACCCCTCACAACAAAGTTTTCAAAAGTACAAAATAACTTCTCTCAGAAGAAGTATTGAAAGAAAAGTCACTAAACCGAGCTGTATTCAACGTCCGGCAAAGTGTTGGAGACGAAAATCCTGACTCTGTAGCATCCATACCATCAGGCAAGGATCAGGCTGCTTACCTCAAGAAAAACTCGAAACAAGCGAGGGCATACGAGGATCCTCTTTATCAAGTGACACTAATAATGACAAGTTACAAAGAAGGAGATTACAGATTCATACGGTCTTACACCAATGATGACTCAGTACCAAAGATGATTGCGTTCACAGATCAGCAAATGAACGAGATTAACAATATTTTTAACTTTTGCTGTATAATGACAAAGAAGGCTTTAAATCTCTTCTATTTACAGACATAACATTTAAACTAGGCCCATTCTATTTACTTGTAACCTTGTACAATAACACAACTCTGTATACCAAAGGGACAACAACTTGTCCTGTTATGTTGGGTCCTTTGATGTTGTGCATGCTCAAGGATCAGTCAACGTATGTATGTACATGATGACTTTTCCTCTATGCCACTCTTCTTTTGAGTTTTCGTCATCATTGTACTTTATCTCAAAATGGTGTCCAACAGCTTTCTCGCCTATCATCTCGTAAAAAAACATTCTGGAGGTGTTCAAAGTTAGAGGTATCATATGTAGAGCCAAGCAATATATGAAAAGTCATTTGTTAGTTATCCCATTTGCCATGAGATATATGAGTCAACAAAGCAAACAAAAACCAACAAATCATGTTTCTTCACTTTCATATCACATGGTGTTTATATGGGGTAAACATAAAGTCAATCTACAAGAAGAGCCATCTTCCTTTATTATGGAGTGTTCCAAAACTATTGGTAGGTTATTTGGAAGTAAAGAAACAGAGGCGGATCTGGGATTTTTCTGAGGGGGTTCAAAAATCTCTTTTCAAAAAAAAATTTTCGGAACAAACGTTTTGGGCGTAAATTTTGCACCCGCCCTGTTTGGGCGGTGTCCACCTTTTTCCATTCAACATGGGGAACGTTAATGCAGTCTGCAGTTCCCATTACCTATGAACTCCAAACATAGGCCTCAGCGGGTTAACATGCGCTGAAAGGAGGGCGGCAGACCAATTTTTTTTTGATCGGGCTTGAACAGCCAGAGGCTGAACGTGTAATAATCGTTTGTGGTGATATTCATATATACATTGGGAAATTCCCTAACTGCAATTGCGCACATCTAGTTTCTTCTTTTCAATCTTATCCCACAAAACGTTCATAAAACGTAAATATAGATTGAGCTTCTTATATTTCTTTGGTTTGACCTTTTATTTTGATAAAACAGACACCCAGATCATGCTCAAAACTGCTTCTTGGTGTATATTATTTTATATATTCATGGTTCTTGCAGAAAATGTTTTTGAGAAAGCCATGGATAAAAGAGCAAATAAATGGTTTTGAAGAAAAGTTTGAAGAAAAAATAAGACAATTTATAATATTAAATACTTAAAACATTTCAGTTTCATTTCGTGAATATTTAAAACATAAGTAAAAAAGTTTGATAATTTATTCTTATAACCATTTTTTATGGAATTTCATTGTAGCGAATTAATTGGCTGACAATCAAGCAAAAACTTTTCATGTTGAGTATGTTCACATTATAAAACCAGAAATGGATAATATTTTGAAAACAGTGATCAAGTTAAAAAAATAAAGGAGATTATTTATATAATATATACAAGGGAAAACAATAAGATGGAAAAATAAAAGATTGCCAAAAAGTGGAGTACACCATGAGTACTGATATAATGTGTTTTATGTGCAAATAGACTAAGAAATTCTAGCTCTCATTCAGAAATTAGATGAATAATCTCATAAAAAAGTACTTTTTACATTCAAAGTAAGAAGTTTGATTTTTTTAAGAATTATTAAAGGTACTATACAGTAATCATCAACAATCTGTAGGAAAGCACTTTTTCAACTTTTTTAATTTTATGGAGTGTTGTTTATAATTCTATTGGTAGAGATTGTTGTTATATATCATTTCATAAATTCTGCATTCAATCGTACTCTTTTATGCTTACTTGTAGGGGGTGGAAGATGCAGTGGCAGTACTCTCAGAGAAAATTCATAAAATGGGGGGTCATTATTAACTGATTTTGGGGTGATTTTCCCAAAAAACCCAAGGAAAATGAAGGTTTTGGCACTTTATCAGGAAAATTTCATAAATTGGAGGTCATTACAAAATGCTAATTGGGTGATTTTTACCAAAAAATTGCAAAATTAATTACCACCTACAATTAAGCACAAGAGGGTAATTTTTCAGAGGTCATACATGTCTCTTTTTGTATAAAAGTACCATATATTTTCATATGATCACGTAAAAGTAATCTTAGTTTTGTTTTGCAAGTATAAAGTGACGTATGAACTCTCTCTTCTTATGACATGACGAAACCAAAAATATTTCATCACATTATCTTAAAGCATGCATGAAGGTTCACCTTTCCAGAAATTTCATTCTTCAACCAAATTCAATCAAATTGCTAAAATGTTGTTCTCTAAAGCCTGCTGTCCACTGGTGCTATTTTTAGTTATCGCGAAATGTTATCGCGAAACCTTATCGCATGTCTGAAGTTATTTTTAGATTTTACATGTCCACTATAAAACAGTGTAATCGCAAAATAAAAATCATTTCCTCAAAACTTCAAGATGAGGAGGAAGAGCTACAGTTGGCGCTTCTTTCTTGCTTGCTTTTAAAACATAGGCAACGGAAGTCAGCAAAAGTGACATGCTTTGTATTAATTCGTCAATAAATTTGAAAATAAACTTTATGATTGCTTTTAGATACCTTCGCATGTCTCCGGAACGCTTCGACCACCTTCTTAGTTTAGTCGGACCTCTGATCAAAAAGCAAGACACGAAATTCCGAGAAGCAATAACTCCTGGTGAAAGATTGGCCCTCGCACTGAGATTTTTGGCATCTGGAGATTCACAAGTGTCATTAGCATTCCAATTTCGAGTCGGTGACAAATCAGTCAGCTGAATCTTGAGCGAAACTTCTCTTGCAATCTGGAGAGTCCTACAGCCGATCTATGTTTCACCACCGAAAAAACCAGGTGAATGGAGGAGAATTGCAATTGATTTTGAAGATCTGTGGCAGCTGCCACACGTAGTCGGCGCAATCGACGGTAAGCATATTGCAATGGAGGCACCCTCTCGAAGTGGCAGTCTATCTTTCAATCACAAAGGCTTTTTCAGTCATGTTCTAATGGCTGTATGCGATGCAAGGTATGGCTTTAGTCTTGTTGATGTTGGGCAGTATGGTTCCAGTAATGATAGTGGTGTCCTGGCTAATTCGGAGTTTGGGTGTCAATTGGAAAGTGGCACTGCAGGGCTTCCAGAACCGGAAATTAAAAAAGGCTACAATAATGGTCCCTTACCATATTACCTCGTTGGAGACGCCATATTTGCTCTACAACCTTGGTTAATGCGACCGTACTGTGGTAAGTTTACAGAAGAGCAGGCAGCGTTCAACTGCGTTCGCTGCCGACGTTTCATTGAGAATACCTTTGGCATTTTAAGAGCACGCTGGCGAATTTTCAGTCGACCAATCAAAGCTTCGGTCGATAATATTGAGCGCTACACACAAGCTGCTATTTGTCTACATAATTATTTGAGGCAGACTGAAAACGCCTTATATTGTCCAAGTGGATTTATTGACTCAGAAAATGGCAGTGGTGAGATCAAACGTGGGGAGTGGCGAAGTATTGTTGGTTACGAAGAAAGTGGTTGTTTTAGATCAATTAATCGATGCAAAGGAGGAAAACGCAAACAAGATGCAAATAAAATGAGAGAAGCGTTAAAGCAGTACGTGAACAGTGATGAAGGAGCTTTACCTTGGCAATTATCCTATGTACGACGCACTGGAAACGAATGAACATCTTGGGGAAATTATTGAACTCAGAACATATTTTTACATTATATTAAGCTTTGAACAGTCTATCTTTTGTTTGTGAAGTATACAACTATTAAAAAGTATTTTTTAAGAACAAAAAACAACATAAATCTCAATATTTTACACGTCTCAAGTATTGTATGTTAGTTTTGGGAATCAGAACGTACTCGAAAAGTCAAAGTGTCCAACAAAAGAAAGAATGTTTGTGTAGAATCCTACTTTTTACTGAAAGTCCATGTTATTTTGATTCATGTTTTGGAGGTTCGTATAAACTGCGTTTGAGTTAGCTATTTCCTCAATGGAAATATTTGAACTTGGGGATTGAGGGCTAAAAATTGGTGTTATTCATTTGCTCGATTTGAAACCGATAAAGCAAATTGTTCACTTCGTGCTTGAACTGAAACTTTATAGGTCGCGATAATTTTTTCAGCTCTTTGACGATCATTTCACCGAATAGATCATCCTCATCCTTTTCTGTTTCAGCTTGGCTTGGGTTGGTTAGACGGTTGTTGATATTATCCATTGTGGAAAGAATTTTCTTCTCTACATCATCAGCTCTTTGATTCGGTTCCTTCTTTTTGGTCCATTTTTCTTTTCCTGTCACCTTGCTTGTTATTTTGGGTCTTATTTTGTTTACGTGTACAGTTTTATCACTTTCAGTGGTTAAGCTACCAGTTTCATTTGCAGCACCAATGCTTTTACTTTCACGGCTCAAGATATTTTCTTTTAAAAGGGTAAGCGTTTCCCTACGATTGAAAGAAGTAGCTTCGTCAATGGGGCGTGGAATCATTGTTTTCTTTGCAATGTTAACCACGGTAGGTGATTTAGGTGGGTATTCTACGGACTCATTGCTATCGAAAAGTTGTTGTTCCAATTGTTGGTCTCCTCCACAAATTTGATCAAATTCTTGCGTTTCTGGTGTTTCTTCAGGCGGCTCCTCATAATCGTCATTTACGTTGACTTGCATATAGTCACAGTTGTATGATGGTGCGTTTGTTTTCGTTTTTCTCGATTTCATAAATGGGTCCAGCCACGTTAGAAATACGTATCCTCTGAGGTCATTTTCTTCTTTAGCTACGTCGTCCCGGCCTTTTCCAGAGACGACTCCTTTTTTATACGCTTTTTTGTACGTGTTTCTAATTCTGGAGTATCTTCTTTTCTTCAAGTTGTCCCAGGCTTTTTCAGGGGTATCTGGAAAATCAAATTAATCATTCATAAAGATCCAACAACATTTTAGAAGTAGGATAGATATTTGGTAAAATTATAGTTATATTTATGTTTAAGCAAGAAATATTTATGTTTGGCGTTCACTTTTATCGGTCGAAAAATTAGGCAAGCATGACAATCTAGACTCATTTCTTCTTTGAAGTCACATTTACTTTTAAACTCTTATATGTGTCCTGCCAAGCGATTTCCATACAGCAAAAACACACACCGGTTTTGACTCGGTTTTGACTCGCAACACACCGGTTGAGATCGGTTTTTCCCGACTTAAACCGGTTTAAAACGGTTGAGAAATCGGTGTCAAAGTTTCTAAAATTGAGTATCTCGAGCTTGTTGATTTTTACATACAAACCGGTGCAAAACGGTTTGAAAAGTGATCTCTACCGGTTTTGGAACCGGGTCAAACCGGTTTACGGAGCCGACAAAATCAAAACAAATGTTGATAAATTGCAGAATGGAATGAAAAGTGAAGATCCTATTGCGACATTACGTTCCGCATTTTAGCCTGAAAGCATGAGCAGTTTGAGCTCTGACCGTCTCTTTCGACGGAACCTTTCTCTTTGACCTTCACCTTGAGAGGTAGAAACAAAAGTTAATAAATTATTACAGTGTGTTTGTTGTCTTGGGGTGTTTCGATGATTGAGCAATCAATTTGTTGCTTGGTTTCTGTTTGTTGAAATACCATTAATCTGAAGTACAGTAAGTGTGTTTTTAGATTTAGTTAGTTCTATTCAGTCTGTCTTGAAAATGAGTTTCTAGCAGGGTCCAAGCAAAAAAAAATACCGAAAAGAGGCAGGATTGGAGGTCAACATATTGTTCTTGATGTGATAAATTTAAAATTTATCCGTCGTCAAAAACTTTAAATTGTTTCAATTACTGACTTAAATCCTGTGGTTGGACGGTGGTTTGGTTGCTGTCACCCAATCCTGAATTTAGGGCGGTGGGTCTGATGGTCTATCTTGAAGATTATAACTTTTGAACAATAATCTTTACAAGTTACAATCGTTAAAATTAAGATGAAAAAGCTTCTTCAAAAGTAGTTCCTCCCAAAAAAAACAAATACCTTTAAAGGCTTGTACTCACTTGTTGAAAAAAGTGGCGTTTAACACTAGGGCGAACGGTTTAACTTTTCAGATCATCTATGTACTCACATGGTACTCACTGGGAGCTTTTTAGCAAAGAGAAGAGAAAGAGGGAAAAAAGTGAAACGAAATCGAAAGTAAAAAGCCAAAATTACTAAAGAATGAAAAGAATTAATCTTGTTTTACTTGGCGGTGTCTTTGAACTTTAAACGCACATATCAAAGTTTGTTGATATGCGCGTTAAATATTTTTTTCTAAGTTCGATAAACGCCGCCGGTGTTTTAACAAATTAAACGCCGGCGTAGAAATTAAACGTCAGCGTTTTATAATGTACTCACTAGAGATCTTAGGTTTTAGACGTGCGGCGTATAAAGTTACACGCTGGCGTTAGTGTTAAACGCCACTTTTTCAACAAGTGAGTACCAAGCTTAAGGGAACCTTTTTTGGTGAGCACTAATTTGACGAACGAACTAATCTAAGATTTTTTAATTTCGGCGAGAACTAATTTTTGTCAACCAGGAATTTTTTAAACTTCGCCGAATCAAAGATTTTCTAATTTTGGTAAAAACTTATATTGGCGAATGGGCGAATTCCAGAAAATTTTTGTTACCCCCGTCGGACGACGTGCATTTTTTAAATTTTTCTAGCCTCAGAAATAATTTTTCTTTTTCCAGTGGTGGGCGGAAATTCCGATAAAATCCATTTACTTTTCCAAAATGCATCGGAAATTCCACTCTTTTTGCCTACGAGTTTAGAGCAGTTGAATTGGAATTGAATTGACGGTAAGAATTGGACTCTGTTAGTTATTCCCAAAGATTTTCCAACAAAAAATTATTCACAAGTAACATAATCTGACATAATGAAAAATTATACTAATTGAACTGGACTAATACATGAATGGTGTCAAAAATAAACACTCCCATCCTGCTCAACTTGCATGAAAAATTTACAATTATAATCTGTAATGAAACTTAAACCAAACAAAACTTCTAGTTTGAGTTGAATCTTAGAAAATAAAACTTTGAAAATGGTTCAGGTCAAGTAGATCTAGACTTTAGACGATTTAAAAAATTAGAAAACTTATTTAACAAGCTATATGCAAAAAAAATTTTTCAATTCAAGAAAAAAATATGTTCACCAAGAATAAGAATGAACTACAAAATTGCTCAATAGAAGTTTCTTGGACAAATGGTTTGGAAAAGGGGCAAATATTGATTTGAAAGATCTGAGAATTTCAAATATGGATTCAAAAGTCAAAGTTTCTGGCTTAAATTAAATTAAATAACCTTTCTTACTATTTTTAGACATTGGAACAGCTACACATCATACACAAACAGCTACACAACATACACAAACAGCTACACAACATACACAAACAGCTACATAACATGACACAAACAATGCAAACGAGGATGCAGTTCTTTGGGAACTTATAGAGGTAAGTTTTTCTTTGAGATTCACAAAATTTAAGAACGAACATTACGATGCATCTTAATCTATAAAATACCACGGATACCAAACCTGATTAAAGAAAGTCAATTAGATTCAAACTATACTTGAAATTTTCCAAATAAACCTCGTCACGGTACGATTGCATTAACTTTTCAAAATAAAGTGGATTTTTAAGCAGTTGACAAGTCAAAGCATAGGCTTATAACATCTTAATTCTTCAAAAGGGCTATATTATTACTTCTTTTTA